>NW_021620993.1:5459711-5503143 GCF_004785775.1 Grammomys surdaster | reverse complement strand
AGGCCCCGGGCCCCGGCGCGGCGGGCCTGCTGGGCGGCGCGGCGGCCCACGGGCCTCTGGGCGCGGGCGCGGGCGGTGCCGCCGGAGGCTACTTCGAGGTAAGCAGCAGGGGTCCGCGGGCGGGAGCGGCCGCCGCCCCCTCACGAGCTGCCAGGCGGGCGCGGCCGGCGGATAACGGGCCGGCGGCTGACTAGCTGACAGCTCCTCCCTGGCGCGAGCGGTGCAGAGGGCGGCGCCGGCGGGACCCCCGGGGCACACCGACTGCGTTCTTGGGGCTGGCTGAAAAGTGCCCCCTCGAAGTTTCTGGGTACCGCCTGGCGCGCCACGGGTGCGGTTGTCTTGTCCTCTGTGCCTGCTGCTGTAGGCTCTCGAGAGCCGCCGGGGGTTTCTTTCCTCAGGAGTGTCAGCTGAATATAGTCGCAAGGGTTGGGGTAACTATTTTTTCAGGCTTATTTACGCAGGCATGCAGTCGATGGACTGCTTTTGCTTTTATTCTGCTTCAGAAGATAGTGCTGGTCCGTGGGATGCAGTTGGCATAACATTTCCTTAGATTGGATTGGCCACCGAATGATTATGGGTTTCTCTCAAGTTGCGTTCTTGTAAGGTTGCTAAAACAAGTTACCTTCTTTTAAAGACATTCACAATGAAGGAACCAAAGCTTTAAGGAGTATTTGAATATCATGAGGCAGATTTTTTTTTTAAATGAGAGATTCGGAATATTTTGTTGGCACAGTTGGAGCAGTTAAAAAAATTATTGGCTATAGGCATGGTTTTTGACGCTCATGTTGTTGCAAGAAAATACAGTAATGTATGAGTGCTTAAGTTTTCCTTATTTGTTCCTGGGTGTTCTCTGCAGTTTTGGTGCAACTTTTGGAGCTTTCTTCTCTTAGTATTGTTACATTTGTTTAGCATGTGAGATTTGGCCTTGGCTTGAGTTTCCAGAGGTTATTCTTTTTCTTGACTCTGGACACCAAAGCGAGCTCTCGTTTAAGATGAGGTTGTGCTTTTTCATTTTGGGACTTTGAGGGACCTTTTTGCTTCTGCAGGAAGGGGAAGGTGGGAGGTAGGCCTGTGTGAACGCTTTATAGAAACATTACTAGTGGTCCCTAGAGCTGGAAGTGAAGTACACACCCATTTCTGTGCAGTCAGTGAAGACCAGTTGGTAACAAGTGGAAGGAAACCTTACTCCTCATACTTCATTCTAGGATTTAATAATTTCAACTTAACGTAATATTTACCTGAAATAACTTGCTTTTTGTAGCTCTTCAAGCTCAGATAACCTAATGCATAGTTTTGACAGGATTGTTTGTGTTGAACTATTATTATGCATTAAGTTTGGGCCATAATCCACCACTAAAAGCAGTCATATACAAAAAGTTCCATAGAAGGATTTCCAGTATTTTCTGATCTTTGTTGTTCTACCCCATTTCCTTTTTTTTTGGTTTTTTTGTTTGTTTGTTTGTTTTTTGAGACAGGGTTTCTCTGTGTAGCCCTGGCTGTCCTGGAACTCACTCTGTAGACCAGGCTGGCCTCGAACTCAGAAATCTGCCTGCCTCTGCCTCCCAAGTGCTGGGATTAAATAAAGGTGTGCGCCACCACTGCCCGGCTCTACTCCATTTCCTTAATAAAATACTTGTTCACAGATTTCTCTGTGCATTATTGAATTTAGACATACATCATGCAAAAACATTGTTTTTACTGTATTTTAAATTTAAGGTATCTTTAAACATCTTTCTGCGTTTTCATCATATACAAAACAACTCTACATGGCAGAAGGGCTAAAAATGTTCTTTTGAACCCAGAGATCTTTTTTGTTCTGTTTTGATTTGAGACTGGGTCTTTATCTATTTTGGCTTTCCTGGAACTCATCATGTAGAGCAGGCTGACCTGGAATTCTAACAAGGTCTGCCTGCCTCTGTCTCCCGAGTGCTTGGATTAAAGGCATCACTACCACACCAAGCTCCACAGAGGTCTTAATACTACTCTGAAAACCCAGTTTCCATACAAAATGGTAAGCTCTTTGGGTGCCTTGTATGGCACAACACAGATATGCATGACAGTATCAGGTAACAGTGTCTGTGTTAGTTCTGTGTTTTTGAGAGAGAAGTCTTGAGGAGCTTCCTCTACTCCCTCTACTTCTCAAACCAGAAGGTGACTAAGAAAGAAGTGGAAGGCCTGTCCTTATCCTTAGTAGGGAGTTCCAGTCACATTGCTCTCAGTGTTGGGCACAGAACTGTAGGTTATACTACCTTATTTGAGGTAGCTCCTGAGCCGTTTAGGGGATCTGTGGATATGGGTAACTTCTTCAAAGAAAAAAGGGCAATGGGAGGAGACCAGCACATGTAATCACTGTTCCAGAAGTAAACTCTGGTATCTAAGGCTCGGGGCTCAGTTTGCACAGATTTAAGTATCTGAGGTTCCTTTTTTGCATGGTGTCAGAGCTGTACTCCTTACTGGGCACTCAGATCCTAGGATTAAGAATTAAATAAATGGCCGGGCGGTGGTGGCGCACGCCTTTAATCCCAGCACTCGGGAGGCAGAGGCAGGCGGATTTCTGAGTTCGAGGCCAGCCTGGTCTACAGAGTGAGTTCCAGGACAGCCCGGGCTATACAGAGAAACCCTGTCTCGAAAAACCAAAAAAAAAAAAAAAAAAAAAGAATTAAATAAATGCAGGGAAGATTGTAAGCAGTGTTTAGTGGCAGTCTCTTAAGTAATGTGTGATTGTGACCATTGTGTTTCAGGATGCTGAGCTGGGCTTTTTAAGGATTCTGCCTTTGGATAATATGGATAAGTTTTTTTTTTCTCCTAATCGTGAAATGGAGAAATTTGGACTCAGGTTTTAGACTGTAATGAGCTTGTGCAATGGTCAGACTGCTCACTCAGTGAATAGTTAGTAGATGAAGCATATCAAGAGTAAATCTAATTATTTTGCATTTCCATTTTAAGATGATTTTCATAATGTTCATGATACGTTAAAGTGGAAACAGTTATAGGTGTTTATAGCATAGAACTGTTTTTGTAAAATTCTGTGTGCATAGGGATTTACATAGGAAAGTCTTGTCCATAAAGACTTTTATAGTGGGCATTCTAAAGCTTATTCTTTTCTGTTCCCACATGCTTCAAGCTTTCAAAATTTCTCTGTAGTGAGTGTTATTTATGGACCAGGAAAGTGAATGATATTACAGTCTGAGACTACTAAAAGCGTTTTTCTGTTTGCAAATAAAACTAATAGAGACTTTTTCTACCACCCTTTGGCACTTAAATATTTTGATATTAGGTACAGAAATAAACATTGTCTACATAATGAGAATTGTATTTTCAAAATAATTATCTAACATTAAGTCATATATACTTACAAAACCCAGGATTCTTTTTTTTTTTTTTTTTTTTTTTTGGTTTTTCAAGACAGAGTTTCTCTGTGTAGCCCTGGCTGGCCTGGAACTCAGAAATCCGCCTGCGTCTGCCTCCCAAGTGCTGGGATTAAAGGCGTGCGCCACCACCGCCCGGCATCAGGATTCTTTTATTATGGAAATCAACTTGTGTTATTAGTTGTTGAAATATCAGATTACATGTGACTTATATTCACACAGGGCTGGGATGGGAATTTAAGATTATTTCTGTAATGCTATGTGAGATTTATAAAAGGATGCCATTTAGGGTAGGGGTCAGAGGAAGTTTTCAAACTGAAAATTAAAGTCAGAAAAACTTGTCACTGACTGTTATCATTATTGTAATAATGAGCCCTCTTTCATCCTGACACTAGGAGTGTAGCTAGCAATGGGTTAAGGCCATCATGCAAGTGTATCCTGATCTTAGACGGTATTTAGGGCCTGGTGTGCATTTGAGTCTTTGAAGTAGGTGAAGGTACACTTGTAGTTCACATTGCTTTAGTGATCTGAGGAAGTCCCTTGAATAAAAATCTAGAATGTGAGGTGCTTTAGGATTACTGGTTTAACTAGACCAGCTTACATTAAGTACCATCAAGGTTTTAGAAAAAGTGCCACCACAGACAGAGAGCCCTGTTGTGGCAGGGTTTTAGAGTGCTTCATGACATTGTGAGTGTTCCCAGTGCCCTGTGCTCATCATTCACTTTAAGGTGTGATACCTGTTTTTGCCATATCTTTCACTTGTTTGTGAATTTTATACAGAAAGGGTTGTTTTGTGCTAGAATAGTTTGGCTAAGTTTTTCATTTGTGGTGACTTCAGGGTAAGATTGCCTTTTGCTGTTGTTTTATATAGGATGTACACTTTGCACTGTGAAAATTCCTCAGTCTGTCTGATCTAATGTGGGTGGACATTGAGATTGCTTTAAGACTGATGCAAATGAGCGTACATTTCTGCATGTGTCTTTTGATGTGCATTGGCATTGTTTGAATTGGGCATGTTTCTGGGAGTAGAATTGCTGAGTATGTAGAGATGTGACTTGAAGTTCAACTGATCAGTTTTTCTAAGTGATACTGATGTAGGCTTATTTTTAAAGTTAATGTATAACAAAATTATTTTTTGTCTTGGGAAACAGATGTGTTGTTGTTTGGGTTGCTCTCAAACTCTGAATAAAAGTGGCGCCCGCCTTTAGTCCCAGCACTTGGGAGGCAGAGACAGACGGATTTCTGAGTTCAAGGCCAGCCTGGTCTACAGAGTGAGTTCCAGGACAGCCAAGGACTATACAGAGAAACCCTGTCTCAAAAACAAAAAACAAAACAAAACAAAACAAAACAACCCAAAAAAAAACAAAAAAAAAATCAAGTGAGCATTCACTTTAGCCTCTCTGAGAAGTTAGTACTGTAGTACTACTGTGCCCAGCTTTGTGATCCTAAGGATTGACCTTGGGGCCTTGTGCATGCATCACTCAGTTCTGCCTCCAACCTGTTACTCTGATTTTAACATGTATGGAGTCTCCTGAGGTTACTGTGTCAGTCAAGGTACAGGACAGTTTCATTAATCAGAAACATACTCCTGTTATCCCTGTACAGTTGTACTCTTTCCCAACTCTTTATTCTTGATAGTCACTGTTACTTATTTAAGAAAGAACAAAATCTCCAGGCAGTGGTGGTGCATGCCTTTAATCCCAGCACTTGGGAGGCAGAGGCAGGTGGATTTCTGAGTTCGAGAGTTCGAGGCTAGCCTGGTCTACAGAGTGAGTTCCAGGACAGCCAGAGCTACACAGAGAAACGATGTCTCGAAAAACCAAGGAAAAAAAAAAAAAAAAAAAAAAAAAGAAAGTTCTTTATAATTTTGGGTGCAAGTCTTTTGTAGACATTTTCTTCTAATCTTGTCTTTTATTTGTCAGCAGTTATTAGTGCTTTTTAAAAAATATTTTAAATATTTATTTATTTTAAATTTATATGTGAGTATTTTGCTATATGTAGTATGTACCCCTCATGTGTGCTTGGTACCCACAAAGGTCAGAACCTGGATTCCATGTAAGAGCAGCAGCAAGTGTTTTTAACCACTGAGCCATGTCTGTAGCCTTAGTAGTTATTAACTGTTGTAGAGATGAAAAAAACATTAACACTTTTCTTTTTCTGAGGATCATTTTTGTTTTGTTTTATTCTGTTTTTTGCTTGTTTGTTTGTTTGGTAGGGTCTTACCTTGTTGACCACACTAACTTTGAGCACAAAGAAATCTGCCTGCCTCTCTTCCTGAATGCTGGTATTAAAGATGTGCACCACTATGCCCAGTTTGGATCATGGATTTGATGTCTCAGCTAAAAATTGTTCTAGCTTCAGGTTTTGAAGGCCCCTCCCCAAACTTAACATTTTGAGGATTTCATGTAAATGATGAGGTATTGATAGAGTTTTTTTTGTTTGTTCGTTTGGTTTTTGGTACTGTTTTGTTTTTTTTGTTTTTTGCTTGTTCGGTTGTTTTGAGACTAGGCCTCATTTTGTAGTCTACACCTGGAGCCTGCTTGGGCTACATAGGGAGCCTTATCTATAAAAACTCAAGCTATCAAAAACTTGATTGGTTCAATTTTTGCTGGTTATTCTGTACTCTTTATTCCATAGTGTACCCACTCCGTAGCCACAATGTCTTGATTGCAGTCTTAAAATTAATTCCTCCAATTGTAACATAAAACGAGAGAATTCGTGTTCATTTCTTTTATTGTTGTTGTCTCCGTACATTTCAGGATCAGCTTGCTGACACCTAGAAGTTGTTTGTATGAAATTGAGTAGTAACACCTTAAATCTTAACATAGATCAGTTTAGTAGAAAATTGACAGTTAATATTTTGAATCTTCCAAAAGGTGAAATGGCATAATTTTTTTAAAAATTTGATTGTCTGTGTTTTCTTTAATTAACATTTTCTGCACGTAACATAGACACCATACAGCTTATGTTGTTTCAGATGTGTATATATTTCATTATTTCAAATTTTAGTTTTTCAACTATTTCAAGTAAATCCTTTATTTTTGGTCCAGATATAGAACCCAAGGACTATTCTGTATGCCACACGCTGATATTCTTGCCACTTCCCGACCTATACTTCTCCCACATTTTAGCTCCCCTCCCCCAACTTTGCAAATCATGTTTTTTTAATTTTTAATTTTATTCATTGATCTATCTATCTATCTATCTATTTATTTATTTATTTATTGGGTTGCTTGTATAGTCCGAGGTGTCCTAGAACTCATTCTGTAGACCAGGCTGGCCTTGAATTTAGAGATCTGCCTGTTTCTGCCTTCTGAGTGGGGAAATCAATGGAATGGCATGCTCTACTACTGCTCAGCTGGTAGTTCTTATTAGACTGGCTAGTTCTGGTGAGAGTGGATATTGCTTTTTCCTGAACTTAGAGAAGAAGCTTATAGTTTTTCATCATTCGGTGTATTTGTTGAAGGTTTATTTATTTTTTGTAGCTACCTGTTACATAAAAAAGCTCCTATTTAGCCGGGCGGTGGTGGCGCACGCCTTTAATCCCAGCACTCGGGAGGCAGAGGCAGGCGGATTTCTGAGTTCGAGGCCAGCCTGGTCTACAGAGTGAGTTCCTGGATTCCCCGGCCCCCCGGGATAAACACAAAAACCCCGTACCAAAAAAAAAAAAAAAAAAAAAAAAAAAAAAAAAAAAAAAGCTCCTATTTCTGGTTTGCTGAGAGTTTTATTAGCAGATGTTATATTTTTAAAAATGAGGTTTTTTTTTTCTTTTGGTTTTTCGAGAAAAATGAGTTTTTAAATAATTGATTCTGGTTGTGTTTTTTTTTTTATGCTGTCAATGTAGTAATAGTATTACTGATTTTGGATATTGAACCAGTTTTGCATTCATGAACTAAATTCTTTTGTGGTCATAATATATTATTCATTTTAAATTTTCAATACAAATTTTTTGTGGGGATAAAGAACTGCTACTTGCTAGTATTGATATTTTTCAGTGAGTGTTGCTGTATCATGATGTATGTTATTTTCTAAAAATTTATGTTGCCCCTGACTGATTTATTAGTATAATGTTGGCATTATAAATAAAGAAGATTGGAGTGGTTTTTTTCTTTTCTTTTTCAGTAGTTTTGTGGTTGTCAATTTGATATACATGGGAAAACTGAACCTCAGTTGAAGAATTGCCTTTATCAAATTGGCCTGTGGGGCATTTTCTTGATTGATTTAGGAGGGTTCAGCCCACTGTGGGTGGTACCATCCCTAAGCAGTTGGGCTGGGTGATATAAGAGAGAACCAGGGTGGATGATAGCTGTTTGACATAGGCATATTAGGCAAAGGTTAGTCACACAGATCAGTGTAACTGGGGACAGCTTAGATTCACTCTTAACAATGTTTCTGTATGCTGAGCAGTGAGGTGAAATGTGTTTATGTGGAGGCCCAAGGTTGATGCTGAGAATCCTCCTCCATAGCTCTCCCACCTTATTCACTGAGGATGGGTCTCCATCAAACCCAAAGCTCAGGGAAGCTTGTCTCCATAGTTCATGGCTGGAATTACATATTTTTTTTTTTGGGGGGGAAGTATCTAAACTGGGTCCTAGTGTTTGCATAACAAGTTCTTTCACTGAGCTATCCCCCCAACCTCTGTTGACTTCTTTTTTTTTGGTTTGGTTTTTCGAGACAGGGTTTCTCTGTGTAGCCCTTGCTGTCCTGGAACTCACTCTGTAGACCAGGCTAGCCTCGAACTCTCGAACTCAGAAATCCACCTGCCTCTGCCTCCCAAGTGCTGGGATTAAAGGCGTGCGCCACCACCGCCCGGCTCTCTGTTGACTTCTTATAGTGTGCTTCATTTGTATTTTGATTCTTGTGTTTGGTTCATATCCACTTATGGTTCTTATTTATTTGTAAATTGATCCTTTGTTATTTAAGTTATGTGCTCTTAACAGTTATATTTATTGATTGGTTGATTGTGTATGCAAGCATATATGAACATGTAGAGGTCAGAGGACAGCTTGTCTTCTCATTCCATTAGGTGGGCTCTAGGCATGAGTTCAGGTCATCAGACTTGGCAGCAAACACCATAACTATTGAGCCATCTACCATGTTTTTCAAAGTCTACTTTTAATGATGGTTCTTAAATGATTTAATCTCCCTTCTACCCTACCACCCAGCAGAAGTAGTGAAAAAGAAAGGATGCGGGGAAGTGGAGCAGTTTAGAAATGGTTCTTTGGAGCGAATCCTACCTGCATTGTCAGGAAATCAGCAGTTCAGTTCACAGGCCAGCAGCTTGATCTACTTGCAAACACTTCATGGATACACCAGCAGTCTAGTTCAGTAGTGTTGGGATAGCAGCAGTGGTGGCACAACCTAACAGGAACAGCGAGGCATCAGCACTGAGTCAGCAAGAGGGATTTGGACCAGCAGGAATGCCAGGAGTTCTTTGCTGTGCCTCTCTCAACAAAGTGAAGATCATCGAAGACTCAAGACCAAGAAGTGTTGCAAAGCTAGCTCTACCAGTAAGCCCCTCTCACCGTCCATTGAGTCCTATTTGTACTCCAGACATCACTGTGCCCTCTACTGGTCTTGCCTTGAGAAGTTTTTTTCGTGCATTTCTCTCTATGGAGTCCCGACAAAAGGAGCTCAGCTACACAGTGTAAGGCAGACCAGAATATTCGTGTCATTAGTGAAGAATCCTTCATCATTCATCCTTTCACGTGCTTGCTTTAGCAGAACATTCTTTCACCTGTGTCTGCTTCAGGAAAACACTCATGTGTTTGCCCTAGCAAAACAACATCTGACACAATTGACTTTCCAAAGAACCCTTGTTTCCCCTTCTCTACCTGTTGATTTTTGGCCCTGTTACGCTTTGTAAGCTGATTTTTAAAATTTTCTAGCCTGAAGATGCAAAGGCCTATTTATTTTAGGTTTTAACCAGTATGAGTTAAAATTGAGTAACATACTTCATCAGCTTACAAAGCGTGTTGTTTTAGTATAGAAATCAGCCTATGTTTGTTTCCCCTTCCCTCCCTTTCTCTTTTCTTTTCTTTTCTTTTTTTTTTTTTTTGAGACAGGGTTTTTTTGTGTAGCTCTGGCTATTCTGGAACTCACTTTGTAGACCAGACTGGCCTCAAACTCAGGGATCTACTTGCCTCTACCTCCTGAGTGCTGGGATTAAATGTGTGAGCCACCATGCCTGGCTACTTTTTTTTTTCTTAAGATTTATTCATTTTATGTGTATACATGCTTTCCATGTATGTATGTATATATACCATGTGCCCATGAGGTCAGAGGCACCACGTGCCCATGAGGTCAGAAGCACTTGATTTAAAAAGGTAGTTGTAAGCTACCATGTGAGTGTGGGAATTAAACTCATGTCTTTTGCAAGAGCAACCAGTGCTCTTAACCACTGAGCTATCTCCTCAGCTCTAAAATTAATTTTTAAAATTAAAATTACCTTGGGTTGATTCTAGTGGTTTGTGGTATTGCTTGTCCTTTCCTTATTAAATTTTTTTATCCTCATGTATATTCTTAGATTGCTATGTCAATGGAAAATATTTTTTTTTTTGAATATTTTGACCTTATTTACTGTTTGGCTTGGTTTGTTTTGGCTTTGATTTGAGTTTTTTTTAATTTTTAAAAAATTATTTATTTATTTATTTATTTTATATTTTTTGATTTGAGTTTTTGAGACAGCATTTCTCTATGTAGCCCAGGCTGGCCTTGAACCTCCCATCCTTCTGCCTCCCAAGTACTGGAAAGTGTGTGCCACCATACCCAGCTCTAAGGTTTGTACACATGTATGTAATCATAAGTAAAAGACATGAATGCCTTCCTCTAATACTTTCTACCTTCTTTTTATTAAGTATTTAGAAAATTGTTTATTATATGTGTATACATGCATATTCGACAGCATGCGTGGAGGTCAGAAGACAGCTTTCCTTCCACTAAGGAATATGGAAATGGAACTCAAATCATCAGGATTCTTGAGTAGGCACTCTTACCCTTTGAATCAGTTTGCTGAACAGCTTAATTCATCTTCTTTCTTCTTTTTTCTTTTTTTCTTTTGGTTTTTTGAGACAGGGTTTCTCTGTGTAGCCCTAGCTGTCCTGGAATTCACTCTGTAGACCAGGCTGGCCTCGAACTCGGAAATCCGCCTGCCTGTGCTTCCCAAGTGCTGGGATTAAAGGCATGAGCCACCACTGCCCGGCTCCATCTTATTTCTTGAAACAGGATTTCACTGAACCTGAAATTAGCTAGACGGACTAACTGGCTAGAGAGTTTCTGGGATTTACCTGTCTCCCATTGCTCAGTATTGAGGTGGTAAGCACACTCAGCCATTCCCAGCTTCTTACATGTGTGCTGAGAATTTGAACTCAGGTCTTTTTACACAGCAAGTGCTTTTACTCATTTGAGTAATTTCCCTAGTCCTGTTTTTTGTTTTGTTTTGTTTTAATTAAAAGGAGTTTTTATGTGTGAGCACTTTGCCTTTGTAGTATGTGTCTTGTGTACATGACTAGTGCATATGAAGGCCAGAAGGGAGCACTGGATTCTCTTACTTATGGATGGCTGGATACTGCCAAATAGGTACTGTGAACTGAACCCAGGTCCTCTGCACGAGCAGCAAGTGCTTTTAACCTCCGGTCATTTTTCCAGCTTCAGATTTATTTTTATTTATTTATTTTTTTTGAGACAGGGTTTCTCTGTGTAGCTCTGGCTGTCCTGGAACTCACTCTGTAGACCAGGCTAGCCTCGAACTCTCGAACTCAGAAATCCACCTGCCTCTGCCTCCCAAGTGCTGGGATTAAAGGCGTGCCCCACTACCGCCCGGCCTTCAGATTTATTTTTACTTTTTTTAGATTTACTTTTTATTTTCTCGGTGGCACATGCCCTTTATCCAGGCACTTGAAGATAGAGGCAGGGGAGAAACTCTGAGTTTGAGGCCAGCTTAGTCTATGTATTGAGTTTTAGGCTAGGTCTTTTTGAGCTGGAGTTAGAGGCAGTTGAGGGCTACTCTGGGCATTTGAGAACCAAACTGCTGAGCCATGGCTCCACCTCCCCCAACTTATTTATTTATTTAAATATATTTTCCTGTGTTTTTTTTTTCAGACAGAATTTTATAGCCAAGGATGGTCTACTACCCATCTTTTGTGGATATTTTTTGTTTGTTTGTTTGTTTTAAAAGACTTGTTACATAGTTGAGGATGACCTTGAACTTTGATCCTCCTGCCTCCACCTCCATTGCAGAGATTACATGGCAGTGCCCACCGCTCTGATTTTATTTGGTGCTGAGTAGTGAACCCAGGGCATTGTGAATGCTGATTAAGTACTCTGCCAGCCGAGCTCTACCCCCAGGTTTGTTTTTTTTTTTTTTATGATTTATTAATTTGGTGTTTTGCCTGCATGTATGTTGGTATGAGGGATCCCCTGGAACTGGAGTTTTAGATATTTGTGAGCTATCTTGTGGGCGCTGGGAATTGAAGACAGGTTCTCTGGAAGAGCAGCCAGTACTCTTGCCGCTGAGCTGTTCCTTACATGTGTTATTTTGGGGTGATTTTAGATTTACAAAATGGGTAACTCCTGTAATTCCTGTAATATCTGAGCCAGAGGCAGGAGGATTGCTTGAGTTTGAAAGCTTGAGGCCAGCTTGGGCAACATAGCAAAACTTAAAGGAAAAAAACGGGAGAGAGACGATGCAAATAAAGAAAACTTGGATTAAAGAAATAATTGTAAAAATTAAATTTTTGAAAAGCTTATCAGTAGTTTTTGTGTTGCCTTCAGTCAGCTATTCCTTTATATCTCTCTACTCTTGTATAAAAGAGTCTCAAGGTTGAACTCTGGTCATCAGGCTTGCTGAGCCATCTCATTGTGTGGTGTTTTTATTTATTTCACTCTGTTGTGCATATGATGTGTGTGTCCATGTTGTTATGTGAAATGTGTGAAAGTTGGGATAATTTTGTGGCATCAAATTCTCCTTTCACCTTACAAAGGTTCTGGGGATAGGCTTCTGAAGCAGATTTAATTTTCCTCCAACAAGGACATACCACTTTAACAATGACACACCTCCTAATCCTTCCCAAACACTTTATCAGCTGGGGACTAAGAATACACATATATGAATGTATGGGTACTGTTTTTATTCAAACCACTCAGGGGTGTGTTTTCAATATGTCCATAGGTTCTCTTGTCTGCTTTTAGTTAAACTGAACCTCAGGATAGAAACCCTCTTAATTAGGGTTTCTATTGATGCAATGAAATACCTTGACCAGAAATCAAGTTGGTGAGGAAAGGATTTATTTGGTTTACACTTCTAGATCGTAGTCCATCATTGGAGGAAGTTAGGACAAGAACTCAAGCAGGGCTGGAATATGGAGGCAGGAGATGATGTAGAAGCCATGGAGGGCTGCTACTTACTGGCTTGCTTTAACATTGTTTGCTCAGCCTGCTTTCTTACAAGAACCTAGGACCACCAGCCTTGTGATAGCACTGCTTAGTGGGCTAGGCTCTCCCCCATTGATCACTAATTGAGGAAATGCCTTACAGTTGGATCTTTTAGAGGTATTTCCTTATTTGAGACTCTTTTCTGATGAATCTAGCTTGTGTTAAGTAGACACACAAAACTAGCCAGTATAGAAGCCATAGGTTGAAGATGCTGCTATTAGTAAAACCACATGAAACACTGGGTCATTTGTGGCAGAGCCCACACACTTTCTTCAAAAGATGCTTATTAGCTCCGTGAAATTATGAAAATGATCTAAGTAAAACAGATAATCTATTTTCAAGGATGATTTGAATTACAGCTTTACATTAACTTTTGTGTTTTTAAAGATTTATCTATTTATTTATTTATTTATTTATTTATTTATTATTTTAGGAGTCTGAGTGTTTTGCCTGCCTGTTTGTGTGTGCATCATGTGCATACATTATCTGTGGATTCCAGAAGAAGGTGTCAGATCCTTTTGGAACTGGAGTTACAGGTGGTTGTGAATTGCCATGTGAGTGCTGGGAATCCAGAGTATTTAACTACTGAGTCCAACTCTGCCTAATACCCTTGAGAGATGAGGGAGGTTAGGGAAAGAAAGTGTAGCATTTATAGTTGGCAAAATGTTTAAAAATAAGCACCTAGAAGTTAAATACCACCCATAACTTTTACAGCAGTTCTGAAGTCATGTGTTACTCAGTGTAGTCACTAGACTCTAGGTTTTATAAAGTTTTGTTGAAATGGCTCAAGGTTTCTAGCTTTTGTCTGTGTTTGGTGGGGTTCAGTTGTAGAAGATGCTCTGCCTGGTGAACGTAGGCAGAAAGCTGGCTGTCGACAGCAGTTTTGAAAGGTCTACTGAACCAGATCTCTGCTAGATTTCAAGAAAGGACCCTGTACAAAAGTGTAGTTCTCTGCTGTGGAGTAGCAGAGTCAGTGTGCTACATCATCATACCTTTCCAGAACTGTGGGACACAGTGGCCATCTGTCATTGGGAAAAACTTTTTCCAGCAGGGGCAAGAGTGGGCAAGTGGCAGAAATAATGCATAGAAGCCATGTGGCAGCAACAGAGGTACATTATTTTGCCAGCAAACACTTTTGGAATATTCATAGAAACATTGGCAGAAGATGAGAAAACCAATGATTGAGAGGGAATTTTGGAAGATTGCTTTGAGACGATGACAGCTAGGTGTTTACAATAAGAGCCATCCTTGATGCTGATTGATCTGTGTGTCACAGAGTACACAGATAGATTTTGAAGTTGTTTCTTAGATAACAGGATTTTATGGCCCAAACTGGATATTTGTGGTGATGGAACAGCCATTTTTTTTCTGTGACGTTTCAGAAGAAGAAACTGGCAAAGCTTATTCTCCAGTGAGACAGAGAGGTGCTGATAGCAGCTGGTTGGGTTAGGAGACTTGGAGGAGTCTCAGTCTCTGCATTGTTTTGTAATGAGGGGAATGGGGATTATATTTGGTAAGATATGGGTTTGCTGGTCATCTTGTGACCAAGTGAAAAGCGTTTCTTGTTTTGAAGATGAATATTTCTTTTATATGAAGAAAATTCATCTTAATTTGCTTACTTTTCCTAAGTGGTTGTCAGTAGAAAGCTACCCAACAAGTTTAGTATTTTTTCAAAAAATAAACACTTAATCTGTCTTCTCAAGATGAAAGTGACATTTTAGCAATGAGTAGAAAATTGCTTACTGAAAAAACCTTTTTGTATTGAGTATTTTGAAAGAGATGTGTAGAATGGTCTCATTGTGTGTGTGTGTGTGTGTGTGTGTGTGTGTGTGTGTGTGTGTTTGCTAAGAATAATGTAAATAGTTACTGCTGCACACTTATACTGGGAAATGAGGTTTTTACCTGTTTAAAAGCTTCTGTTGTGCAGTAAGGCACAACAGAATCTTTTTTGTTAAAATGGAAAAATGTGACACCTTACTGTGTAAGAAAGAACAGGGATCTCTTGTGCAGATGTAAGCTCATTTCGCTGAATTTTAACAAAAGCCTTGAGTAACTGAGGGATGGTATAGAAGAACAATAGTAGATGCAGCTAGTGGTAGCTTGAATGTAGTTCTATGTTTTGAGAGGTACTGCTGTTTTCTGCAGACACTGCCAGTAAAGCTGACCCATTGAGTTTGACTTGTTCCTAGTATCTGCTTCTCTGCCTTTTCATCTGTAAATTTTTAAAAATAATTATCTATTTATTTTATGTATATGAGTACACTGTAGCTGTCTTCAGACACACCAGAAGAGGGCATCGAATCCCATTACAGATGGTTGTGAGCCACTATGTAGTTGCTGGAAATTGAACTCAGGACCACTGAGCCATCTCTCTAATCCCTTCTTTAATTTTTTTAATGGTATTATTATTTGTGTGTGGAGAGAGGGGCATGTATGTGCTACAGCATATGAAGGACAGCTTAAAGGAATTGGTTCTCTCCTTCAACTATATGGGTCCTGATTGAGCTCAAGTTGTGAGGCTTTGGCAACAGCACCTTTACTTTCTGAGCCATCTCCCCTCCCCTGTCTTATACTTAGTATATTCTCTTCCATTGAACATAGCACACCAGATCTTGTGTGTGTGTGTGTGTGTGTGTGTGTGTGCGTGTTGTGATTATTCATAAATTATGTTTTGTATCAGTGTGGGAAATGTAGGTGCTCTTATGGATTCTCTTTTGTTTCACCATAGTGCAGTATGTTATGTGACCTATGCATGCATGAGCCAGGTTCTCCTGAAATTCAATTGTCTGGGTGCCTCTGTGCCTTTCTGATCAGTCCTATTTGTCCTTGGGCCTGAGCTTCCTCACTTTGGCAAAGAGGCTTATGCTGACTACTAGGAACGCCTGTTTGTCCGTTCCCATCTTGCCTCATCTGTCTTTAAAATCCTAGCATCTTCAAGGCCTGGCTTGACTCTGTCTGTTCTGATCCTCCCCACCAATAAGTGAGCACCTTTGTTCTATATACATATTTGTTGTTCTTTATGAATGCAGAAAATATGGTACATTGTTTTTCATGACTTAAACTAATTTTTTTGTAGGCTTAGAAGGGTTCTTAAAACTTTAACTTCCTTTTTAGCACACTACCTACCCACCAGAGGTAGTGGAAAGCAAAAGTTAATAGGGCAAAGGAGGATGTGGACCTGTTTAGAAATATTTCCTTGGAGCAAATCCAGTCTACATTGTCAGGATATCAGCAGTTTAGTTCACACAAATCAGCAGCAGCAGCCTGATCCACTCCCAAACATCATTCATGAATCAGCAAAAGCAGGACTCACAAACACCATTCATGAATCAGCAATGGCAGGTTGATCCAGAAGAAACTGTAAGATTTTGCCAATTGGCTGAATCTGAGGAAGCAGCAAGAAGCTGCCGAAGGTCCAAATCTGCAGAAGAAGCAAGAAGCCACCAGAACACAATTAGAAGTTTTTTGGTGCATTTCTCTCTATGAAGTCATGACAAACAATGACAAACAAAGAGTTTATGGTAAGGCAGAGTGGTAAGGCATACCAATACCATCCAGTGTCATTCATAAAGACCAGTGTCATCAAAGCCTAATAATGGCAAGGTATACCAATATCATCCAGCATTTTCCACTGTCCGTTTGGCTATATTTATATTCTTTCCAAACATCACATGTTTTCTCAAGCATCTACTCTAGGAAAATATTACATGCTCTTTTTCCAGGCTGCCTCCAGAAAAACACCATTTGTCTGTTCTTAGCAAAACATCTTCCCATGTGTTTGCTTCCGTAAAAACATTCTCTCATAAGACAGTTTCCAGAAAAATATCACATGAAACAACTGAGTCTCCAAAGAAACCAGAAGTTTCCACTTCAATTTTTTTTCTTTTTTTGTATTTTTTTTTTCTTCCCCAAGACAGAGTTTCTCTGTATAGCTCTGGCTGTCCTGTAACTCTGCCTGCCTCTGCCTCCGGAGTGCTGGGATTAAAGAAATGCACCACCACTGCCCAGATTAAATTATTTTTTTTCAGTTAGCATAAAAAACCAGTGGGTTTTATTATGTCACTCTCTTATATGTTGTCATTTATACCTTGTTTGTGCTTTTTCTTGTGGGCCGCAGGCCCCCGTCCCCCCTCAGCAGTTGAAGCAAGGGCAATTTCTTGGCCAGTGGCTATCTTGCCACTTTTGAAGCAAACTCCATATGGAGGTTCTTCAATCTTATCATCTGCTTTGAAGTAGAATGGAGGTACTGCCAGGAGCTGACCTGTCTCATTGTCAAAAAGGCCTTTTAATAAATTATCTTTAAATCCCATATTCTGTATATCACTGAGGTAGTATATCTGAATTGTTTCTAGCTATTTACTGTTTAACCTTGGATACATGTTTCTATAATTACCTAAATTAGTATTTAACATGACCATGGATCTGACTGTCTGACTACTAACTTGCATTTTTAAATTATCCTAAACAGTTTGTACAAGATCTTGACCTTGGATTGTTAAAAATTACATAGCGGAGCTGGAGAGATGGCTCAGAGGTTAAGAGCACTGACTGCTCTTCCAGAGGTCCTGAGTTCAATTCCCAGCAACCACAAGGTGGCTCACAACCATCTGTAATGGGATGTTCTGGTGTGTCTGAAGATAGCAACAGTGTACTCATATATGTAAATAAATAAATAAATAAATAGTCTTTTAAAAAAAGAATTACATAGCTATAATACCTTAAAAAAGGTTGCTACATAGTATGTTATAACCAAATAGACCTTAATTTTGTATCAATATACAAAGATCTATACCAAATATAACCTTAATTTTATACCAGTATACAAAGATCTATACCTTTTTGGCTAGTAGAAGCTCTATATAGTTACAGAGTATATTCAGTAATCACCCTTTATTCCTATTATTCCTTTTTCTCCCTCCCCACTTTTTTTGGTTATCCTTTCTCCACTCTTCTCAATAACATTAGATAGGAGAGAAAGAAGGATAGAGGAAAGAAAAAGAAACCCCTGAATACAACCTCCCTTATTATGTTTCCTCTGCAATCAAGACTATTAACTTGCAACCTATCCCTTTAAATGATGACAAACATCCATACATGAATATTGAATGATCAAAAAACTATCCACCCCACTTTTTGTCAATGAGGAGGGCATTGCTCTCAAGATTGTTTCCTGGCAATTTGGGGGGCATCATTTTCCTTTTGCCTATACACCCTTCCCCCCAATTTTGGATATTGGTCAGTCTTAAGAAAGGTAGCTGTAGCATTTGTTGTTTGGACTCTGTATACTGAGAAAGTTCAGGGCTTAATTGAAGTCTTGACTGGAACAGTCTTACGATGCTAGATGATCTAGCCATTTTGAAATTGTGCTGACTGCAGATTTTTGAGGAAACAGCATCAAGGCACTCTAAGGTAAGATCAAGCAGCATCCCCGAGAGTGAATCTTGTCAGGATTGCTTTGACTTCATTGTAAACCTGTAAACTCTCACAGGTAATAGACATTTCTGCAATAACTTATGTATGGAATGTACACTGTGTACAATTTAAAGGGGATAATTGCTCTGTGTTCAAGCAGGTAAGGCATGTGTTTTTCTTTATAAGTTAGTTTGGATTATATAACCAAAGTGTAATAAACATTTTAACTATGCTATTTTGAAAGGATGGCATGGTAAGTCTCGAGGGTTCTCTAGCCAGTATTTATTGGCTATGCATAGCTGAAGTTCTGGCTGGAGACATTTTCATGTCTCAGCCAGTCTCAGAGCTGTTCCCTTGTAGAGTGATCAGCAAATCATGTTACCTGTTTTGATTTAAACTTAAAAGTTTTTCTATGACTGTCTATACTTAGGCTTTAATTTTTGTTTGACCTTTTGATCCTATGCATTTAATTTATTTTAGACTTCATTTTACCTCAGACGGTGTCTCATTTCCTAGGTGCTATGTAGATAGCTTTTGAAGTGACCAAGCTGGATTCCAGGAATCTTATAAAATGGTTACATTTGTGTCTGTATCCATTAAGCCTTTAATTTTATTTTTATCTAATTGTAATTTTAACTTTGGTGGTTTCTTTATCTTTTATGGCAGTGCTAAAATACTTTCTTTTGCTCTTTCCTGAGTTTTTCTGTCTGGTTTTGTTTTGTTTTTTTGGTTTTTCGAGACAGGGTTTCTCTGTGTAGCCCTGGCTGTCCTGGAACTCACTCTGTAGACCAGGCTGACCTCGAACTTAGAAATCCACCTGCCTGTGCTTCCCAAGTGCCTGGATTAAAGGCATGCTCTACCACTGCCCGTCGAGTTTTTCTGTCTTATCTGTTCTAGCTTTGATATCTGGGTGATTAAGGTTATATCCGGAGCAGTGTTGTTTAATTGTTCTATGGTTGAGTTTCTTCACTGTTGGTCTGAGATGGCTGACTTAAATTGGATATTGGGGCCTCTGGGGATATTTCTTGACAAGGAGTTACCTTGTTTGTCCCTTGTCAATGTACATTTATTAGTCCAAGTGGCTGAAGTGGAAACTTCTGGTTTCTTTGGAAAGTCAGTTATGTCAAAGAACGTTTCAATGAAGCAGACACAGGTAGAAGGATGTTTCCCTTAAGGCAGATGTGTGAAGGAATGTTTTACTAGAGCAGACACAGGTAAAAGGATGTTTTGCTAAAGCAAGAATGTGAAAGGACTCCTCCTGATGAAGGATTCTTCGACAATGACTTGTATGTGTTAGTTCATCTTACATGCATTGACTGTTGAGCTCATGTTGAGCTCCATTTGTCAAGACTCCATAGAGAGAAATGCACCACACAACTTCTCAAGAGGTTCTTGTGGCTTCTTGCAGCTTCTACAGACTCTGGCCAATTGGTAGAGTGATGTCAGCTGATACAGACTCATGTGCTGATGCAGACCTGTGGAAGGACACCTGATTTTTGGAGGGAGTATAAATAGGACTCACTATAAGAGGGGCATGCTTGCATAGCTAGCTTTGCAGTACTTCTTGGTCTTGCATCTTGGCTAATCTTCCCCTCATTAAGAGAGGCACGTCAAGGAATTCATGTTGTCCTTGATGGTCCTGGTCCCTCTTGCTGACTTTTGCCGATTTGGCTGAGACCTAGCTGTCTTTGCTAGGTCGTGCCACTGCTGCTGACTCGTCTTTGCTATCAGAACACTACTGAACTGAACTGCTGGTATATATTTGTGAAATGTTTGCAAGTGGATTGAGCTGTCGCTGCTGACCTGTGAACTGAACTGAACTGCTGATTTTCTAACAACACAGATGGGATTTACTCCAAAGAACAATTTCTAAACAGGTCTACTTCCCACACATCTTTTTTTTTTTGTATTTGTTTTTCAAGACAGGGTTTCTCTTTATATCCTGGGCTGTCCTAGAACTCACTTTGTAGACCAGGCTGGCCTCGAACTCAGAAATCCGCCTGCCTCTGCCTCCCAAGTGCTGGGATTAAAGGCGTGTGCCACCACTGCACCTTAATAACCTTTCTTCCCACTACCTTTGGTGGCTAGAAGGGAGGTTAAAACATTTAAAAACCCTTATTAAAAATAGAGTTTAAAAAATTTAAGCTTACAGTCGGCCTTTGCTACATCTGCGTATTCCAGAAGGCTGAGACCTTCTTTTTGAATTATTTCTAGACTCTACAAGAACAATACATGTTCTGAAACTACTGAGCCATTTCTCTTGCCCTAGTTATGTATTTTTCTTAAGGAGCTGTTGCTGATTTTCTTTCTCTCTCTCTCTCTTTCTCTCTCTCTTTTTCTCTCTTTCTGTTTCCTCCCTCTCTCTTACTGTCCCCTCCCTCCCTCCCTCCCTCCCTCCCTCCCTCCCTCCTTCTCTCCCTTCTTTCCTTCCTCCCTAGCTGTCCTGGAGCTTGTTATATAGACCATGCTCTCAGTAAATTCACAGAGATCTGCCTGTCTCAGTGTCTTGAGTACTGAATTTTTTTTTTAAAGATTTATTTATTTTGCTGGGCGGTGGTGGCGCACGCCTTTAATCCCAGCACTTGGGAGGCAGAGGCAGGCGGATTTCTGAGTTCCAGGACAGCCTGGTCTACAGAGTGAGTTCCAGGACAGCCAGGGCTACACAGAGAAACCCTGTCTTGAAAAACCAAAAAAAAAAAAAAAAAAAAAATCTATTTTATTTTATATGAGTACACTGTAGTTGTCTTTAGACACACAAGAAGAGGGCATCAGATCCCATTACAGATGGTTGTGAGCTACTTTGTGGTTGCTGGGAATTGAATTCAGGACCTCTGGAAGAGCAGTCAGTGCTCTTAACCACTGAGCTATCTCCCGATGCCAAGTACTGAAATATAAAGACATGAGCTACCATGCTCTGCTTTATTCTACCCTCACTGCCCTTCTCTCCCTTCCCCCTTTTCCAAGACAAGGTCTGGTTTTATACTCCAGGCTAGCTTTGAAAGTCTTGTTCTGTCTCAGCCTTCTCAGTGCAGGGTTTATCTCTGTGCAGATAAGTACCTGGCCATTTTCATAGTTAATTTTAAAAAGTTCTAATATGACCATTGAGAATGTCAGTGGTATATTGTACAAAATAAGTTAATTACAGAACATTCATATTTAGTGAGACAGTGGGATAAAGTGCTTTGTGATATGTGTATAAAACACATAGACATATAGTAGGTAAGATAGTCACAGTAGGATAAAGTATATATCACATGCCATTCATAAATCCGAGACTTTAAACAAATGTATAGTCACTGCTTATTTTATAAAACGTGAAGTTATACTGAGGACTGAGCAGAACTGGCATTGATTAATCATAATGTCTATATACATAATGTTTACATCTCCTTGGGGAGGAGGTATTCGACCTTCTAGACTAGGCTCCAGGTTTAGGCCTGACGAAAGTGCAACATCCTATACATGTTCTGGCCCCATTCAAGCAGAAGTAGGACTAAAGGTAGAGGACAAGAGAAAGGGGGTGGGGGAGAAGCTGATCCTGAATTATTTCATTTTCTCCTGTGGTGGCCTTTGCCCAAGATGAAGCAAATAAGGGGAAAGGGCTGTGAGTTTCTATCTTATTTTCATCTGAAAATAGAAGGGGCATATCACACTCTTCTTGCCCTCTTTGAGTTATGTGTATGTGCTGCTCTATTGTATGCATGTGTGTGCACTGGGACATTTCTTCTCCTTCCAGTGTGTGTATAATGTGTCCAGACATAGAGCAGATCCTTGATGGTTGCAGGCAGCCAGTCTAGCTGAATCAGTGAACTCCAAGTTCAGTGTGAGACGTAAAAGAATTAACTCTCAAAAGCATAAGGTGGAGATTAATAGAAAACACCTGACATTAACCTCTAGCCTCTATATGAACACACATAAGTGTGCACAGAGAAGAACATGTACATAGTCCTCCCCCCCCAAAAAAAAAAAAAACAAAAGCAGTGATTGGTTGAAAAGGTAGCAAACAGCCCTCAGAACAATATATAAGCTCCAGAGTGGTAGGAAAAGTCCCCAGAGGTCAGAGGAGGAAAAAGTTACCAGGGTGGTGATTGCAGCATCAAGCTTATTGTTCTAGCTCATAGTCTTGGTCTTCATTTGCCAGCTTGATGATTTCATGGCTCTGAACTTGGTTAAGGGAGTTTGATGAATGGAGTTTTGGGAGAGTAGGGAGGAGAGACAGTTGAAAGAGCTTGGTCAGTGGTTGACTAACCAAGTTAGATGGTAGGAATAAGATTTGGGTTTTGTTGTAAAAATGTCAGCTACAGAGAACAGTAACATATATTTTAAGGAAGTCA
The DNA here is from genome assembly GCF_004785775.1 of Grammomys surdaster. Classification (NCBI taxonomy): domain Eukaryota; kingdom Metazoa; phylum Chordata; class Mammalia; order Rodentia; family Muridae; genus Grammomys; species Grammomys surdaster. The sequence goes on along the minus strand of NW_021620993.1, from coordinate 5,480,597 downwards.
CAAAAATTTCTTTTTTGTTTTTTATTTATTTACTGGGTCTCATGTAGCTTGTGCTAGCTTCAGACTATATTAGTGGTTCTCAGCTTGTGGGTCACTACTCTTTTGGGGGTTGAATGATCCTTTCATAGGAGTCATTGATCCTGCATATCAGATATTTACAATTCATACCAGTAGCAAAATTAGTTATGAAGTAGCAATGAAGATAATTTTAAGGTTTGTGGTCACTATAACATGAGGAACTGTATTAAAAGGTCATGGTATTAGGAAAGTTGAGGACCACTGCCCTATGTAGTTGAGGCTGGTCTTGATCCCTGTGTCCTTTGACTTCCTGACAAGTGCTGGAATTAACAAATGTGTAACACTATACCACATTCCAAAGACAGAATTTTCCCTATTCCTTTTTTCACTTCTTTCTTCCCTTCTAACCTCTGTCTTTACCTTAGATTTTTTGTTTTTGTTTTTAAGGATCTTGGGATCAGAGGAGTCTTGTGCATGCTTAGCAAGAATGACATCTCTAGCCCTAGAAGGATTTGAAATATACTATATAATATATACTTGATATACCATCTACCAAAGTATGGTGATGTATGCCATCTACTACTGAACATGACAGTGTATACCATCTCCTGAAACATCGCAGTGTATGTCATCTACTACTGAACACAGCGTATATCACATATTCCTGAACATCACAGTGCGTGTGTGTCATCTACTGATAGAATAGTGTATGCCATCTACCGAAACATTAAATTGTGTTCACCTTCTATTAAAAAATCATATGGCAACTGAGCAGTGTGTGTGTGTGGGGGAGGCAACAGATTTTGAGTTCCAGGACAGCCTGGTCTACAGAGTGAGTTCCAGGACAGTCAAGCTACACAGAAAAACCCTATCTCAAAAAAACCCAAAAAACCAAACCGACCAAAGCAAAAACCTCAACCAAACTAAGCCAGAATCATTACATGGTACACAGTAAATGTGTACAATGTTTTTTTTTTTTTTTTTTTTGTTTTTTGGTTTTTCGAGACAAGGTTTCTCTGTATAGCCCTGGCTGTCCTGGAACTCACTCTGTAGACCAGGCTGGCCTCGAACTCAGAAATCCGCCTGCCTCTGCCTCCCAAGTGCTGGGATTAAAGGCGTGCGCCACCAACGCCCGGCTGTACAATGTTTTTAAGGATTGGGCATTGCGATGGTTTGTGTGTACTTGGCCCAGGGATTTTCACTATTAGGAGATGTGGCCTTGTTGGAGTAGGTGTGTCACTGGGTGTGGGCTTAAGACCCTCATCCTAGCTGCCTGGAAGTCAGTCTTCCACTAGCAGCCTTCAGATGAAGATGTAGAACTCTCAGCTCTGCCTGCACAGGTTCTGGCATGCAGTGAACTGAACCTTAACCGATAAGCCAGCCCCAAATATATGTTGTCCTTTGTAAGACTTGTCTTGGTCATGGTGTCTGTTCACAGCAGTAAAACTCTAAGACAGGCATGTAGTCGGTTGCAGAGCACTTGCAAATGGGAGGAGCCCTGGGTTGATTCCACAGCACAGGAAAAACATTAAAAACAGTAAAATGAGTATGGTGATGCATACTTGTAAGCCTAGTGCACAGGAGACTGAGGCAGGACAGTGGCTGCAAATTTGACACCTCAAGCCTTGGCTTCAGGATAAGGGATGATCTGAAACAAACAGTTTCATTCACTTAATTTTTGTGTTCATTATACTGATCTCATATGGCCTGTACTCCTGGACTTGCTCTGTGGGTGCTGGGGATTTGAACTCAGGTTTTCGTGTTTGTGTGGCAAGTACTTTACCAACGGAGCTACATTTTGTCAGTTAAAAAAACAATTTTTATTTTATGTGTATGGGTGTATGCCTGCATGTATGTCTGTACCACATGTATGTATCACACACAGAGGGTAGAGGAATGCATTGTATCCCTGAGAACGTATAGTTACAGGGTTGTAAACTATCATGTGAATACTTAGAACAGAACCAGGTCCTCCAGAAGAGCTGCCAGTGCTACTAACAACTGAGCCATCTGTCTGAGCCCCTGTATTTTCAATAATTGTAATAAATAGCACCTCCCCATGTCAGATGAATAATTTAATAGTGTCATAATGAGGGTTAAAGGAGGCATGTGTCATACAGTGGTGTAAACACCTAATAGTTATACTTAAGAACAACAACAAAAGGATGGCATGTAGTAGCCATTTTTACTAGTAATCACTTTGCTCAAGGGTCTAGACTTTAGATTCTGCATTAAAGCTCATGATATATATAATAATTCAGTATCTTATTTGGTTCTCTGGTAAGCCTGAGTAGATTTTAAAAAAAAATTAATAAATGAATGAAGACACAGGCCAAGAAGTGCTAAGCACTTGTTAGAGGATGAAGAGTAGGTAGTGAGTGTCAACCAGTGTTGTACTCATTTATTCCAAATGTTTGTTCTCTGAGCAACTATAATTTTCAGTATTGATTTAACAACAGTGTTTTCAGAGCTTACAGAATGTTTGTTTCTCAAAATAGTGCAAAAAGGGTTGGGGGGAGGCTTCTCAAGGTTGCACACAGCTTGTTGGGAGTTGGAATTGAATTTCAGGTTTTCTGACGGCAGAATTCAAGTGCAGTTTCCTTTCTCACTACTTCTAACATTCAGACTGTTAGTTTCCCCTTGATGATGACGTACACTGAGATATGAGAAGTGTTGTGCTAGTCTGTGGTTATTTATTCCAATACAGTCTTGATTTTGTAGACATTATATTTAGAAGCAGGTAGGTACAAATAAAGAACTCAAGCTGACTAAATTTTGTTGAGTGAGGAACATATGGTTCTGGGGTAATGTTTTGTTATTTTCTTCTCCATGCTGTTTTATAACAAATTCAGATGATTCACATGGTTGGAACATTTATCAGTAGCAGTGTTACTAATTTGGGAAGTCACATCAACATTACAGAAAGGAGCTTCGTTGAGGAAAGACATTTTCAAACAAAATTCACTTTTAAGGATTCTACATATTTCATGTTCTTTGTCCCCTTTACTATTGTCATAGTTGGTAATTTTTTTCTTGTTGTTTTACTTGTTGGTATGTTTAATTAAGAGTTTTATTCCTAGACAAGTAGTTCTTAATGACGAAGTCTGTATGTAACTTCAGCTCTCCTGGTCTACACATTTACAGCTTTGCTTTTTAGCTGTTGGTTCAGAGAGAGGTGTGAATACCCACTATGGACAGGCCTGTTGTCAGCTACCTGGTGTAGCTGTTCACTTATTGTGTATAAAGACTTCTTAACTGTCAGAATCCTAAATTGTGGAATCGGGAAGGATTTTTCTGTTTTGGATTTTATTCATTAAGCTTAACAGTGAGAGAGTATACTTTTTTTTTTCTTTTTTTGGTTTTTCGAGGCAGGGTTTCTCTGTGTGGCCCTGGCTGTCCTGGAACTCACTCTGTAGACCAGGCTGGCCTCGAACTCAGAAATCTGCCTGCCTCTGCCTCCCAAGTGCTGGGATTAAAGGCGTGCGCCGCCACTGCCTGGCGACAGTATACTTTCATTAAGTTTCAATTTTAAACCCTTTTCTCAAATTTGTCTTATCTGACCACAGGAGACCAAGTATCATGTATTGCTCATTTATATAGAATATTTCTGTATCTAGTGAGACTGTTATTCAAGACCAGAGTTCCTTGGCTGTCCTGGAAATCACTCTGAAGACCAGGCTAGTCTAGAACTCAGATCCACCTGCATCTGCCTCCTGAGTGCTGGAATTAAAGGCATGCGCCACCACCGCATAGCTACAAACTTTAGCCATTTAAAACAAATTCCAAGGAACATATTTGAAAGGAGCCTTCTCTCCCAAGGCTGGAGATCAGACCTATGGAAGATAGAATAATAATCAGTAGGTTGGTCAGGGGGCCAGAGCTGGTCCTCAGTCAGCAGGTAAGTCAGAATAACCTGGAGTGTAAGAGCTGAGAGTGATGGTAGGGGTGTGTGTGTGTGTGTGAGAGAGAGAGAGAGAGAGACAGAGACAGAGACAGAGACAGAGACAGAGACAGAGACACCCCGCGCCAGGGCAGCTCCAAGCCATTATGTGGAGTGAAGGTAGGCTAGTCTGTCAGTGCTGAGGGACTCTGGTAGGTGGAAGCATGAATGGGGCTTGGAGGAAAGCAGGAACAATAATTAGGGTTGGGATACAGATGCATGTTCTGAAGCTCTTAGTTACTACACTGCTGTTTCTAAAGTCCAGAGGTAGAGAAAGCACACATTGTCAAATATTACACAATCTGCGCCCTTCACACACCTAGCTCTAGAGAAATGCAGTCTAAGCAGCTCATCTGTAGAGGCAATGCAAGTGTTTTCCAGGAGCCTGTCTGTGCTATGTCTAGCAGACACTGAAAGGGAAGCCTTCCCTCCCCACTCTGTCTCTCTAGCTCCCTCTATTGATAAGTTTTAATTAATTTCTTACTGGTAACAATTATAGAGGGCTTTTTAACATAAAAACAAAAGACATAAAAAGCCCTCTACAATTTATAACATAAAAGCCAAAGCCGTACATTATGTATTTTTTTTCCCCCCAAGACAAGAGTTTCTCTGTAACTGTGGATGTCCTGAAACTCTCTTTTCAGACCAGGCAAGCCTGGAACTTAAAGATGGGCCTTGTTTCTCTAGACAAATGCTAGGATTAAAGGTATGCGCCACTATCCCCAGTATTTACTTGGTTTCAGCAGGCTGTGCAGTAGCTAGAGTTGAACATTGCCTGCTTGCTTCGTAGAATTTATTGGGATGTAAGTCCAGGAGCATCAGTATTTATGAGACCTGCCTCTTTTCACTAAGTAAGCAGACAGAGGTTCTTAAGCCAAGAGGCATTATGTCTACAGCCAGCATTGAAAAATGTGAGCAGGAAGGTGTGCCAATTAGCAGTTCATTCCCTCTTGGCTCCACACATACCCACTGTCATATGTGACATTTGAGATGCCCTCTACCGAGTGTCTCTTTTTGTCAGTAGTGGGTTTGTAGGACTTACAAGTGCAAAGGGCTTCTGATCCCAATTCTCTATATCTTCTCTAGATTTCAGTAGGATTACTATGGGAAGCTTCCTGATAAATTCTTTGGCGTCCCATAAGAGTCCATGTTAATTTCCACAGGCACTGGGTACTTCTAGCACACAGAAGATGGCTCGCTCCTTCCCTTCCCTTCCCTTCCCTTCCCCTCCCCTCCCCTTCCCTTCTTCCCTTCCCTTCTTCCCTTCTTCCCTTCTTCCCTTCTTCCCTTCTTCCCTTCTTCTTCCCTTCTCTTTGGGCGGGCTTTTAAAACTTGTTCTGGCCTTAAGTTCCTGGGCTTAAGTGATCCTTTTGCCTCTGCCTTCTGTGTAGCTGGGGTTATAAGCATGTAAATAGAAGATAGCTTTCTGATAAATTTTGCCAGGATTGGTGACACAGGCTTGTCTGTATTTTTAGGGCAGAAAGGCTGAGGCAGGTTCAAAAATAACCTGATAAATTTCATCTGCAACCCAAAGGGTAGTTTTCTGTTTACCAGCTACCTCATGGTATCCCTTATGATATCCATTCTGGGGCCATAACAGCTTGTCTCCAGTGATGTTTGAATCCTATTTTGGCTGGGCTGGAAGGAATTATTTTTATTCATGAGGTGCTAGGGAGATGGCTCAGTGGACAAAATGCTTGCTGTATAAGTATGAGGACCTGGGTTCAGATCCCTAGCACCTACATAAAACAAAACGAAACAAAACAAAAACATGTACCAGTAACTCCAGTACTGGAAGAGTAGAAACAGGCAGATCTTGAGGGCTTTCTGGCAAGTTAATCTAGCTGAAGTGATGAACTCTAGGCTCATAATAGCTCCTGTCTCAGGGCTAGCAAGATGGTTCAGTGGCTAAAGGTACTTTCTGCCAAAACTTAACAACCTGAATTGTAAGAAACCACCTGTTAGAAAGATTGAACCAAGTCTTGTAATTTTTCCTATGACCCCTATACTTGTGCCATTTCACACTCCTACAGAAAACAAAATATCAATAAACAAACAAACAAATACATATTTTTAAAAAGCTAAAAACAATAGGATGGGTACTGATAGAGGAAAACACCCAACTTCTGGCCTCTGTATGTGTACACAAGGGTAAATGCACCCTCATGTATAGTTGCATTCATAGGTATACATATATCACACACAGAAAATATTAATATGAATAATATGCATCAAATTTATCCTTGAACATGGTACTTCAGGTCTATGGCTGCTCCTGTATTTACTCCTATTTTTGTTGATCCTGTTCTTTACTAAGAATCATCTAACTCTCTTCAATTGTATGTGGCTCTCTACTCAGATTCGTTTTGCTTGAGACAGGATTTCTTTATGTAGCCTTGGATGTACTGGATCTCCTTATGTAGATTAACTAGGCTGGTTTGTAAACTCAGAGATCATCTGTCTTTGCCTCCTGAGTTCTAGGATTAAAGGTATGTGCTACCATGCCTAGGTTCTTGATGTGGCCTCTCTGTCTTTTTTTTTTTCTTTCTTTTTTTAAGCATTTATTTTATATGAGTACATTGTAGCTGTCTCAGACACATCAGAAGGGAGCTTTGGATCCCATTACAGATGGTTGTGAGCCACCATGTAGTTCCTGGAAATTGAACTCAAGACCTCTGGATGAGCAGTCAGTGCTCTTAACCACTGAGCCATCTCTCCAGCCTGACCCCTCTGTCTTTTGACTGAACACTCAATGGTTGTAAAGTTCCTGTTGAGAATTATTTCTCAGGTGGGTGTGATAGCACACATCCTTAATCCCAGCACTGGGGAGGCAGAGGCAGGTGTATCTCTGCATTCTAGGCTAGCCTGGTCTACAAAGCTAATTCCAAGTCAGCCATGGCTGTTAAACAGAGAACCCTGTCTTAAAAAATCAAAACCAAAATCAAACCAAACCAAACAAAAACATTTCTCTCCTAGAGAGGACAAATTGCAATTCCCACCATGATGAAAGGGTCCAATATAGCTAACCTGTTACTGACAGCTGCCTGCCTTCCCTAGATATCGTACAGATTAGCTGTCAGCAGTGATAGGGTCAGCTCTTCAATGGGTATGCATTTTGTTGAGCCATCCTGTTTTTCTTTTTTCTTTTTTCTTTTTAGATTTAAAAAAATTGTTTTATGTATATGTAGCTGTCTTCAGACACACCAGAAGAGGGCATCAGATCCCATTACATGTGGTTTCTGGAAATTGAACTCAGGACCTCTGGGAGAGCAGTCAGTGCTCGTCTGAGCCATCTCTCCAGCTCCTGTTTTTATTCTTGCTTCAGTTTCTGTTTATTCATACAATCACTGAACACGCATTGGGGAGAGGATCGAGTAGTACTTGGATTATCTGACCGAAGGAAGCTTCTGTAGAGAATGCCATTTAAACACCACATCGGACATTATTGATACCTTGGCTATCTCAGTCCTTTTCTAGATCTGTCACTGGTTAATTCCATTGAGCCAAACATTACTTACTATAGGTGAGTTGGTGTTGCTGTTTCTTCTTCCTAACAAAGGGTACAGCCTAATATACTTTTAAAAAAAATTAGTAAGATATTTTTTAAATTTAAAAATTGTTTATGTATATGAGTATTTTGTCAGCATGTATGTTTGTATACCACATGCATGCCTGGTGCCCACAGAAGCCAGAAGACTCTTGATTCCCTAAGATTGGAGTTATAAGATTGTGAGACATATGATGCTGAGAATTGAACCTGGATCCTCGATAAAAGCTCTTTAATTGCTAAACCATCTTTCCAGTCCTGATTTTAGTTTTTCATTATGTCTCTCTATATATGTGCAATGAATACAGTTGTCCAAGGAGTTCAGAAGAGAGAAGCACTGTTTTAATAGACTATTTTTGAAACTTTTGTTTGTTTGTTTGTTTGTTTTTGAGACAGGGTTTCTCTGTGTAGTCCTGGCTGTCCTGGAACTCACTCTGTAGGCCAGGCTGTCCTGGAACTCAGAAATCCGCCTGCCTCTGCCTCCCAAGTGCTGGGATTAAATAAAGGTGTGCGCCACCACTGCCCGGCTTAATAGACTATTTTTAGGCTCTTGCAGAGTGAGTAGAAAGTAGGAAGCCAGTCTCTTCCCTCCTCACAGCCCCTGGCACCCACTCACCCATCCTATAGTTTGGATTATGTAGTGTGCAGCCTTTTCAGATTTTTTTTAAGCTTAGTAATATATATTTACAATTCTGCCTGTCCTTTACATGACTTGATAGCTCATTTCTTCTTGCGTGTACCAATTTTTGTGTTCATTTACCTGCAGAATTACATCTTGATTGCTTCAGATTTTAGAAGTTATGAAAGCTGTTGTAAATATATGTGAATGGAGGCGAATGTACGTGGGCAGGCAAAGTATCACCTCTCTCACACACACACACATATAAACATACACACAGATGCACACACACAACATCTGTGCATGGGTTTTCATGTATAGGTAAACTTTAAGTTGATTTGATAAATACTAAAGAACATAGTTGTTGGATCTAGTGGTTAGAGTTTGGTTTAGTTTGTAAGGCATTTCAAAACTGTCTTCTCAAACGGCTATGCCACTTTGCATGTTTACTAGCATTTGGTGGTATTCTGGATTTTGTTCATTCCAGTAGGTTTTTAGTGATACTTGTATGTTGTGTGTGTTTGTAGAAGAGATTGAGTGGCTTTGTTTCTGTTGTTTCTTTTGGAGGTGGGTTGGATATCTCTGAACAACTTCGTTGACAGGTAGTAAGAGATGGATGAAAATGCAGTCAAGATGAGATGAGGGGCCTGAAGAGATGGCTCAGCAGTTAAGAAGACCCAAGTCAATACACACCCATGTCAGAGCAATCACAGCTAACCTGCAACCAATTCCAGAGTTATCAGATACCTCTAGTCTATTTAGGCATCGGTAACTACATGCACATGCCTACACACAATACATATTTAAAATAATACAAATAAATCTTTTTTTTAAAAAAGAGGAAGATAAGATAGGACATCTTGTTTGTGTTCTAAAAGAAAGAAGGGAAAGCTTATAGTGGGGGAAAGGGTATAATCAGGGTCTTGGGTGATGATGGGATGTGACTGATACATACCCTGGTGAGGAGGTAGTTTGGTGGGTTTTAGCCAAAGAAGAGCAAGTAGAAAGAAGATGAGTGGACTGGGACTCTGGGAAATGCAGTGCCAAGTAGTTTCCCAAACAGAATGTTAATCCTTTACATGCCCTTTAGCAGTCTACAGTGCACTTATGCTTCTGTTCCTTAAATAAGTGTCTGTGCTGTGTGAACTCTCAGGCTACTTACTCCACTACTTTCCTTCCCAGGTACTCCTGTGTACTTAGAGCCTTAGTAGTTACTTGTTCCCTGTGATGAAGGTTCTTGGATCTTCTTGCATTTTTGTTTTGTTTTGTTTTGTTTGTTTTTCGAGACAGGGTTTCTCTGTGTAGCCCTGGCTGTCCTGGAACTCACTCTGTAGACCAGGCTGGCCTCAAACTCAGAAATCCACCTGCCTCTGCCTCCCAAGTGCTAGGATTAAAGGCGTGTGCCACCACCGCCCAACTTCTTGCATTTTGAGTCTATGGACCATAAAGTTTTTCAACAACCAAGTTTTGTCTGTGGTCACCATTTTCAGAGGGCATGGATTAGCCTCTGGTGTGGATGTCCTTTGACCAGGAGAGCACAGTGACGGTGATGAAAGTGGTACTTACAACTTGCAAGTTTACCAGGCAGCAGAGACCTGAAATATTTTCAGATGTTTGCAATGCTATCAGAGAAGAGTAGAGGTACTGGACCTGTTTGAAGGATACTGAGGTGATTTTCTTGTAGACTTCAAATGAAGCAGTTACATTTATAGAGGGAACCATGTTAGTAACAATTATATACATAGAAACTTTTTTTAGTACTCATTCTGGCTATGAAAGCTATTAAAAAAAATGGTAAAAAGTCAGGAGCCTGTAATCTTAGCTAATTTGGAAGGGTGAGACAGGAGGATCACAACTTTGAGCCAGCCAGGACAACTTAGTGAAACCTTATTTTAAAAGGGGATTGGTGCATTTAATCCCAGCATTGGGGAAGTAGAGCTAGGTTGATTTCTGTAAACTACATAGTCAGTTCCAGGACAGCCAGGGATAACATAGAGGAAGGGATTGGGGGGGAGGGGAAGAGGAAGGAAGAAAAGGGGTGGGGGGGAGGAAGGAAGGAAGAAAAGGAAAGAAAGGATTGAGCATTTGCCTAGCTAATATGTCAGGTCCTGGGTTTGATTACTAGTACTTCAAAAGAAAGGGAGAGAGGGGGAAATAGGTATGATGGCATGTGCCTATTATCCCAATATTCAAGAGGCAGAGACAGGAGGATCAGGTGTTAAAAGCCAACCTTGGCCCTGTGAGATACTGTCTCAAAAATAAAACAACACGCCTTTCATCCCAGCACTTGGGAGGCAGAGGCAGGCAGATTTCTGAGTTCGAGGCCAGCCTGGTCTACAGAGTGAGTTCCAGGACAGCCAGGGCTACACAGAGAAACCCTGTCTCGAAAAACCAAAAAAAACCCACCCGAACCAAATAAATAAATAAATAAATAAATAAATAAATAAATAAATAAAACAACAAGCAAAAAGAAAAAGGAGTGCCAAAATAATACATTTTAAATCAATAATCAGTACTTAAGTAAATTATATTGAGTTTCCAGAACAAACTTGAAATCTGTAAATTGCTGTGTATTCTATAAAATTCCAGAAATGATCTGTTATAAAACTTTTTAAGTTTTTAAGCTAATTGTGTAGCTAAATTCTTGATTCTGTTACCAGATTTTTTTTTTTTTTTTTTTTTTGGTAAGTATGGGAGGATTCAGTTTCTGTTTAGTAATTATTTCCTAAGCAGTGCCTATTGCTCCAGAAACTACTTGTGCTTGAGTTCTGGGAAAGAAGTGAGGAAGGTGCAGGCAGGTATGCATACAGTGAGGCAGTCTTGAAGACATGGCTATGCATTCTGATATTACTGTACATTTTAGTCCCTTTAGTGGGTATTGAGTTCCTTATAGTTCTAAAAACACTGAATGTCCAGTGAGAAGGTAGACAGGCAAAGGATACTTCATATTATGATAAGTGTGTCTATATAAAGTTGTAGTAATTAGTTACTTACTAGAAGCATGTATTAAGAGTGAGGAGCAAAACTTAAAGGAGAAAAGAAACCACAGTGAGATACAGCGAATTGCCCATTGTATTTGATAAAGGAGGGGAGATTGGTGTTTCATAGTGGGTGATACTAAGTATTAATAATGCAAGGCAAGGTCCAACAAAAGGACTCGTTAGGCAAAACTAAACTGCAAAGATGAGAACTGACTCCTGTAGAACATTCTCTGGCCTCAACACACATGCTGTGACACACATGTGGTACACCCATGCACATATAAAGTTTAAAAATATTCTTTTTAAGCAAAGCGAAAATCATAGTCCTGAACGGAATAGGAATGTGGAACTGAGGGACTGGAGAGATGGCTCAGAAGTTAAGAGCACTAACCACTCTTCTAGAGCTCCTGAGTTCAATTCCCAGCAAACTACATGGTAGCTCACAACCATCTGTAATGGGATCTGATGCCCTCTTCTGGTGTGTCTGAAGACAGCTACAGTGTACTCACATACATACAATAAATAAATCTTTAAAAAAAATGAATGTGGAACTGTCAATTTTAACTAGGTAATTAACTGTTATAAGGGGTACTCCAACTATCTATGAGCCTCATATGTCTTGTATGATGCCTTGCTGAGGATTCATCTGTTTTAGAAAACAGAGTTACAGAAGGAATTTGAAGTAGCAGCTGTTCCATGCAGTGTGAGCTGACCCTGTGCATTTGGAGGTGAAGTGAGGGAAAGAGATCTGAGACTTAGTATAGATGAAGTACGTATTTGATGTAGCCTTTCACTAGCCTTCATAGTTTGCTGCTCTCATTTGGGAAGATAATCATGAATATCCACCAATATGAACTATGTTCTACAACACTGAAAAACTTTCATTAGTTAAGTGTAGAAGATTTAAAATTACATTAAGGCTCTTATAGGCTTAGATTATTCAAAATTACTTTAATAAGGGTTCTCAAACCCTTCAATTCCCCCTTCTAGCCCAGTCATCCAAAGGTAGGGGTGAAAAGATGATAAATAGGACAAGGGTATGTGGACCTGTTTAGAAGTAGTTTTTTGGGGAGGATTCCAGTTTCCATTGTCAGGATACCAACAGTCCAGTTCAAAGTGTCACCAAACACTAATCAGTACCAGTGGCATGATCCAGCAGAAACAGCCAGGCCTTCACAGAGTTGGCACAAGTCATTGGGAATGACCAGAATCACTAAGAATACCAGATGTTCTCTGCCATGTCTCTCTCAAGGAAGTGAAGATCAGCAACAAGCGATGCAGGTGTGCCATCATTGTTTGTTGAGCCCTACTTAGACTCTTTCCAAACATTACGTGCCCTGTCAAGAGTCTTGCCTCAGCAAAAGAGCAAATGAGTCTGTTTCAGCAAGATATTACATGAGTCTGTATCACATGACACAACCAGAAATGTACACTTTAGGCTCTTTTCTGATGATAGCTGAATTATATTAGAACTCAGTAGCAGATATATAGGAACCCCGCCCCCCAATTAAGAAACTAACCATACTTTAAACAAAGTATGTGTAAAAGAAGAAATCAAATGTAAAATTTGGCCAGGTGTGGTGCTTATGCCTTTAATCCCAGCACTCAGGAAGCAAAGGTAGGTGGATCTTTGTGTTATTTGAGGCCAACCTGGTATACATAGAAAGATCCTATCCAGGAAAAATGAAAGCAAACACAAAGGGTGAAATTTAAAATTATCTTAAACTAAAGCAGAGTTAAAAACTCATCAAAATTGGTTAAGTATAGCTAAATTAGAGCACAGATGGAAATATATATGACTAACAACCTGGATTATATAAGAGGAAGAGCTTTAATGACCTAAGTTTCCACCTTACCAAAGTGGAAAATGTAGTTATTTATATCTGAAGCTACTACAAAGTGAAAATAACACAGATGTAACGGTAATAAAACAGAAACTTCCTACAGAAACTCATAGAATCAAAAGCTAATTCTTTTAAGAATCAGACTTACAAACTTCAAGCTAGGTCAAAGATCTGAATACTGGACCACAGAAGATTGAGGGACATACATAACCACAAGGAGAGATATGTGCAGATATATACTTTTGGATACTTATGTGTAGGTACACATGTGCGTGTGAAAGCCAAAGTTGATGTCAGGAATCATCCTTAATAGCTGCTCTACCTTATTTGTTGATGTAGAGTCTTTCAGTCAAATCGAGATCCCCTGTTTCTGTCTTCATATTCTGGAATTACAGGTGGGACACCACACCTACCCAACATTTACATGGATTTCTGGGGATCCATATTCTGGTCTCTATGCTTGAAAAGCAAGTGCTTATACATTAAGCCATCTCCTTAATCCTTAGTTCTGTGACTTTCCAATCATTTGTACTCATGGTGCCCAATTATATATAAAACTGCAACCCATCTTCCAGAGTGTCTTACTCTGGAATACAAACTTTACTTTTAGATATTATAGCTCATGAGAACAACAATCAAGCTGACCTTTGGTTCTTTACACTGGTCTAACCTATCCTATTTCTTGGGATTCTCCTATGGTATTTAGTCATTGACTTTTAGGCCCTTATGAGTTCCACCTTGCTCTTCTCTATTGTTCCCACAAGTATAAGCTACCTCTTCTTCACTCAGAACTGCCTGTAGCAACATGTCTATATCACAGACATAGAGTTTATATTGGATCATGTCTTCTCTTGTGTGTGAACCAGAAGCCTGGGTGACGTGTCCTTTCTCTGTCCACCTGCTACAGAAGCTTTAGATCGCTTGCCTGTGTTTGTGCTAGCATAGGCATATACAGATGTGTGGGTTGCTCTTTTAGCATGCTTTGTTTCTCTTTCAGGTGTACAAGTAGTTTCCTTTGGGTCTCTGCTTTTTTTTTTTTTTTTTTTTTTTTCCTACATTTCATTCTTGATATTTCAAACCTGTAGTCTCAGCTACTTGGGAGACTGAGGTGGGGGATTGACAGAGCCCAGGATTTTGAGGCTAGTTTGAGTAGTATAGAAAGATACCATCTGAAAAACAAAAACAAAGGCTAAGAGCCTGTGGCTCCAAGTTTACCTGTTCAAAGCCCTTTAGAAAAACAGGGCCTCTGTTCTTTGCGTTTTATTTTTGTCTTACCTAAAAGATGGCCCAGAGTAGAGATTTCAGATGTGTATAGATGTGTCTTTTTTAGAGCTGTTCCTGACCAGTCTTGTCTCAGGCCTTACTTCTGGCTCATCAGCTGCCTCATTAGCTCTCCCTGAGCCTGGGGCTGGTGCTCCCCCTAGCTCTTCTTTCTTCAGCTCCTGTTCTCTTTGTGCTAGTTCTCCTACAGTTAAGTGCAGGTGACATCTCTGTACATATTTCCTGACAAGAGGCCTTCATTGCAACCTAAATGAAAGAACATTCTTCCAGTACCAGCTCTCTATCAGTTGTTCCTAAGACATATTTTTTACAAAGATCGTTTTTTATTTGTTCATTTGTTTGATTTTAAGAAAGAATTTAGCCCAGGCTGGCCTAGAATATTTCTACCTTAGTCTCAGAGTGTTAGGATTGCAGCTAGTAGTCTAAGCTCTGATGATCTCTGTTTTTGCTTTGGTAAGGATATTAGCTCTTCCAGACAGTGAATAAGTAAAAACTTACTACTGTGGCCTGGTGCCTAGGCACATGGTAGGCTCATAGTGAGTACAGGTTGAACATCTCTGATCCAAAAAGCCCAAAATTTGAAACACTACCGAGTCCAAACCATGTCAAGCATCAACATGAGACTTAAAAGTCTGTCACTAGATCCCATGTAATGGTTTTAGTCACAGTGCTGATGCACTTAAAACATGGATGGTGTGACACTGGTTTCTGTCTGTGTAAGGTTCATCTGAAACAAAATTTTTATAGTCATAAATTTTGGGCCCACCCCCAAATTGTTTTAATATATATTCAAACATCCTAGGATCTGAAAAAAAGCTGAAATCTTACTTTTGAAAGTCCTTTTGGATCCATGCACTTGGTGGTGTGTGGGTGGGTATCTTTTGTAAGTTTTAGATGTCATATTACATTTCTGGCCTGGCTTTTGGTATACTTGGGCTTAGCATGTGCATGTATAGCCTGTGACCACTGATCTGATAGTTATGGTTATTCTGTCTATGGCAAGAAAAAGACAGGCTCAAGTGAGGTGAGTTTTGAAATTCTCATGATGTTGAGATCCCAGAGCTCTTTGTATGGAAAAAGATAATACTCTTGTACTGTTTTGTTTGCTTTTTGGTGGAGATCTGGGCAGGGGAATTTGTAGGCTATACTGGAGACTTTACTCACCTGTCACACACTGAGATAGCTTTATGGGTATAATGGGTTCATACTGTTTCAGCCATTATCAGAGCATGTAGATGTGAAAAATTTTTCCTTTACTCATTAATTTATTTATTCAGCCCCAGGTTTTAGCCCCAGTGACTCTGTGTAGCCTAAGGCCCACTTGGTAACTCTGGTGTTGTAGGTCAGTTGTGTGTGTTAGTGCACATTCATAGTCTGGTTGATTGTCGATGATAGTCTAAGGAGAGACGTGAGTAAGGGAAGATCTGAGGAGCTGGCTTGGCAAAGACAGCTGAACACTAGAGAGGAATGAGATGTTCTTCCTTCTCTTCTGTTGACTGTGATAGGAGAGGCTGAAGAGGAATCTGCTGTCTTCCTTTGCTGGGTGCTGAGTCTCTGTGCCAGCCAGCTCCTGGAAGATCACACTTGCCTTCTGGGGTTGCCTTAATACTGCAGGTATCCCTCAGTGAGTGGACAGTAATGCTGTAGGAGAACCCATTTTAATTATCTGCTTTGAGTTAAAGTCTTGCTCCCTGCTTGGTGGTCTTTACTTTAAGTCAGTTTCCAAACTTACGACCCCTAGCTTTTTTGTGTATTCCAGAGGATCCTTTGCTTCAGGCCTCTATGTTTACCCTATAGTTTTGGAAAAGCAGCTGTTGAAATTAGGCTGTGAATTCAGCATTATGCATGGGAATTTGAGTCTTGGGTATGCAGTTGCCATGAGATTGTTTTCTGGAGTTTAGACCAGGGATGGCTCTCTTCAGAGATACTTCTAAGCCAGAGTTGCTGCTTTGATGCAAGACCTTTTGTGCAAATGCATCTGGTATGATGTTTCATGCCTAGTTGAGATCTGAAGATTCATGCTGATGGGTTTTCCTGGCCAAGGTAATGCAAAAGTCTAGGTGAAGGGCGAAGTGCTTCTTTATGATGTTCTATTTTATTTGAAATAGCACCAATTTCTAGAGTATGAGGTTTAGCTTCATATGTTTTCTAGTTAATCTTTTTCTATATAAATATACATATGTATAAAATATATATATATATATTTTTAACAATCTTGGCTTCTTGGTTCAGGTTTTGAACATAGAATTTTTTTTTCTATTCCAGACTCCTTTTAGTTTTGGCATGAATCATAGAACACCACCCTACCCCGCTGGGGATTATTGTCTTCTATGCAGAAGTGAACGGAAAGACTCTTCATTCTTAGAGAGTGGAGTTAAGACCGCGAGCAAAATGGCCCTTTCCATGGCTCCCAAGGGCAACAGCGTGCTGCACCTGCCGCTGTGGGTATGCCCAGACTGCCGGAGGACTGTGGAGAAGGAAGAGAGGCACAGCGGTCTTGACCAGCCGGTGAGTGGCTGCAGCTTTTGTGGGCTTCTTGCTTCTCTTTTGTGGGTGGTGGGGCTAACTGGCAATGAAAGGAAAAGATTTCTGCCTGTTATCAAAATGGTTTCTTCAACACTATCTTTTGACCTGTGCCAACAGGGATGTCTCTCCTGGCTCTTGCTGGCCATACCAGCAGTAGGTGGAGAACATCTGCTTCCTTATTTGCAGTCAGCAAACTGGCCACTAGTTGGGTGCTTTTTGGCTTTTGTATCTGACCTCAGGGTTTCTTTAGTGATAAAGTTTCCTGAAAAGCTAGTAAGACATTCATGACAATCCTGTGTACTGTAAAATATCTGAAAATTATCTCTGCAATGCACTTCCGAAGCTTGACCTTCCCCACTTCTTGATTCCAGGCCTTCCCTTCCTGGAGACTATCAGGCTTGATATAGTCTTTGGGATAAGTCTTAGTGGCCCCTGTACTCATTAGGCTTTCTTACCTCTTTGTGTTCTAGGAGATGGCTTTTTCAACCATTCCCATATTAAAGGCTTGTCTCTTCCCTTTTATTATTTTATTTCTCTTCTTTCCTTTTGATTGCTGAATGCAAGTAGTTGTTTTCTGAGTGACTTCTCTTCTGATCTCTTGCTTCTTGTGGCCAATAACAGGCAGCAATTCCTGTCTTCTGTCTTTAGATTAGTCCCAGTGGAGTTTTGAGAAGGATTTGGCTGTAGTATGGATGACTTTCCACCTTCAAGGCCTAGTCTTCTTCATCATTGGCCATTCAGCTGGCTGAAGACAACCCCCAGCTTCAGTGCCGTTGTTGGTGGCAGAGTTTTAGTAACTAAGTCTGTGGTTTCAGGGCTGATCAGACTAGAAGTTAGTGTTTTTCTCAGCCCTTTCCACAAGCCCTGTTTCCTGCTTTGTCGCTCTTCCCTAGATCTATTTCTGACTAAGTACTTCACTACACAATGTGTCTTCTTTACTGTAGTATAAACTCCATGAACACAGTTATTTTTGTGTATGTTTTTGCCAAGATCAGTTGACCTGACATATCTGGTACTCATTTGCATTAGTTAGTAAATGAATGAATAAGCAAAGGAATGAAGAAAAGCTCCTGTAATATTTTCACCAAAGATTCAGAGCATAATTAGTCTGAAATTTTCTTCTCAGATTTTTTTCTTTCAGTTTCATATAAGTATATATTAAATTTTGATAATTTCCACTTCCCCCAATTACTTTCCCTAATTTTTCTTTTGCTCCAAAAACCTTTACAAGTGCCCTCCCATTTTCATGTTGTTGTTTTTTTTCTTCCTGTGAGCCAGGGGTTTGATTAGGGTTATTGGCATGAGTGTTGGAAGTGGGGCTTATTTATTGGAGTATAGATTATTTAACAGTGTCTTTACTGGGCTGGAAAGATGGTTGAGTGGTGAAGACCACTGACTGCTCTTCCAGAGGTCCTGAGTTCGGTTCCCAGCAACCACATGGTGGCTTACAACCATCTGTAATGGGATCTGATGCCCTCTTCTGGTGTGTCTGAAGGCAGCTACAGTGTACTCACATACATAAAATAAATATATCTTAAAAAAAAAAAAAGAAGAACAGTAGCTTTACCAGTGAAGAAAATGATAACCCATCAAGAAACCATTAATAATAGCTCTTCAGGGATAGATGGAAGCCTCATGAGCCCCTTCCCAATCCAACTGTGTAGGTACTCTTTTTCATATTCTCCCTCTCCCATTATTATATATATTTTTCTCCTTTTAAAATTGTGTGTGTGTGTATGCATGTGTGTTCATAGGCCTATGGGTTGTTTCCATATTTGGATTGCTTTGGGAAAACTGCCGTGTTCTTGTACAAGTCTACCTGGATGTCCTTTTTCCATGTTGCTCCACTAATATGACGTCTGTAGTCAGGGAGTGTTGTGGATTGCTGTTTGTATTTTCTGCTCTCTAAAGAGGGTGAGGGAGCAGAAAATACAAACAGCAGTCCACAACAAGAGAGAATGTCTTTTCTGAGCCCTCTTGACTTGTAGTGTCCTTTAAAGCTCATAAAATGAGTTGTGTCTCTGTTTTGGGGAGAATTTATGTGGAACTGGCATTTCTATTTCTTCCTTAAGCACTGTTCTTGCTTATGTTGCCTCCATTCTGTTAGGTCAAATGACAAGCAGTGATTAGAGAGGATATGTCTGATGCTGTTACCCATCAGTGACTTTGGGAGGCTGAATACATATATTTACTCATTCTGGGGGTACCAAACTTACTCATTCTGGGGGTACCAAACAATACTTTGCCTTACACTGGAGAGGCTGAGAAGTCCAGTAGTTGTTCTGTCCACAGGCTGAAGGTCTTTATAGTCTCTGTTGCTGTAGTCCTAGAGAATTACTGGAGAGGTACTGATCTTCAGTTAGTGCTGAAATCCTGAATAAATTGATTCTACTACTGGTAAAGGAACATGATAAATGAACTGACCATTGAGAGTAACAAATAATCTAAGAAAGTTCCTCATAGGCATGCCCAGCAGTTTGTATTTTAGTTAGTTCAAGATGCAGTCAAGTTGACAATCATGAATAGCCATCACCCTGTTTGTGAAACCAAAATGGTTGGGGTCTGTGTGTTCTAGGCCATCTTCCTCAATGTTAGTTCCCAGTCTCAAGAATGAGACTATTCTCTGTGTCTGTCTCCGTTTTCTGTACAGAGCCCCACACAGCCAAAGACTTAGGAAGTGCTTGCTCATTCAGGATTTCGCTTTGATGGCTCTCATAACCCTCCATTTATTGTAAAGCCGATACCTTGCACCTTTGGTTTGATATTCCATTGCCTTTAAAATTTTCCATGTTCCTATTTAATTCAGAAACATAATTTTTTGTTGTTGTTGTTTTTCGAGACAGGGTTTCTCTGTGTAGTTCTGGCTGTCCTGGAACTCACTCTGTAGACCAGGTTGGCCACGAACTCAGAAATCCGCCTGTCTCTGCCTCCCAAGTGCTGGGATGAAAGGCGTGTGCCACCACTGCCCGGCCAGAAACATAATTTTTAAAAAGTAAAGAATGTAGTGAATGTTTTAAAAATGTTTTCAACTGCATAATATACATTATGTATATATACGAGGATAGTGCATTACTATAATTCCTGCATTCTGGAGGCTTACACAGGAGGATTGCCATGAGTTGGGAGTTTATGTAATGAGTGTCAGGCCAGGCCAGCCAGGGAGAACTACATAGGGCTCAAAAAACAAAACAAAACAAAGCAAAACATGAATAGCCAGCACACTCCAGATATCATTTCTTCTGTAGCCACTCATTTCCAGCCTCATTCATGTTCTGTATATATTATGCCCAGAATGCTAAATGCTGGTTGTATTTATTTATTTATTTATTTATTTAGACAGCATTTCTCTTTGTAGTCCTGGCTGTCCTGGAACTTACTCTGTAGCCAGGTTAGAGATCTTGTCTCTGTCTCCCAAGTGCTGGGATATAAGGCATGTGCTCAAAAGGCAACTTAAACATTTTTTTTACTACATTTTTAAAAATTTATTGTATGTATGTGTGGACTCATCCTGTGGTCCGAGAACAACTTATAGGAGTTGATTTGTCATGTGGATTCCAACGATTGAACTGAGGTTGTCAGGCTTAGCAGCAAGTGGTTTTACTCACTGAGCCATCTCACAGGTGCAGCCTTCTTTTTTTTTTTTTTTTTTTTTAAAATGTGTTGTCTCTTTCCAGCCTGGGCACTGGCCAGCTGAGCTTCCTTCTCTCTTGCTGTGTTGATTTTATTGTGATGCTGTATGGTTAGAAATTATGGTGTATATTAGTTATTCTGCATTCACTTAGCAGCACTTGCTAATTCTGACCCATGGTTGAGTTTCATGAATGTTGCATATGTGTCTGACCTGGGTAGAAGGCTCTGTGTGTACCCATTACTACAGCTATTTCTAAACTGTATGCCAAACCTTTCTCCAGTCTTGATTTGTGTATGCATGGTTAATCTACCAATTCCTGGGTGAGCTAACTTAGAATCTTTTTTTTTTTTTTTGGTCTTTTTCAAGACAGGGTTTCTCTGTGCAGCACTGGCTGTCCTGGAACTCACTCTGTAGACCAGGCTGGCCTCGAACTCAGAAATCTGCCTGCCTCTGCCTCCCAAGTGCTGGGATGAAAGGCGTGCGCCACCACCGCCTGGCT
>NW_021620993.1:5429333-5459611 GCF_004785775.1 Grammomys surdaster | reverse complement strand
GGGGGGGGGTTTGGTTTTTTCGAGACAGGGTTTCTCTGTGTAGCCCTGGTTGTCCTAGAACTCACTCTGTAGACCAGGCTAGCCTCAAACTCTTAAACTCAGAAATCCGCCTGCTTCTGCCTCCCAAGTGCTGGGATGAAAGGCGTGCGCCACCACCGCCCGGCTTAAAATCTCTTATTCTCTGTATTTTTGTCCTTTTCTTTTTTTAAAATAAATATTTCCAGTTTTGTTCTACATGGTTTCAGGATGTATATGACTGAGCCCATTGTAGTTACTGGATTCTTATACATTTTCTTCTTTATTGTGCAGGAGCCTCATGGAGGCAACTTCTTCCTTAAGGCTAACTTTTCATGCTGATTTATAACTTTTCTTTCCTCTCCTTGCCTTCTCCTCTCCTTCCTATATCCTTTCTTTTCTATCTCTGGATAGTTTGTTTTAGGTTTTCTCGTTGTGCACTCAGTAGAAAAGTAGAATTTCTGTGTGTGTTAGAATACACCTTTAATACCTTCACTCTTGAGACAGAGACTAGTAGCTCTATCTTGGAGACTAGCCTGGTCTATATAGTGAAGCCCAGTCTAGCTAGAGCCACATGGTAAAACCTTGTCTCATAAAAGGAGGAAGGAAGGAAGGAAAGAGGGAGAGTGAGAAGACTTATTTGGAGTTTGTTCTTACTGGTGAGTTAGGCCTAGTTGCTTCTTCTGGTTGTGGATGTTTGGTGTTGACTCTTATCACAGAGAAACTGAGCGCTCCTCCTCAGCTTAGGTCCTGTAGTGGCTCTCATTCTCAGTACTGCCTTCCTGCTGAGCTGTTGATCACCTTCTGGCCTCAGATAGCAATAGCACTGAAGCATCTAAATCTAGACACTGTTTAAAAAGTTTAAAATTTATAACCATAACCATATAGTATTCATTCATTATAATTGAGGTTTGTTGCTGTGTATTGGTCACCTGTATGAATATAATACATTTGAGCTTCCAAATTTTGCTGTTAAAGATTATTCTTTTGGATCACAGTTACGAGTGTCTTTCTCTATATCTATAGATGGTTGGAAGGAGTTCCTGATATATATAGTATTTATAAAAACAGCTTGATTGCCTGTAAAGTCAAATATTATATGTTAATTGAGTGATTAGAATGGCAAAGTTTGCATTTTTTGGGGCTCTCTTTTCTCTCTAAGTAGTCTTCTGTATGCTGGTTCATCTTTTGATTGAAGCACATGAAAAAATACTACAGTGGCCTTTTCATTGGCTTTAAGTGCCCTATGCTTCATCAGACTACAAGATGATTCAGTGAGTAAGAGTGTTTGCTTGTGCTTGTCTTCATTGCTTGTCTCTGGCAGCTTTCATTTCTTTCAGTGCTTGGTATCAGCATTAGCAGTAAGCAAGTGGGAGATGTAGCAAGCTGCTCTCTCTAGTGTTTAAGTACTTTTCTTTCTTTCTTTCTTTCTTTCTTTCTTTCTTTCTTTCTTTCTTTCTTTCTTTTTAAAGATTTATTTATTTTATGTATGTGAGTATACTGTAGCTGTCTTCAGACATACCAGAAAAGGATATCCGATCCCATTTCAGATGGTTGTGAGCCACCATGAAGTTGCTGAAAATTGACCTCAAGACCTCTGGAAGAGCATTCAGTGCTCTTAACCACTGAGCCATATCTCCAGCCCTGTTAAAGTACTTTTCTAGGGTTGGTATAGTGGTAATTTTTGGCCCTTGGTAGCTGCCAGTGTTTCACACACACCCCCCCCCCCCCCCCCCGTTTGTATTTGTTTTTTTGAGATTTGAGACAGGGTTTTGGCTGTCCTGGAACTCACTTTGTAGACCAGGCTGGCCTCAAACTCAGAGATCCGCCTGCCTCTGCCTCCCAAATGCTGGGATCAAACGCGTGTGCCCAGCTACACCTCTCAATATAGATCTGAGACTATGATCTCAAAAACTTTATCTCAAGCTTTTCACTCTATTCTCCCTCTCCTCCTCCCCTCTCCCCCTCTGTTTCCTGTTGTTCTTCTTGTCCTGGCTCTTGAAGGGTTCAGCTACTGCCTCTTCAGCTGTCACAGCTGATCTCTTCCACAACCACCATTGTTCTATTGCTTCTTTCCCTATGTCCGGGTAGCCTTATATAGCCCAGGAAAGGGTATTTGGACAAATCAAAACTATTTGTTTAGGTCACATCTTTGCCTTATGGCCTGTCACAGCAATCCCTCTAGGAACTACCAGGGGAAATGGTAGAAAAGATAATCTAGAATTCATAGAGGCTTGTGATAGCAAAAAGTTTTATACAAACTATTTCAGTCAGCACTGGCTGAGGCTGTGCCTTCAGACTGTACATCAGTCAGCTGCAATTCGCTAGTTTTTTAAAGACATCTTTGAAGTGTTCAAAACAGCTAGTGCCAGTGTAAAGTTAGTCTAGCTATCTGACTGACAATCCTTTTACTCAAGGTAGGCAGGGTAGCATGGAAGAGCCCAGCAGCTGAGTGCAGGAAGTCAAACATGTATCAAGTTTGCTTATAGTCTGGGAGTGATGGAATATGACTTTAGTTACAGCATTCAGGAGACAGAAGCAGGTGGATCTCTGAGTTAAGAGGCCAGCCTGTTCTACATGAGGAATTCCAAGATAGCCAGAACTACATAGAAAGAACCTGTCTCAAACAGACACACACAAAGGTTGCTTACAAGTATAATTTTATTTTATTATTCATGTATTCATATTATTATTTTGAGATGGGATTTTACTATGTAACTGTGATTGGCTTAGAGCTACTGTTTAGACCAGGATGGCCTTAAACTCAGAGAGCTGCCTGCTTCTTCCTCTTGAGCATAGGTATTAAAGACATGTGCCATTATACTCAGCCACAAATTCAGTTTTAAAGAATTTATTAGTAGTAGTACCAGTGATTTTTAAAAATTTTTTTAGGGGAGAATGCATGTTTAAGGATTTTTATTGGAGCCAGGCAGTGGAGGTACATGCCTTTAATTCTAACACTCAGGAGGTAGAGGCAGGCGGATCTCATGAGTTTGAGCCCAGCTTGATTTACAGAGTAATGTCTAGGACATCCAGAGTTATACAGAGAAGTTCTGTCTTTAAAAATAGGGGGGAAAAAAAGGAGAATTTTTTACTGGGACATTGTCTATAGTGGTAAAGACTGACAGTGCTAAAATGCTCAGAGATAACACAGATGTTCACTAATAGGAAAATTGTTAATTTATTACAGATTTTTAACATCAGACAACTATATTTTGTAATTCAGTTCAGTTGTTTGAAGTGTTCTCTATAATGTAATCTAAAGTGAAAGAATTACATTAAGAATAAAAAAAGGTTGAGAAGAAATGTATTTAGCATATAGTAGCATTTAGGAGCATAACCCCAGATATTCCTGAGTATATGTATATATGTTGTGTATATATGTGTGAGTCATCAAAAGAATATTTCTTCCACATTGCATTTTCTATGGCAGTGTTGTTCTAAGTATATCATATAATATTTCTTTAAAAACCTCAGGACAGGGGCAGTGTTATTGCTCTCAGTTTTATAGATGAAAAAATTAGGCCAGGAAGGTTAGTTTTCTAGGACCAAACAGTTAGAAGAGATACTGTCAGGTTCCAAACCACAGTATTTTGGTTTCATAGCCTGTGCCCTTAACCACTGTGTGCTCTGTATTTATGTTGTTTGTAGTAACTGGATGCCTTTACTAAAATATTTGAAGTGTCTATAACAGAGAGTGAACGTACATTAGCTTTTTGGCTCTGTATATATAGGAAAGAAACAAAAAAGGGTAAGTTAGTGGGGAAAATCTGAAGTACAGAGGTTAGTAGTCAAATATTCTTGGAATAAGCTTAAAAATACTGTAGAATTTTATATTTCATACTGTAGTAAAAGTATAAAAATGGTAAAATAAAAGGGATAGAGACTAAAGAGGTAGGCACACATTAAGATTATGATTAATATGAGGATTTTTTTCCTTAGACTTTTTTATATGTATAAATATATTCATGCATGTGGAGGTCATAGGTTGATATTGTGTGTCTTTTCCAGTTAGTCTTCACCTTAGTTTTTGAGAAGTTTTTTTTTTTTTAAGGATTTTTACTTATTTATTTTATGCATATGAGTACACCACCATTGCTGTCTTCAGACACAACTGAAGAGGGCACCAGACTCTATTACAGATGGTTGTGAGCCACCATGTAGTTGCTGGGAATTGAACTCAGAACCTCTGCAAGAGCAGTCAGTGCTCTTAACCACTGAGCCATCTCTCCAGCCCGAGAAGTTTTTTAAATAGTGTATGATCTATGGCAGTGTTGTTCTGAGTATTTCACATAATAATTTACTCAAAACCTTAGAGTCTCTCATAGAACCTGAAGCTCACTCATTTGGCTAGATTGATCGATTGGTCAGTGCATCCCAATGCACTCTTTCCTGTCTCTGCATCTCCAGTAGTAGGATTACAACATGTACCACTGCTCTTGGCTTTTTACGTTGTGGGGGCATTATAACAGGATAGAACTCAGGATCTCATGCGTATATAGCAAGCACTTTACTGACTAAGCCACTTTCCCTTTTGTCAGAATTCATAATCTTTAATGTGAGCACTAAAGTTCTGTCTCTCTCTCTCTCTCTCTCTCTCTCTCTCTCTCTCTCTCTCTCTCTCTCTCTCTCTCTCTCCTTGAGGATGCTATATGTTGTTTAAAGTAGAGGAGGAACACATAAATCTCTTGTCTTTTCAATTGTTGTGTAAATTAAATGTTGTAAGCTTACCCTGAAGTTACTTGGGGAAGTTACCTGATACTTGAAGAGAAAGAGCTTTCTTAACTTGGAAAAATACTAATATTTTCTAATATTTGTATATAATAGATAATCTTGACCTTCACTTAGGCCAGCTGCTGGCTTGGTTTTGGTCTTTTCTTGCCAAGATGCAGTTTTGCTGTTTCAGAATTTGCTTTATTGAATTTATCTTTTCCTCTTGACATAGCAGTTTCAGAGTGTGAGTCCATGATCAGCATGGCAGCAGGCAGGAAAGCAGGGTGCTGGAACAGTAGCTGAGAGCTTACATTCTTACCTTCAAGACTGAGTCAGAAAGACTAAGAGTGGGGTTTTTTGTTTGTGTTTGTTTTATTTTTTAGCAGCACTTAAACCTGTCATTGTCCCAAGAGGTAGGTCCTGTGTATCTCAACTTGTTCCTCTTGGCCTTTGCTGTCCTCATTTTGTTGGCAGTTTGATTGTCCAAACTGCATCAGGATGCATTTGAAGGCTTATCTTGCCAAAACCTCTAAACTGTTCCACATTCCTTACACAAAGGAATCAGAGTCAGGTTTATCATAGAAACGATCCTGCTTTTCTTGTTCATCACTCTAATAATTAAAGTACCTGATGGAAACAGCTTGAGGTCAGAGGTTTATTTGGGTCTGTAGCTTGAAGGTACAGTCTGTCGTTGTGGGGAAGATAGGGTGGCAGAAGCAGTAATCTATGGTGATGGAGGCTTACTGCGCATCTTTGTAGGGGCCAGAAAACTGATCATTGCCAATTTCACATTGCCTAGTGAATAGAAAATAATTCTCATATTTTAAAAAATTGTGTCCACTTTGGACAGAAGATAATGACCTGAGATTCAGCCTAAATAAGTACTATAAAGTACCATATTTAGGGATTTAATGTGTAGTTACTGTTAGCCTTAGCTATCCTTTATTACTGGGAAATGGCACTTTAGTCATGGTTGCTGTGCCAGCTGTCACTGTAGGTGCTTGTGCATAATATGAGCATGTATACCCACCGTCTATTGCAGTGTCAAAGATAAAAACTCCAGAAAGTCAGAGAAACCCTGTCTTGAAAAACAAAACAACAAAACAAAACAAAACCTCCAGAAAGTAAGAAAAGCCAAGATTTCAGATAGCAATTTGTGAGAGAAGAGATTAACATGGTTGGTGTACCAAACAGAACTTGGCCAGCAGTCAGGTACTGCATCAGTAAATAGAAAATCTTAACACAAGGGAGAAACTAACCAGTGGCAGAAGATCATCAGATACTCAGATCTTTGAAGTGAGCCCTGAACAACATCATGGTAACTGTCCTAAGCTGTGGAACTGAAGAAACCAACTTGGAGAGGATGTTATGAGCCACTGAAGAATAGAGGCTCCTTGGGGTGCTAGAGGCTCAGTTGGGTGTTAGCAAAACTTCCTTCCCTGGAGAGAGCATGTCTTCCAGTCCCCATTTCTTTAATGACAAAGATGTCTGGTCGTATGAGTAAGGGAGGGAATATGCAGGGAACTTTGAGGTCCCTTCAGTGTTGTTCTTCTATCTGCCCATACTTGAATATTTACCTGTTGCTTACACAGTTGACATGTGTCTATTCCTCATAGAGGGTGGCAGAGTTGGATATTGAGCTGAGACAAAAAATATAAATAAATGAAAAAACCCACCAAAAATGGCTTGATTATTGTGTCTGAGTAGGGGATCTTTTTGTCTGAGATCTGTGTTATAGAACTTGATTAGTCCATCAGAAGGCATACCAAGGTTAGTGGATGAGCACTATAGACAGTGAATAAGTACAGTGACACAGAAGTAGGACATTGTCCCAGACAAGTTGGAAGGCTTTGATAACAGGCAAGGAATGTATTCCAAAGTGATACAGAAATGAACAGAAGATTTTAGGTAGGAGAGCCCATGAACTCTCTCTGGCTGCTGTTTGAGAGTGGGTAAGGGCAAGTGGAGGCCAGTAGAGAGCCTGGCAGTTACCAGGTGAGAGGCGACAGGCTTACACTGAGTGGCAGGTTGAGGATGTGCTAGATTGAGGCGAGCATAGGTGTGGGCATGAGCTGGGAGAGAATAGTCAGCCTTGTACATTATGTGGCTGATCTGCTGCTGTTGAGAAAATCTGGTGATTCTTATCACCAGAAAAAGCTGTGTCTGCTCACTTATCTCTGGGCAAGGATGATGGCAATCCTCTGTAAAGAGAGGATAGGAATAACTGTGGTAGAGGCTATGTCTCATGTCCTTATATTTCTATATTCCAGAGTGGAGGAGGAGGCCCAGGAAAGAGACATTTAGGGTCTAGGTTCTTATCAGGATGTCTGACTTTTTTGGCTAAAAGATGCTTGCTCTAGGTTATTTGTAGCCGGGTCACAATAGCAGGAATACTTGTAGGCTTGGTGTCTGACCAACACTAGGTACTTATTTCCTCTGGTCTCGGAACTAGGATGCTTAACTGGACCTTCTCATCATTCAGCACCTATTTGTGTGGGTTCTTTGCTTATGACAGCTCTTTCTCCCATGCGGTAGTAACAGTACAATTCTCTGCTGTATCTCTTGGGCAGGAAGCTCTTGGGTTCTTCCACTTCAGAGTCTGATTCTAATGTCCATGTGCCAAACCTTTGAAGCATATTAGCCTTGAGGTGTCTGTTTCTTGTTCAGCAGTAGCCTTAGAGTGGTGTAAAGGTATGTGTGTGTATTCTATAGGGAACAGGAGGTACAGGAAACATTTCTCACATCTGGCCCTTTCCCTTCAGGAAGCCTATCCTATTTTTCAATGTTTTACTCTCTTAGGATGTTGTCAGAGCAGGCTGTAAATTTGAGTAAATTTGAGTATATTCCAGTGCTTTAATCTACCTTGTCTACCTAGAGTGATCTCAAGCCTTCTTGTCCATGGTGAGAGAAGATAGTATAGGTTCTGGCCCCCACTGCCTTTGTTTTTCAGGAAGCTGTGGTCATGTCACATCTTACAAGTGCCTACTAGAATGATTACCGCATGCTGTTTAGGGCACTGGAAAGCAAGCTTGTTTGCTTTTTCTTTTTTCCCTACCCCGCTTTCTTCTTTAGAATAAATCTGTTGGATGTTGTCATGTGATGGTAAAAACCATTGAAAATAAGAACAGCATTGATCCACATAAAACCTGGAGTTTATTGCCTGCCTATCCAGTGTGCTGTACACTGAGGCAAGAAAATGCAGGCTGCATGATGAGTTTAAGGCCAGCCTGTGCTGCTGTGTAGTAGACTTTGTCACCTGATAGCTCCTTTTCAGCCCACCCAAAAGTTTGCTATATAGATTTCAGTGTTTGTGTTGTAACATTTTTGAGGTAGGCAGTTTTGTTTTGTTTTAAGACAGAGTCTTAGCCAGGCGGTGGTGGCGCACGCCTTTAATCCCAGCACTTGGGAGGCAGAGGCAGGCGGATTTCTGAGTTCGAGGCCGGCCTGGTCTACAGAGTGAGCTCCAGGACAGCCAGGACTACACAGAGAAACCCTGTCTTGAAAAACCAAAAAAAAAAAAAAAAAAAAAAGACAGAGTCTTTCTATATAGTTCTGGTTGTCCTAGAACACTGTGTATGTAGATCAGGCTGGTCTCAGACTCAGAGAGAGATCCACCTGCCTCTGCCTCCTGAGTGCTGGGATAAAAGTCATTATCTAGATGTCTCTAAAAGGGATTTTTAAGAAGTCAGTAGATAATTGATGTCATAAACATAACTGGTCTGTTGTATTCTATTTTTAAAGCAGGGCCAAGATTTTCTCCTTCACTCATCACTTGGGGGTTCCCAGCCTGAGACCAGTGGTGCTGGGAGGCTGGCCCTAGGCACACAGACCATGACCTCATCAGGGCTAGGCACTACACCTTCAGATGCTTGTTCATGTGAGGCCTGCAGTGAACGCAGGTATGTATTGTGTTGTGTCGCTTGGTCATGGGGTATGTAAGAATATGTTGTGCTAGTCTGGGACTTGGGGTTCTTTTGACAAATAATATCTGTTTGACATATCCTCAAGAATAGGAAATGACTTTTCTATTATGAGGGGAAAAAACTATACAAAAAGACAAAATTATTGTCCTTGAGAGACTAAATACTAGTAAGTTGGGCCATATAAAGAGCAAAGTGAGAGAACTCTTAGAATTTAAAGAAAGGTCAACTTTTGTTTCATGTTGTAATCCCAGCACTTGACAGGCATAGCCTATAGGTTCCATAGCAAGACTTTATCTCAAGAAAAAGAATATTAATTTGAAAAGAAAAATGAGCCTAAGATGAGCATTAAAAAATGCTAGAATGTATGGAAGAGGAGCTTATGATGGAAGGTGTTAGGAGTTGAAGGAAGAGGCTAGGAGTTGGTAGCAAAAGGCTATACCCCTGGCCTGGAACAAGGCACCAAAGGGTAGAAAGCAAGGTTTCTGTTTGTCATATGGGGTCAGAGTATGGAGTTGAGGAGTAGTATCTGGTGGGAAGTTAGGTAGACTACTTTCCTTAATTCTGCTGGTTCCTTTGTTGTCACAGAGACATCTCAGCAGAGACAGACCGGGAACCGCAGCAACTGCAGAACTATTGGTCAGAAGTTCGCTACATGGTCCGATGCATATACCGCCAGGCAGGGACCCCGCTGGCAGAAGATCAGGACCAGTCTCTGGTTCCCGATAAAGAGGGAGTGAAGGAGCTCGTGGATAGGTACAGGTTGCCCTTTCCTGTTACAGCCCCATCTAATCCCTGCCCTCTGTACTGTTCATGGAGCCTCAGTGCTTGTCCTAAGTAAAGCTCAGCTGGACTTTTGAGCTCTTGGTGCAGCTCAGGTCTTCAGCAGATAACTGACAAACCGGAGACTTCTGGGTAAAAAGTTGCAAGTTCTCTCCCTTCCTTCCTTCCTTTCTTTCTTCCTTCTTTTCTTCGTTTCTTTTTTTCCTTTCTGTCTGTGTTTGTTTTTGAAGCGGTTTCTTTGTGTAGCCCTGGTTGTCCTGGAATTTACTTTATAGTCAACTTCTGCCTCCGAGTGTGCTGGAATTAAAGGGATGTGCCACTATACCTGGCTGGGTTCTCCTGTTTCTAAGTTGAAATGTTTCTGTCATGTATTAAGACATATGGCACGTGCCATATATTAGCACAACCAAGATGCCAGAGTTCTTGCTATGCCAGGTGATACTGGATATTTTTATAAGCACTTTTGCATTTGTAACTCAGGGAGAAAGGCAGAGTGCTCCTGTCCACTGAAGAAGCACTCTCAGATTGAGCAGCTTGTGAAGGCACCTGCTCCATGAGGTGCACAGCAGCTATTCTCACAGGGAGTGCTTTCTACCTAGCATCTGTTCTTCAGCAGGCTCCCTGTGCCCAGTGACTGACAGAAAGTGAGGTGGGCATCACTTCTGCTTTTTCTTACAACTTAAGTGTGCTGTCTTTTCCTAATTTTGAAATGTTTCAAATAAAAGCAACAAATTCTTCATGGATCAGTTCTCATTTTTCATTTTTTTCTCATGTTTTGATTACACACTTTGGCATCTTATGAAGTCATATCTGCTATACATTATGCCAAAGAAGCAGGGGCATTGATTTACAAAGCAGTGTGTTCCAGATTTGACCTGTGACCTACTTAGTGTTATATGCGACAGTTCCAGGTAGTAAGTGCCTTTTTTAAGCAGAGATTTTTTTAGTTAGTGACACATGAAACCCATGACATCGCAGATCCTTCATGGTACATCTGTGATGCTTTAGAACACTGTCAGCACTAGTTTTATCCAGGTGGAGCAGGACCTATCAACACTTCGGAATGATTAAGTGATGAACTACTTGTATTGTCTTTTTCACGTAAATCTGTTTGCCTGGGCTGGAGAGATATTGCTCAATAATTAGACCAATGATTAGAAGCACTGGCTGCCCTTGCAGAGGACTTGCTCCTCACAGCTGTCTGTAACTGGAGGTTCAGGGATCCAACACTCTTTTTTGGGGGCACCAAGCATACATGTGGTACTCATATATATGCAAGCAAAACTCATATACTCAAAAAATTATAAATTAAAAAATCCTTTTTCTAAGAGTTTATATGTGTTTGTTATATGCACATGAGTATGCAGTTGTATATGTGTTCGGAAAGGCCAGGGTATCGTCCTCTTTTGCTCTCCTGATTTCCTTGAGATAGGGCTTTTCACTGAACTGATGTACTTGTTGAGGTTTGGTCTTTTGTTATCTATTGTAATGTTAAGTGTGGGCCCCCAAGACCTGGTTTTCCCAGAGATGAGAGAATCTCTATATATACCTTGGCCCCAAGTTATTTATGATTGGTAAATAAAGATGTCAACAGCCAATAACTGGGCAAAAGAGACATAAGTGTGGTTTAGGTTTTCTGGGCTTGAGGATCAGAGGAGGTCCACAAGAAAAAAAAGTACCAAAAAAAAAAAAAAGCTACCTTGAGTTAGGTGTCAAGAAAATTTAGCCCCGAGGGCTGGCCAATTGGAGTTAAGAATAGTCCAGATAAAACAAAACATAATAAATAATATTTTGGGGATATTGATAGACCAATAGATTCTAACAGTATAGGGAGTAGGCAGCTGCCCAGCGTGTATACTGTTATAAGTACAAAGGTTATATATGGTTTTTATCTGAAAAGTAAACGATCTAAGGGCATGGTAGAAAGTCCAGGTCAAGATTAAATACTTCTACAACATGTACTGTTTGGCCATCAAGCTTTGAATGTCCACTTTTTTTCAGCTAGGCTGGATGCCAGTGAGTTTTCAGAAAACACTTGTTTTCTGTGCTGGGGTGATAAATATGCTCAGGGCTGTTGGGCCTTTTACAATGGTACTAGGAATTTAAATTCAGGTCCTGGTGCTTGCAAAGCAAGTGATCTTACTCATTGACCCTTCTCAGCTCTCTAGTGTTCTTGTGAGTTCAATTGTCTCATGCTCATTTGAATTTTATATCACTATTCTTAAACATATAGAACACATTCTGCTTAAAATTGTTGCCAAACTTAGTGATATATACCTGTAATCCCAGCACAGAGAAACTAAGGCAGAAGGTTGGTCTGTGCTTTATAGCAAATTCAAGGCTAAATAAGCCACATGGTAAAACCCTGTCTCCTAAAACCAAAGGCTAGGGATAGCTTAGTGGTAGAGCTTTTGGGTAGTATATAAAAAGCCCTGGGTTTGATTTCTAATAATGGGGGGAAACCCACTAAATTTTAATGTTACAAAAATTAATACATCTTTTTGAAATGTAGCAGCCAAGTTACCAATCCTGTTTGTTTTCTCTAAGCACATTATAGACTTGGCTTTACATATTTATTACCTTGCACATTGTACAAGAGGCTTTACATACTATTTTGCAGATTGTATATAGATAACTGCTTTCTATATGACTTTGCACATTTTACCTTCTTATCATTTACAACTTAAGTGATGTGTAACTTTAGAAAGGGAGCAGGAGGGAATAGAGAGATGGCTTACAGTTGAGACTGCTTGCTGTTGTTATAGAGGGCCTGGGCTTGTTTTTCAAAACCTCTTCCAGTTATGGCAGCTCATAAATGCCTGTAACTCACATTTCCAGACGGATACAATATCATTTTTTGATCTCCATGGGCTCAGGCATGTACATGGTGCACATAAATTCAGGTACACATACATGCACATATTAAAAATAATAACTACATACATACATTTATTTATTTATTTATTTATTTTTGGTTTTTCAAGACAGGGTTTCTCTGTGTAGCCCTGGCTGTCCTGGAACTCACTCTGTAGACCAGGCTGGCCTCGAACTCAGAAATCCGCCTGCCTCTGCCTCCCAAGTGCTGGGACTAAAGGCGTGCGTCACCACTGCCCAGCTCGCTTGTTTGTTTTTGAAACAAGATTTCACCATATAAACTCTGGCTAGGCTGGCACTTGCTATGTAAACCACCAGGCTTGTATCCAACTCATAGTGATTTTTCCCACCTTGAGTACTGGGAGTGAAAATGATCCACAACACTGGGTAATTTTCCTTCCTTCCTTCCTTCCTTCCTTCCTTCCTTCCTTCCTTCCTTCCTTCCTTCCTTCCTTCCTTCTTCCCCCTCCCTCTTTCCCTTTCCCTTTTTCCGTTTCCCTTTCCCTTCTTTTCCCCTTTTCCCTTTCCCTTTTCCCCTTCTCCCTTTGCCCTTTGCCCTTTCCCTTTTCCCTTTTCCCCCTTTGCCCCCTTTTTTCCCTTTTCCCCCTTTTTTCCCTTTTTTCCCTTTTTTCCCTTTCCCTTTTCCCTTTTCCCTTTCCCTTTCCTTTTTTAATGGAAGAGGTAACATCTATCCTCTTTTCTTTTGTTTGTTTATCTATTTATTTTATTTATGAGTACACTGTAGTTGTCTTCAGACACACCAGAAGAGGGCATCTGATCTCATTACAGATGGTTGTGAGCCACTATGTGGTTGCCGGGATTTGAACTCAGGACCTCTGGAAGAGCAGTCAGTGCTCTTAACTGCTGAGCCATCTTTCCAGCCCCCTATCCTCTTTTCTTAAAATTAAATGTGGTGGCCAAAAGATGGAAGAATCTGTTATGTAAAACTCACAGCTTAATGCGTTCTACACTTGGTTTGTAGCAGCCACTGATCTCAGCTGGTTTTTCATAGTGACACATTCCATTGCATGTTTTGGTTATTGCTTCAGTGGCTTTATGCTTTCATCTAGAACTCTGTTTCTCAACCTTCCTAATGCTGTGACCCTTTAATACAATTCCTCATGTTGTATTGATCCCCAATAATAAACTATTGCTACTTCATAATTGTAATTTTGCTACATGAATCATTGTAAATATCTGTGTTCTGTGATGGTCTTAGGTGACCCCATGTGAAAGGATCACTTAACTCCTCCCCTCCCAAAATGATCTCTCTTACAGGTTGAGAACTTCTGATCTAGAGGCATCTCAGAAATGTACCTTTTAAAGAAGTGGCAACTTTAGTCATAGTAATGCCATACTATAGAGCAAGTTTTAAAAACTAGATCATCTTCATGCATGAACCTATAATGCAGCATCAGGAGGCTAAGGAAGGAAGTTATCTTTCTCAGGATGGTAACTTTTATAGTTTCTCAAAATTTGGATGTTAATTACATTGTGAATAGTTTCAGGGATGCATTTCTCTTGCTTTTAAGCATTTCATTATATTTTATGCATTTCATGGCTTTGTTGATAATTTAAAAATGGGATAACCTGTATCTAACACTTTTACTAATTATGAAAATGACACAGGCTCATTTGTATGATGCAAATGAGTTTCTAGAAAGAAGGAAGGTGAACTTGGCCCCAGCCCTCCAGTCAGGTATCACCTCTGCTGGGATTGGGGCTTGTCACTTTCTAATTCACTCACTGGGTTAGCACCTGGGGTCGATTCTCAGGAACAGTAAAGGGGGATGCCTTTTACCTCCTGGGTGTGAGTTATAATACTTTCTTCAGAGATGGGCTGAGATCTTTTCTCATGGACTGTAGACATGGAGCACAGGTTGCATAAACTGCAGTCCCAGGAAGCATTTGGGTCATGTCAGTGTCTTATGTGAGTTACCTGGCATCAAATGTTCTAGGTGCACAAGTTCCTTATCAGTGACTCCCATAGGTTGTCACAAGGAAGACAATGGACTGTCAGTGATACTGATATGGAAACTGCTTGTCAACTGACATGTGTAGACAGATCATGGCCAAATGATGACTCTTTTTTTGTCTCTATAGGCTCTGTGAGCGGGACCCCTATCAGCTCTACCAGCGATTGGAGCAACAAGCCCGGGAATATGTGCTAGAAATGAAGGTCCGTCTGCTCCGGCAGCTGTCGGCTGCAGCAAAGGCCAAGGCACCATCTGGCTTGCAGGGCCCACCACAGGCCCACCACTTTGTCTCCCTACTCCTGGAGGAGTATCATGCCCTCTGCCAGGCTGCACGATCCATCAGTACCTTTCTTGGCACTCTGGTGAGAGACCATATCCACTTCTTTCCTGGCTGCTGAGGTGAACATAAGAACAAAAGCATGTGCTAGGGGAGATATATGCAGCTAGGGGACTGATCATATGGTTAAGTCCTACTTGTACAATCACAGACTCGTTTCCACACAAAGTGGGGTAGGATTAATGCTAGTTTACTGGATTTTGCTGGCAGGTAGAAGCATTTAGAGAATTAATGTCCAGGGGCCATAGGATGGAAATCTGTTTGGGAAGACCTGAGCACTAGGAAGTTAACCATTAAGATATGGAGGTGAGGAACAAGTGTTGCATTGTGAGGGGAGTCTAAGAAGTTTTTGGTGTCTTCGGTTGGTGTTGATACACTGTCAGTAACTGGTGTTGCAGTTGATCAAAGGCATAGCCAAAGGCCTCTTGCTTAGATTTCTTCACATGTGTACCTAGCAGCACAGTTCAGGAAAGGGTAGCTGTCTTTCCCTGTCTTTACACTGTTCTCACAGTCCTTCTAGGGACCCAAGTGAATTTCTGGCCACTCCATTCCTGGGTGGACAGAGGCATTGTGTGGAAATATAGTCATTACAGTTTGAAGCAGACCAGGATCCCCAGGAACAACAATATAAACTCTCTGCCTGTGTTGCCTCTTATATTCTGTCAAGTGTTGTCCCCAACCCCACCGTCATAGTCTGCAAGTCTTCACCATTGTATTATCTTATTATTAAGTGATACTTAGTACTTTAAAATTGTTTTAAAGAATATATATGAATGATGAGTACACTGTAGCTGTCTTCAGACACACCAGAAGAGGGCATCAGATCCCTTACAGATGTTTGTGAGCCACCATGTGGTTGCTGGGAATTGAACTCAGGACCTCTGGAAGAGCAGTCAGTGCTCTCTCTCTTAACTGCTGAGCCATCTCTCCAGCCCAGCCCCTGAATGCAGATATCTTTATGGTAGGGTATGTAGTTCTTTTGGGTATATGTTCAGGAGTTAAATAATTATTAACTTATAATATAGAAAAATTTTCATGTGGTTTGAACCCAGTTAAAACTTGAACAAAATGCAGATATAAGAATATTACTTTTGCCGGGCGGTGGTGGCCCATGCCTTTAATCTCAGCACTTGGGAGGCAGACGCAGGCAGATTTCTGAGTTTGAGACCAGCCTGGTCTACAGAGTGAGTTCAGGACAGCCAGGGCTACACAGAGAAACCCTGTCTCGAAAAAACCAAAAAAAAAAAAGAATATTACTTTTGATTATGCATGGCATAGGTTTCATAGTCTGTTGTACTTGTTCTTCAAGGGAACAGGTAAGTATAGAAAGTCATATAAAAGAAGATAAAAGTCTTTGCAAGGAAAGCATAAAAGGAAAAAAGATCTAGTGGTCAGACTTGGTTGAAAATTGGAACCCTGAGAACATGTGTGCTCGAATCAACATTGGTCCCAAGGATTCCTTCTGGTCCTGGTATGGAATAAAGTCTTAGTCTAGTTCAGGGTGGAGTCAGCTTGAAGTGATGTTTTGAAGTTTTAATTTTTTTAATGTGTATGCTGTTTTGCTATATGTATGTCTATGAACCAACTTCATGTCTGGTTCCATTCAGACCAGACCAGGAGAGAGGCCCTAGACCCCCCTGTAAATAGAGTTACAGATTGTTGTGAGATGCCATATGGGTGCTAAAATTCAAACTCAGGTCCTCTGGAAGAGCAGCCAGTGCTCATTACTGCTGAGCCATCTCTCTAGCCCTAGTTTGTTTGTTTGTTTGTTCGTTTTAAAATCAAAAAAGGTTGAAGGCAGCACAACAGAGTAAGCAGAGACTACAGCTGAACACTGAAGATAGGCTAATAAAGTACCTGGTTTCTATGTGTAAAGAAATGTGTTTAAATTCAGTCAGGGTTAAGATGATGGAAAAGAGTCATCTCAGCTTGTGGCAAAATAAACTCAGAAACACATAAGCTTTCCTACTCTCTTCCCTCCTTGCAACTCTACCCCCCCCCCCCCACACACACACACATACACCCTGCCTTCGATTCCAGCACTTAGCCGGGCAGTGGTGGTGCACGCCTTTAATCCCAGCACTTGAGAGGCAGAGGCAGGCAGATTTCTGAGTTCAAGGCCAGCCTGGTCTACAGAGTGAGTTCCAGGACAGCCAGGACTACACAGAGAAACCCTGTCTCAAAAAAAAAAAGCAAAAAACAATTTCAGCACTTAGTGTGCAGAGGCTGGAGGATCTTCAGTTAGTGGCCAATGTAGGTACATAGAGAAACTTTACGTCAAACAAAAAAGGGTCTGGGTATGTAGATCAGTGTAATGGGCTTGTGAAGCATGTTCAAACCTACTGTTAAACTTTAGTAGTGCAAAGCAAAGAGAAAGGAGGCAAAAAGTTTAATAGACAAACAGTAAAAGACTGAAAAGAAAATTGGTAAATTAGAGAAAAGTAATGGAATCCTGAGCTCTGTAGTATGTGCCCCAAAAAGACAAAGAAGTGAGGCACATCAGAGGAGTCAGAGAGCATGGATGCACCAGAGTGACACTACGGTGGGCACGCAGGCTGCTTGCTGTCTATAGCGCCTGAGGAGCTTGCTCATGTTCCTTAGGAAAAGAAAAGCTCTTGCCTTGTCTAAAGTGTCTCCAGTGGAGAATATATCTGCAGCTATCTGAATGAGCTTTCACAAAGACAGGCAAGAAACTTATTGTCCTGACTCAAATTCATTTTTCTTTTTAAAAAATGTTTTATATATTTGTATATGCATACTTCTGGAAGTTAAGAGGACAAGTTGTACAAGCTGATTCTTGCCATGTGGGTTCCAGAAATTGTGCTTAGTTCGCCAGGTTACCATGAAGCACCTTGACTAGATGAGCCATATCTCCAGTCTTGGGTTTTGTTTTTTCCTTCTGTCATATTTAAATCTCACCCACCTGCCACCCATGTCTAGGGTTGGGGGTAGGTAGGGGTTACTTAGAAGGCAGTGAGGTACTAACTCATATTTCTCATGTTAGTATTCTGGTTTGATTGATGTGTTTTGACATAGGCAGGAAGCAGTGACTCTTCAGAAGCAGAATGTTCTAGGCCTGTGTAGAAGATGGCAGGACATTGGGGCTGGGGGGTGGGAGGGTATTGTTTTATAGTTTCATCCACTCACTACCTCTCCTGTTGTCTTTGTTGTTTTTTTTTAAACTAGGAAAATGAACATTTGAAAAAGTTCCAGGTGACATGGGAACTGCATAACAAACATCTGTTTGAAAATCTGGTCTTTTCAGAGCCACTTCTCCAGAGCAACCTGCCAGCACTGGTGTCTCAGATCAGGTATTTTGTCTTAACTTAGATTCTCTATTGCTGTAATTTTGTGTATGTACATGTGGCTATAGATCACCATACATTGAAGTCCTTATAGGAAAAATGACAGGACATAGGGAAAAAGACAGTGGACAGAAACCCTAAGATATAATACAACTAAACTTTTGTTTAATTATAATTTATTACATGTATATTAATGTTTTGCTTGCATGCATGTTTGTGTATCACATGCTACAATGCCTAGGGAGGCCAGAAGAGGGGATTGGATCCCCTAGTTACCGGCCATCATGTTGGTGTTGGAACCAAAATTGCATCCTCTGAAAGAACAACCAGTGCTGTTTACTGCTGAGCCATTTTTTCAGCTCCCAGTTGAAATTTCTTTCTTTCATTCATTCATTCAATATATTCACCATTGCTTTCTTCGGACATTACAACCATTGCAGATGGTTGTAAGCCACCATGTGGTTGCTGGGAATTGAACTCAGGTCTTCTGGAAGAGCAGTCAATGCTCTTAACTGCTGAGCCATCTCTCCAGCCCTGAAATTTTAAATAACAAGTCATAATACCATATAAAACATAACACTATAGTACTTCATAAACGGGTAAAGGCTTTGGCACACATTGCTTTACCTTGACAAGCCTTGATTCAGTCATAGATCCTGGTAGGATTCTTAACATTGTGGTAAAGGGAGGTTGAGGAGGAGGAAGAACATGGATCTCAGAGTACCTTAGACTCCCTTGGAATTAGGTATGCGTTTTCTTCTAGGTTTATCCTAGTATAGAATGCCTATGTCACTTCTCACCAGGAGAGTCTCTACTGTTGCCAAGACAGTACACAAGTACAGGACTCTCTAGTGGGCATCTTTTGGAGTGAACTATGCTAAATGGAGGTTTGAAGTATGAGTGTGTTTGTCCTGTAGCCAGCCTCTTTTTCATCAGTAGATGAAGTACTCCGTAGAGTTGAATCGCAATTAGCTACCTCAGTATCATCTCTATTTGATTTTGTTTCTTGTCTGTTAACCACATAGTGCATTGTCACCAAGTAGGTACATAGTAACAGCAGCTACTTTTATTTTGCCCTACTAAATGTCACTCTTAGAGAAAGAACCAGTTCTGAAGCAGTTGGTCAGAGAGAATAACACAAGGAAATCAGGATAAAGTATTGTGCAGAATTGGTATGCGTTTTGCAGGGTTTTACCAGTTTTGCTCTGCCTCAGTTTGTTTCACAGCCATTCTTTCCATGCCCACTATTTAAAAGCGTTCGATACAGGGTGGTCAAGATGTTTCAGCAGGTAAAGGCACTTGCTATCAAGCCTGAGTTTGAGTTTGATCTCCAGGTCTCACATGATGCAAGGAGAGAAGACTTCCTCCTGAATGTTGTTCTTGGTTTCTGCATGCGCGCTATGGCACATTTGTGCATGAAACACCCATTATCATGCACACTGCACACACACCACACACATACACACCACACATGTAAAATCACATTGAAAAGATGATACGCGTGCGCGCACACACACACACATACACACACGTATATATATAAAATTTCAAAAATTAAAACCACACAGTATACTTCTGGAGGTATGTTACAATGGGAATTTCTGACTCTGATCCTTGTGACAGGAAAGGAAGCCAGAGTTAACATGAAGAAAGTACTTTTGTCCAAGTTCTGAGGATCACATTTATCCAAAGCCTCCTGTGGGGCTAGAATAAGTCTTGGTACCTGCCCTTTGCTTTTTTTCTTGGCAAGTATTGGGTTTGATGTATCAGTCATCTATTTGATCTCCAGTGGCTGACAGAAGTGATTTCTTTTCTGCTCCCATGTTCATTATATTCTTCTCATTAGGAATTACAGTCAGATTCCAAAGAGTAAGTGTATCCTAGTTTAGAGTGTTCACTCCCTATTACTCTCAAGTGTAGGAAATGAGGTATAGGAAAGAGGGAAAGCAGTATGCCTTCTAAGGAGTCCTAGTCGGTCCAGAAAATGCTGTTCCTTTGTGTCT
Source organism: Grammomys surdaster (assembly GCF_004785775.1). Lineage (NCBI taxonomy): Eukaryota > Metazoa > Chordata > Mammalia > Rodentia > Muridae > Grammomys > Grammomys surdaster. The sequence continues at coordinate 5,439,685 of NW_021620993.1, read as the reverse complement.
CACCACAGACTTACTTGTCAAATCTAAGAATAGTCTATACTTGAATTTTTAGTATACAGATCTATATTTAGCAACTCATAAAAAGTTTTGCCAAAAATTACTAATGAAATACATAGTTGTAGTAGGCTCATTTAACTTACAAAAACTTATAAAGTCAGCTGGGTGTGGTGGCTTATAACTTTAATCTCAGTATTTGGAAGGCACAAGTAGCTGGATCTCTGTGAATTCAAAGACAGCCAGGGCTTTGTAGAGGGACCCTATCTCGAAAGGAGGTAGGCAAAAAGTTAATAAAGTAAAATAGAGATGTGAACTGTGCAATGCATACATGTAGCTTAATAGATTATGACATGACAAACGGCCTGTGGCCAGCACAGGTTTATTTAATGTCTTTTTTTATTGTTCTTGTTAACAAATTATTTTAGAGGCCAATATGATCTGCATAGGGAGTTAGGGAGTTTCAGGGCAGTCAGGATTTTCATGGTAAGACCCATTAAAAAAAAAAAAAAATACCGTAACTGGGGTTAGGAGGGTGTCACTGGGTAAGAGGTCTTGTTGTACAAGCATAAGGACCTGAGTTTGAGACCTTTGTATTTACATAAAAGTAAGCCATGGCTGTATGTTCTTAGAACTTCCATTACTGGGAAGGTGACAGGTAAATGAGGGTCTGCCAGCCAATTATTGTGAATTGTTGAAGTCCTGGTTCAGTAAGAGGTCTTATCGCAAGCCAAAGAGACCAAAGTGATAGAACAAGGTCATCCTTATTTAGAGAAACTTAGTTTATCGTTGCTAGCTTTCTAACACAGACTAAATGCTGCCGATAGGAACTTACAAGGAGGCTCCCCATTTCATAAAGTTTAGACCACCACAGAAGTACTTGGCAAAGGAAAGATGTTCACCTTGTGGTAACTGCCAAGCAGAGAAAGGATTCAGAAATAAAGTGCATCAGGTTTCCACCAGTTCCTGTTACATAGCCTAGAAAGCTCTGAGGTCAGAGCTCCCCCTCCCCCTGAATGCCCAAAGCCCTGCCTCTGAAATGCTGTTCTGGGAACTAAGGCTTCAACACAGGAACTTTTGGGAGACATTTCAGAGCCAAACCATAATAGTTAAAGACAAAACATAAGAAAACCACTTGTTTTATTGGCCACTTTATTGGGATATATTTACATACTATACAGTACATTTTACATTCAATTTAGTGCCATTTCACTTGATTTAAAATTACAATTTACCATTTGATTGATTTAATTTTTTTTTAAATTTATTTATTGCATGTAAATACACTGTAGCTGTCTTCAGACACCCCATAAGAGGGCATCAGATCTCATTACAGATGGTTGTGAGCCACCATGTGGTTGCTGGGATTTGAACTTATGACCTCCGGAAGACCAGTCAGTACACTTAACCACTGAGCCATCTCACCAGCCCCCTAAAATTTTTGATAAATATATATAATTTACCATTTTAAGTTATGATTCAGTAACATTAATTCACAGTATTTACAGTTAATAATTACAAAATATTTTCATGTTTTCAAACAGAAGTTCTCTTTTCCCCTTGTCCTTTGAGAGTCTTTTCTCTGAGTTCAGCTCCTGCCTTGACCCATTTTCCTGGCAAGTTACCAATTAAAGAATCAGGCCGTTTGTTCTTAATATAAGAATTGTGTATATGGCTCCATTTGTTGTAGCCTTAGTATCTTAGGATTCCTGTAGAGGTGCGTTGAGAATGCTCTGGCCACCTCATCCTACCACCAAGGCAATCTTCAGGGTCCCTGTCAGTTCCACTCTCCTTGGTTTAGATGTTCTGTATTTATAGCTTGAAATAGGTAGATATGGAGGAAGAATACTTGGGAAGAAAGGCAGGATGGAAGTTCGTGGTGTCTTAATTGTTTTTCTGTTGCTGTAGGGGGGAAAAAAAACACGATAACTAAGGCAACTTATAGAGGGAAGTGTTTATTTGGGCTTATAGTTCCAGAGACAGGAGTCCATTTTGGTGAGAAAGCATGGCAGTAGAAACAGGAAGCTGAAAGCTCATGCCTTAGCCATGATCACAAAGCAGAGAGAACAAATTGGAAGTGGAATGAGGCTTCTAATCTCAAAATCAATGGCATAATTTCTCCAGTCAAACTGTGCTTCCTAAACTTTCCCAAACAGCACCACCAACAGAGACCAAGTGTTCAGATACCCTAGATTATGGGGGACAGTTCTCATTCAAAGCATCACACATGGGAATTGGGGTTTATATTTAAGAATAGAATCAGTTCAATAAAGGACAAAGCTGGCAGCAGTAGGAATCAGCAGAAGACTTTCTTTCAGGGCTGCAACATACAACTTGAGACCTAGGGTGATATCAGGCATTGGTACAGAGCTTAGATGATCAACTGTGCCAGGTAGCCTTTGTAACCAGTAGATTTACTAGGAATGCCCTGTTGGTACAGTGTCCACAAATGACCCACCCTGACAAAGTGAAAGGAAAAGACTTTGACAACTATTTCTGTCCATTCTTACCTGTGAAATTTTTTTGAAAAAAAAAAAAAAAAGATTTTTTTTCTCCTCTTCATTATTAAATCACTAAGTTGTTATAGACAGAATCATGAAGTGGTAGGCACTGCAAACAATTTTGTGTTTCTTACACATATATTTCCTGTGTTTATTTACAACATATTTTTAAACATGCTTTGGTGATACTTTTGATTAATTAATTAATTAATTTTATATGTATGAGTACACTGTAGCTGTCTTCAGACACACCAGAAAAGAGCATTGAATCTCATTACAGATGGTTGTGAGCCACCATGTAGTTGCTGGGAATTGAACTCGGGACCTCTGAACAGTCGGTGTAACTGCTGAGCTATTTCTCCAGCCCCCTGGTCATACCTTTTAAAGCATGAATGCATTTCCACATAAGAACATATATGTATAATTGTAAGATTTGTATGTTTTGTATTTGTCATTAAACATTTTGTTTTCTCTGGGTCAGTGTATATTAAAAAGAAATGTGTATACAGCACCATATGTTGTAGCCTTAGTATTTTTAGGATTCCTGCTAGTTTCTTTCAGCAGGTGCTGTTATTTATTTGAACATCTCCTTTATATGTGGTCCTGTTCAGAGTCTATATATAATCTTTAAGACTTGCTGTGATATGTTTTATGATAAAGTTAGACAATAGCAACAGGCAGTTAAGATTCTTATGTCTGGCCCGGAACTTCTGGACTCTTCCTTTGTGATAGGCCTTCTCCCTTCTAGGCTAGGAACCACCACACATGATACCTGCAGTGAAGACATGTACAGCACCTTGCTGCAGAGGTACCAGCGTTCTGAGGAAGAGTTGCGCAAAGTTGCTGAGGAGTGGCTGGAGTGTCAGAAGAGGATCGATGCCTATGTGGATGAGCAGGTAAATACTGCCCTTGTGACACAGCCTGTACTCTGGGGCCTCTGTGCTAGTTGCTAGCTACCATCTGAATTGCAGAGCTCCCAGCAGAGCCTTTTGGTATGCCCTGGTGAAAATCATGCAACATCACAGACCTCTGATCTGACTGTTATTGTGTGGCAGCAACAATCGGGTATTCAACAAGATCATATCCACTGTCTCTGTGTCCTGATAGAGGACCATGGGAAGTTACCAGGCCTTTCAGGTCCAGCAGCCATTTATCAATCATGATATTATTCAGAGCCTATTCTCTCTTCATCCAGTACTGACCAGTAGATGACAGACATACAGGTAGCTTATAAGGGCAGAGGATAGCAGGACAAGTGGGATATACCTTCTGAAGATGGACCTGAAATGGGTATACTAAGTGGCCACTCTATCTCAGGGGACACCAGACATGTTGTTAAGATGATATTTCTGCCATTCATTCAACGCTTTTTCCTTTCTAGAGTTTCTGATGAAGCCAAGGAAGAGCAGCTTTAAGTTTTAAAGGTTTTGGGGCTTTTTGTTTGTTTGTTTTGTTTTTTGATTTTTTTTTGAGACAGGATTTCTCTGTATAGCCCTGGCTGTCCTGGAACTCACTCTGTAGACCAGGCTGGCCTCGAACTCAGAAATCCTCCTGCCTCTGCCTCCCAAGTGCTGGGATTAAAGGCGTGCACCACCACTGCCCAGCTAAAGGTTCTGTTTTAAAGAGATTGATATAAAGAATAATAAAGGAGAAATGGCAGCCCAGTTGTGTGTGCAAGACAGTTTATAAACAGATAAGAGCAATTGTTTGGGGTTGAGCTATTATCTTTTTGTTTGGCCTTATAGACAGATGTACTCTCCAGCTGAGTGAGGAGGTTGGCTCTTCTTGAGTTGAACAATAGATTGCAGTTTGGGAGGCTGACACTATAACTGATTAGTTAGCTGCAAGGTCTACCTTTTGATTAGGGGAGGGAGGAGTGTGAGAATAGCCAAGCTAACACCTGTGATATTACTGGGGACTCAGTTACAGCTATCCCCTTTACAGCCTCAAGAATCAGTTCCTGATCCTACAGATAGCTAGCAGCCCAGTTGTGCAGAGGTAGCCACAGAAAAGGAGGCAGTAGCTATCCTCCCTCTGAGCCCTGTGTGTTTAACAATCTGCTTTCTGAACCCTGCTGTTCTGGCAGCAAAGAGATCTGGGTCCTGGAGTCGGAGGGGCCACAGTAGAAGCTAATTTCTTTCTGGGGATCTGTCTTCCAGGATCCTATGGAAGTCCCTGACAGCTAACTACAGGGTCAGCTTTTTACTGTGACAATAAAAGAATCACATAAATGATATTTAATTTTACATGAACTTTTCTACTTTTTACAGACTCTTAAATAAAGTTTTGTATTTTTTATATATAGTTTTGATAAAGCAGACTGTAGTGCACTATGAACAGTGTGAGCTCTGCAGAGAACATTCATAGAATCTGAACATGACTGTTTATTAAGGGTACCAAAGTCAGGGAGAAGCAGTGAGGGTCTGAGTCATTAGTAGTCTGAAACAATAAAGCAAAAAAGCATTCCTCAGTTTCCCATCACAATGAGAGAGTACAACAGTTTGTAACAGGTCTCACTCCACAGTCCATGCTAGCTGTAAACTTGTGATCCTCTTTTCTTTTCTCTTCTTCTTGAGTGCTAGTGTTAATAGTCTTGTGGCTTAAATAACCAGCTTAAAGGGAAGAGGCTCCAGTCTATGATTCCCTTGACTTTTGCTGTGCTTTTGTGGTGGCACAGCATATGGCTGGAGGTCATGATAGAGGACGTCCTTAGGGCTCCAGAAAGCAGAGAGAACGGGTTTGAGGTTCTAATGTTGCGTTTCCTGGTTATGCCCCAGTGATCTGACTTCTGGAAGCCACCTCTTAGAAGGTTCCTTCACCTTCCAATGTTACTTTATTGAGAAACAAGTCTTCAGCACATGAACCTTGTGCGGACAGTCAAGAACTTGTGAAAACTCTGCCTGTTAATGACTGTAGGTGGCTGGAGAGATGTCTCAGCAGTTGACAGCATTAGCTGCTTTTTCAGAGGACCCAGGTTCAATTCCTATTATCCACATGACAACTTAAAGCCATTTATAACCCCAGTCCCAGGCAATCTAACACACTCTTCTGGTGTTTATGGGTACCAAGCATGCATGTGGTACACAGACATACATGCTGGCTAAACACTCATACACATAAAATAATACATTATTGGTTGTTGTTTTTTTGTTTGTTTGTTTTTTGTTTTTTGTTTTTTTTTCCGAAACAGAGTTTTCCTGTGTAGTCCTGGCTGCCCTGGAACTCACTCTATAGACCTGGCTGGCCTTGAACTCAGAAGTCTGCCTGCCTCTGCCTCCCAAGTGCTGTGATTAAAGGCATGTGCCACCACTGCCTGGCTGTTGTTATTGTTGACATTACATATAGATGAAGGATAATAGTACCAGTGTTCTCAGGGCTAGTGTTCTCAGGACTAGGAAGGTCTTGCACATGGGTGGAACAGACCAGCTCCAGGAGTCCCCAACCAGGCTTGTGGCCTATCAAGTACAGGAGAGTAACTATTTACTTTCTTCTGCACAGAATGCACCCTGACCTCTGAGGTCAGGAGCTCCTGAGGTTTTTTCCATGTTAGGAAAGTACTTATGATAATATTCTTCAGTGTTAGGTGGTAGGCTGAATGTGATAGCTCATTGTTCTGTATATAGTTCATTGTTTTGTATTGCACTCCTGTTTTGACTTTATCATTTAAAAGAATCTTCCTCGAGACTATTCTGTGTAGTTGTTACTAAGGATTTTTTGTTTTTATTTCTATGTTTGTTTTTGTATTTCCTTTCTAGATGACAATGAAAACCAAACAGCGCATGTTAACAGAAGATTGGGAGATTTTTAAGCAAAGGAGATTAATTGAAGAACAGGTAAGATAGACAGGAGAGGCATGTAAATGACTGTCCAGAACAAGTGTCACCTTAGTATCTAGGCATGCTTTCTGTTACAGGATACCAATGAAGACCATTGACATCATAAATGTCATTAGACATAGTGATTTAACTTTCAGATAAACTGATTGGATTAACTGTTTCTTAGTCTTCCATATACATGTTTGAAAAGAATAATCTCGGTAGGAGTTGTGAGAACTGGTACAAGGACCTTTATTCCCTGAACTTCTTGTTGGTGCCAGTTAGCCAGTTGCATCAGATTGAAGTTGAGCTCCCTCCTACCAATGGGCTAAGACAGAGCCCCTTGCCTGAGTGTGCCAAAGGGTTCTGTTGGGTTTTGGTACACCCTTCCAGCCTTGAAATCTGAATGCCTACTTGTCAGTTGAGTTTGGGTATTACTTGCTATATAGCTCTCAGGTACAGCCTTCTCCAGTGGAGACGTGTCTAACAAGTACTGAGCACCAGAGCAGACTGAGTAAGCTTGGTGTGTGCAGCAGACACACGTTCTGGTTATCTGAAACATACATATAGTATGTATCTAGTGGAGATCAGAACATCAAGAGGAAGGTTCCTGATGTTTTGCTCATTCGGCTAACCCTACCTGCAGATTCCTTGCTACTGCCTTGTTTTTGTTTTGTCCATCTGCAAAAAGTGGGCCTCTTGTAAATAATTACTGTTATAGTTAAAATGGGGAAAGTATCTTACAAATTTAAGCCCCTGTTTGATAAATTTCCTCTAGTTAACTAATAAGAAAGTGGTTACTGGCGAGAACAACTTCACAGATACCAGGAGGCACATGTTGTCATCTCGGTTGAGCATGCCTGACTGCCCCAACTGCAACTACAGGCGAAGGTGAGCTGGGCTGTCTGGGTGCTGCTGGTCTTCACCCCACGCTAAAACAAGCAGCGGTTTGAACCCAACCTTCAGAGTTGGCTGTCTTGATAACTGTCCTTAATTCTTGATCAGATGTGCGTGTGATGACTGCAGCCTCTCACACATCCTCACTTGTGGTATCATGGACACCCCCGTCACTGATGACATCCACACTCACCAGCTACCCCTCCAAGTGGACTCTGCTCCCGACTATCTGTCTGAGATGCGCCCACCTAGTGTGTCATCAGCAAGCTCAGGGTCAGGTTCCAGCTCTCCCATCACAGTTCAGCAACATCCCAGACTCATCCTCACAGACAGTGGCTCTGCACCAACTTTGTAAGTTGTAACTTTATGATAGTTTCAGAAATTTATCCAATAATAAGAAATACAGGCATCAATCTACAGAAATACGATCACCATTACAGTGCTTTTTTATAAAAAAGAAAAAAAACTTTTCAGTGTGTTAAGCACCTGTTAAAACATAAAATTTGTAAACTCAAACTGATGCTGTTTTATTACCTGAAAAAAAAATTCAGTAAATTTATAATTGCCAGTTGGTATGCAGGGAAGTGTCTCCGCAGTTCTTGTCTCATCTTCTCATTCTGTCTGAGGTGGCCAGTGGCTGTTCATCCTCTTCATTGTCAGCCCAGTGTTCATACTTGTTCCATGTCTTGCTAAGAACTCAGAAGATCACTTTAGCAAGCAATTGAAAGTTTGTGTTTTCTGTGTTCCTGCATTGTAAAGCAGTGCATTTCATATTAGCAAAGGGGCTGAAAACTCAGTTGTGACTCTGTCGCTTGCAGAGGCTTCATAAGGTAATTTGCACATGGATGTATATAGCTGCTTCTCTCTCTCTCTCTCTCTCTCTCTCTCTCTCTCTCTCTCTCTGTCTCTCTGTCTCTCTTTCTTTCTGTTCTTTCTGTTCTTTCTGTTTGTTTCAAGACCAGGGTTTTTCTTTTTTTTTTTTTTTTTAAGATTTATTTATTTATTTTATTTATGAATGCACTGTAGCTGTCTTCGGACACACCAGAAGAGGGCATCCAATCTCTTTATGGATGGTTGTGAGCCACCATGTGGTTGCTGGGATTTGAACTCAGGACCTCCGGAAGAGCGGTCCGTGCTCTTAACCACTGAGCCATCTCTCCAGCCCAAGACAGGGTTTTTCTAAGTAATCCTGGCTGACCTGGAACTTACTCCGTAGACCAGACTAACCTCAAATTAGAGATCCACCTTCCTCTGCCTTCTGAGTACATATTCCACCACACAGGGCCGTGAGCAGTTTCTTTTTTTCCCTTCCTCCCCGTCCCCGCCTTTCCATCCCAAATGTTGCCCCCATCCCTTCCAGGCTCCCCCCGTATGTGGTTTTTTAAGTGAAGTCAGTTGAATATGCAGCTATCACTAGCCCTGCAGAGGTGCTCATGTTGAGGGATTGCTGACTGTATCTGGCTGCACTTAATCCTCAGATTCTTCCAACTGATAGAGATGCTCATCGCACGTCTCACTTGCATTTGTCACGGTGCTGCTTATGTTTTCCTTTTAAAGTTTCTCCTTGTCTTTCAGGTCTCAATTTTTATGGTACTGGGGATAGAATTCAGGGATTCATACATGCTGAACGACTACTTTACCACTGAGTCTTTTCCCCAACTCCAAATCCAAAACAATTCTAAAAGCCTGGGTTAAGGTCCATTGTTGACTCTTTAATGGTCAAAGTTCTGCTGCTTGTGCTCTCAGGCCTTAGGCACTTTGAGGATATTTTCCCTAGCTGTTATACAGCTTCTAACTGAGACATATGGAAATTTACCAGGCAGATGAATCCATTGAAAATTGAAGTTAGGTAATGCAAATGTATAAAACTGTCCCACTCACTGTCATAACTGCTAATATCAATAGTGGACTCTGATGTGGGATCAGTAGTGGAGCATGTGCTACAGGACCCTTCTGCCTAGGGGAAACTGCCCACTGTTGGTCTGGGCAGCTCATGTCCTTTAATACTCTAGGCCCCAACAAGTTGTGATTAGTGTCTTCCACTAAGGTAATCCACTAAGGTAATCAACCTCTGTGACTTGAAAATCTATATGACCCTTAGTGTACATTGTCGTTCATGGTACTGTTTTCTAAACAGACGAAATGGCAGCATCATTTTAGTTAGTGCAGTGCAGTGCAGTAAAGTCTGGGTCTTCCTGGGGTGAAGAAGCCTCCAGCTGTCATGTGTGCCAGGTATGAATTGGTCACTTCATTTCAGAATCAGTTTCCCCATTGCTAACACTATGGCAGTGACAACACTGCAGGAATGCTGTGTTGGCCAACACACACACACTCTTGCTGGTGGGTGCTTTTTTCTTCTATTGGTGAGACTAGTTTTTGGTATAGTGTGTCCAGACTCAGGAGGCAGAGGCAGGTAGATTTCTGTGACTTCAATGCCTAGTCTACATAGTGAGTTCTAGGACAGCCAGGGCTGTATACAAAGACCCCTCAACAAAACAAACAAAACAAAAAGGAAAGTACAATATGCTTGATAATCCTGGGGCCTTTTCTTTTTCAGACCTAAGAGGATTTTTAACCTTCTCGAGATCATTGTATGCCAGGATAGAGGACAGACTGGTGCAAGTTTTAGATAGTACTGGGTTAGGCATGGCAGTTCTTCTCATGTATTAGGAAGTCACATTTTAAAGTGGCCTCCACAGGCTAAATCCAGAAGTTTTGCTTAAGTTTTGGTTTTCATTTTTTTAGTGAACTTGTCATTTTCTCCTTACATTGATGAAGTTAATTGTTAATAACTGACTTGAGTGGAGTAAGCATAATTAGTGTGTTGATACATAACAGTTTGGTCAACTGGATATTTTCTGACAATTTGGTGTCTGTAAAATCAAACACTGAAGACCTGAAGTTGCCTCCTGTATCTTAACACTTTAATAAAAATTATATTTTCTTGGGAATGGCGTTTTTACTCCAGGACTTTTCAGGCCAAATGAAAGTGCCTTACCAATTCTTAAGTTTTTGTGGTTTCCTCAGAATTTCTGCTATGGGACATGCTTTCCCATCCTCCATGTCACAGATATTACTCATCCAGGCCTGTGTGTGTGTGTGTGTGTGTGTGTGTGTGTGTGTGTGTGTGTGTGTGTGTGTGTGT
>NW_021620993.1:5335456-5429323 GCF_004785775.1 Grammomys surdaster | reverse complement strand
TGTGTGTGTGTGTGTGTGTGTGTGTGTGTGTGTGTGTGTGTGTGTGTTCAGGTGACTAAGAGGTGTTAAGTAGTGTAAGTGACACTGAACACTCTTCGTCAGCAGACCCATGACCTTAGAGGAGATGTCGTGTTCAGTGGGGGGTGCTCCTCACTGTCCTCCCCAATCAAAGGGCCTCATGGTGACCATCTCTGCTTGCCTCAGTTGTAGTGATGATGAAGACGTTGCACCATTGTCAGCTAAGTTTGCTGACATTTATCCATTGACCAACTATGATGATACCAGTGTGGTGGCCAACATGAACGGAATCCACAGCGAACTGAATGGTGGTGGGGAAAACATGGCCCTGAAAGATGAGGTATGAGTGTGGGTTTTTTTGTGAGGAGGTGTGGGTATCAGAAAATGTAGGAAGTGGTTGGTGGTCTTTACACTTCATTCACATTACTGTTTTGAAAACTAAAGCTACAGAATGCTGCCTTTTAAGTCCCCTCAGGTAAGCAGCACCAGCCGTAGTTCTTCAGAGGCTGATGATGAAGATGCTGATGGTGAGAGTAGTGGTGAGCCCCCAGGAGCTCCCAAACAAGAGGAGGCCATAGGAAATGGTACCCCCAGGACAGAGGAGAGTAATGGCAACACTCCACCTCCATCCTACCCAGCTCAGCAGGTAGGATCTTCTGTTTCATGTCTGTTTTCCCGAAAGGTCTCTTCCTTGGTTTATATTGTCTAGAATCAAATTATGTTAATTTCTAGAGATTACTACTATAGAGAAACAAGCATACTTACAGAACTCATATTTTAATCTTTTCTTTCTGTTTCTTTTCTTTTTTTGGCTGAGATCTGTGATTGTCATTAGTTTTATAGCAACCCATGCTTACTGAGATAAATGTTTTTGCTTTTCTATCTTCTTTCCCTCCTTCCTTCCCTCCTTCCTTTCTTTGATTTTTTTTCTGTAAAAGTATAAGACATGTTGCATCGTTTGTGTTGGAGACAGTTCTCTCTCCTTGTTGGCCTTGAACTCATGACTTTCCTACCTAAACTTATCAAGTTTATATCCAGCTTCAGAGTTTTATTTGTTCAGTAAACAATATTTAAATGAAATGAAGGTCAGATGCTTGGCTCATTAATTATAATAGATAATGTAAGTATATGATTAAAATAATAAAGGTGATATCAAAAGGAGTAAATTGGGAAATCTTACCGTCATCTACTCAGTTACCTGTGTCTCATCATCTGTGCACCTGTAGCCCCTAGGCCCAGTAGATGAGCAGTTTTATTAAGTGCACATGTAAACATTTACTTTTTGACTGTCTTGTAAGAATGACTGACTACCTTGCTTTTCACTTAACAGTATGTCTCTGAAGAGTGTGCTTCTGTATCCTTTTCATTTTTATAACTTTATTTTTTAAAAGTTATTTTTAATAGCATTTTTTGTATAGGCATGTGCACTTGAGTGTATGTGACTAGGGAGGGCACCAATGTCTGATCCCATGGGGCTGGAGTTAGAAGCACTTGTGAGTCACTAGATATGGCTGTTAGGAACTAAAGTCAGGTCCTCTGTGAAAGCAGTATGTTAACTGATGAGTTACCTCTTTAGGTTCTGTTTTAGGTTTGTTTTTTGTTTTTAAAATAAGTTTGCTTTTTTTTGTTTGTATGATTATTGTTGTTTTTAGTTTGTTTTAGGTTTTGTTTGTTTACAACAAGGTATGTGTAGTTAAGACAGGCCTTAAACTTCTGATCATATTGCCTTTACCACCTAAAGCTAGAATTACAGGTGTGTAGTACCACTCCTGGCTCTAAATAATTTAGAATCTTGACTAAGAATCTCAGACTAAGTATGAGAAATTCTTTAACTTTATTCATTGAAGTATAAGGGTTTGAATTTTGGGCCTCACTCCTGGTTGGTAAGTTCCCTGCCACTGAGCTGTATCTGCATTTACCCCTGTCCTTCCTATTCCTCTAAGGCCTCAGATTTCTAGGTAAGCACATTGGTCCTTCTGATGTTCTATTTCCCTCCTGTGGAGGTGCTGGGTTTTTTGTATTTTTAATCGTTAGCCAGCACTTGCATTGTTTCTTTCTTTTGACCATTACAAACTACTCAGTGAGTTGCCTTGTATGTCTGACATTCTGTTCATAAACAGATGTGTCCATAGAATCTGGCAATGACTACTGGGTCAGAATGATCATCCAGGGCCCCTCAGAGAGTCATAACATAGTTTTGAAGTTTTACTGATAGTAATAATGGTAAACCCCTTTGGTTGCCTTTTATGTATTTAAGGGCTGTTTGCTTTCTGTCTTGTTACTGTTTCAAGAGTTCTTTTTGTACTGGGTGTAAGTTCTAGTTTACACTATTTTCTCAAGTCTGTGGAATATCGTACTATATTGAATTGTCTGCCAGGACTGAGTACTGGAGTATGAGCCCCAGTCCTTATACTTGCTAATATTTTCCACAGCCTTTTTTTTTTTTTTTTTTTTTTTTGGTTTTTGGTTTTTGGAGACAGGGTTTCTCTTTATAGCCTGGGCTGTCCTGGAACTCACTTTGTAGACCAGGCTGGCCTCGAACTCAGAAATCTGCCTGCCTCTGCCTAGCAAGTGCTGAGATTAAAGGCGAGTGCCACCACAACCCAGATTGCCACAGCCTTTTATGGTATTTTTTGAAAAGCATAAGGTTTTTGTTTTCATGCATTTATTTATTGATGTATGAAAATTATTTTCTTCTAGATTTATAACTTTACCTCTGACTGAGTGTAAGGTTAGACTCAAAACCTTTTTTTTTTGAATGTTCCAGGCTTACATCTGTCCATTGGTCTTTATGTTTGTCCCTACACCACAGCTCACTTTTGTCTGTTGCTTTATCATAAGTTTAAAATATAGTAGAGCCTACCCCCAAATCTGGTAGATGTGTGTCTTAGTTACTTTTGTTCCAATGTGATAAGAAACTATGATCAAGCTAGGTTACAGAAGAAAGGGTATATTTGGAGCTTATGGTATAGAGGGTGAGTCCATGGCAGCAGTCAGGCAGGCATGGTGCTGGAGGAGTAGCTGAGAGCTTAATATTTTGATTCCTAAGCATGAGGCAAAGTGAGAGAGAAGAGGCAGAAAACTAGCTGAGAATGGTTTGGGCTTTTGAAACCTCAAAGCCCATCCCCAGTGACACACCTCCTCTAAGAAGGCTACACCTCCTAATCCTTCCCAAACAGTTTCACCAACTGGAGACCAAATATTCAAATACATGCGCCTGTGGGGACCATTCAAACCACCGGTGTGGTTCTTTATAAGTAGCCATCTTTTCATAGCAGCCTCACATGGGTGAAAGAATGAGGGGACTCATGAGGACGGAGCCACCCAAGGGTCCCATCTCCTAATGTCACATTCATGGAGGTTAGAATCACACCATACACATTATTAATTACAGAGAGATGCATTTTGATATTGGATGATTTTTTTTTTGTCCTTACAGTTCTGCTAGGTTTTGATAATGCAGTTTGCACAGGAGTAGTTTCTATAGCTTACTGGGGTTCACAGATTCTTTCTGTCATCTTTAATCTATATTAGAATTTATGTATTTTTTCTTTTCTCTTTTAAATATTTATTTTTAACATTTTCTTTAATTCTCTGAACAAACTGTAGTAACTTCTTAGACATCTTTATGTACTAATCTGATATGTGGGCCAAGAGACACTGTCTGCTGACTGTACTTTTTTGCCCCCCGCCCCCAAACTCTCCTAATTGAATGATTTAGATAATAGAACAACTTCAAATTTTGTCTTTGGGATTTCTAGTTATTTTTTTTTGGGGGGGGGGTGGTCTGGTTTTTGTTTTCTTTGATCATTACTTTATTGCTATTGAATTCTACCTCTATCTCATTCACAGTGAGTGTATGGCTTCTCTCTCTGTTCATACTTTTTTTTTTTTTTTTTTTCAGTTTTTGTTTGGTTTGCTCCCTTTTACTTTTAGCTTGGCTACTTGCTTTTTCAGTTCAATCCTTGCTGCCTTATTACTCTGAAGGTTCCTGTATCCCAACACATCTGTGTGTAGATTGGGGGACAATTTTTTGCTCAGCTTATACTCAGTGAACTTTGGTTTCTTCCTTTGTGCTATGAAGTTCTGCCTCTGTGTATACCGTGTCCTCCTAGTCAGCCACTGAGCTGTGGATAGCTTAAGGAGTATTGCATAGTTTCCTCATTTCCAGAGTTGTCTTACTGTGTTTCTGTTTCATTCACTTCACTGTCCATTCCTACTGAGTCTACTTAATGAAAACAAGAAATAAAAGGAAGTACATGACCATTCCTGGGTATGGTGGAGGAGTACATTTATTGTAGATATGAGGGAGGGCATCTGGGAAAATCCAGAGTGGACATGACTCTGAGCTGGGCCATGTATAGAGAAGGAAGATGGGAGAGTCAGGAAAGTAAAGGGTAGCTGAACTGGCTGGATAGTCAAAATGGCTGGAATATATAGGAAAGGGCAATCTGGGGAAGAGCAGCCCAGCCCCTGGGCTGAGTTTAGGGTAGTGGGGCTTGATCTCTTAGCCATACTCTGTAACAGGGAGGGACAGAGGGATGCTAGGAGAATCTGGCAGCTAGGTCTGCTTTATTGTGTTAAATAGGCACCTTAGCCATTTGTCCCAGGTTTGAGACCTAATATCTACTACTTTTGGTGCAGCTCTTCTGGACACTGAACAGGGCTTCTTTATTCATATGCCTCTGATCTGCATTCTGCTTCCTGCACTAGAGCTAGGACAAGGAAAGGCCTTGGCAGGAAGTTCCTGAAATTCTGGCTATCTTAAAATAAAGACTTCCCAGTATTTGGCTTTGTCCTGAGTTCTAGAGTCTGAAGTGTTACCTTTGTCATCTGTGTTCAGTTTCACATTTGCTTTGGTAAAGAGATACCGCTGGTCTTTTCATTCTGACCAGCTAGCATCCTGTCTACATTTCATGGTAGAGGTTTCTTTGCAGCTGTTGAATGAACAGTAGGATTTCAGCAGACACCAGCCACTTAGTGATCCTGTTTTCTTTGGTCCCGTTTTCCCTGTAGTTTCATCCTTCTATTACCTTTTTGGGGTCCTTTATTCCTATTCACGTAGGTTCCTGATCATTGGCTGCTGCCTTTGCAAATACCCATATGGAAAGTGAGGCTCAGCTCTCCCCCCTGCAGCCTTCCTCATTGCCAGCTCTGGTATCTGTCTGTACCTTCTCCTGTGAGGGCTTTGGTTATCTCAGGCCTGTATCTTGTGTTTTTTCTGTATTATCTGACTGACTGCAGCTTAATTTATGCCATTCTTTGTTCTACATTATACAAGTACTTCTTTTTCTGTCCTTTTAGGCAGAACAAACACCGAACACTTGTGAATGCCACGTTTGTAAACAAGAAGCTTCGGGGCTACCAGCATCAGCAATGACTGCTGGAGCTCTGCCTCCTGGCCATCAGTTCCTGAGCCCAGAAAAACCGACACATCCTGCGCTTCACCTATACCCCCACATCCATGGACATGTGCCCTTGCATACTGTTCCACACCTGCCTCGACCACTCATTCACCCCACCTTGTATCCAGCACCCCCCTTCACACACAGTAAGGTAAGCCAAGGCAGGAAGGGCCTGGAAGTCCCTCATGACTGAGTTTTGACAAGAGCAGTTACTTTAGCAGACAGGGGTGCATATGCTGACCCATGTGCAAAGCAGCATCTGCTCCTGATTGGGTGGGCTGCAACCATGTGCTTTGGCTGTAGTCTCACAAATTCTTATAATGTTGAACCTTTACAGTGTGTAGGTAAACAAAGAAACAAAGCCATGATGTACTCATTAGAATTGGAGAGTTTTCAGGTGATACTGTTAACAGCTTGAACTCAAGGATGCTTAACAAAAGCCCATTTTTCTACACATGACCTGAATCTTTTTTTTTATATAGATAAAATTTGCTGTAAATAGCATGAATCCTTGATGTTTTCTGGGTATCCTTAGTTTGAAAACTAGGGCCTTGTCAAAATATGCAAGCCTGAAGAAAAGCGCAGTATACATTGCAAAGAAATGCTGTTATCTGAGGCTGTGGCAATACAGCTGGAAGGGAGAGAAGAGGTCCTTAAAATCAATCTTACAAAGAGCCCACTTATGAAAAGCAGTGAAAGTCTAGAAAAAGTGTCAGTTTTTGAGTTTCTCCTCAGAAAACTCCATGTATATACTTAACATTTTAAACATTGAAGATAAATTTAGAGAAATTGGCCTGAAATCCTATGTAGACCAGGCTAACATACAGTGATCTGCCTGCCTCTGTGTCCCTATTGCTAGGATTACTGGTGTGCACTATCTTCAGCTGATTCACTCCTTGTACCTTTGCCTCTTGAACTGCTTTACACTTGCATTGTTGGCCTACCATAGTGCTGAGATTTTGTTATGTTATAAGTTGGCACCAATTAATCATAGTTCTCCCTAACTGTATTCATTTATTTAACAGAGTGATTCTCAAGTGGGACAGAAAGGGAGACCATGACATGGAAAGGGCTTGGTTTTCTGGGTTTACTCTATGGTATGGTATGGTATATGGCCACTAAATGGGCTCCCTGTGTGTTTGCTGAGGAGGAGCACAGGTAGTAGATTAATACCACACTTAAAAATGAGTAAGGCTCAAGTTCAGTTTTACTCAGAAGCTACTCAAACCTATGCTTGGGTTTTGTTAGACTTGGTATCACCCCATATGAATATGTAACAATGTCTTTATTAGCAAAATGTTTTGGTCAAAGCCAGGCTGCATTTGTGGGTTTTATGACTTATACCCTTCTTTGCTCTGGGTGAATGTATAAACTTCTGTCAACTTCCTATTTTCTCTAGATAGAACTTTTATCTAACTCTGAGAAAAGATTAAGGAATGTCTATTGTATATTTTTTTGCTTATTCACACTATTTAATAATTATTTTTTAAAACTATCCCAGTAGTCAAATTAATGTTCTCCAAGTCTACTGGGAACACTCCTATTAGCGGTTTACTGGTTCCCCCCCCCCCCCCACTTTGACCTTTTTCCGTCCTCCCTTTATTTTTATTTTACATATGGATGTTTTGTCTGCATTTTTTGGAGTCAGAATGTAGGTTCTGGGCTCAGACCCAGAACCTCTGGAAGAGCAGCTAGTGCTCTTAACCACTGAGCCATGTCTCCAGCATAACTACCTTTTTAAAGATTTGTTTATTTTTATTTTATGTTTAAGAATGTTTGGTCTGCGCACACATGTGTGTGTGTGCCTGCTATCCATGGTGGCTAGAAGACGGCATTGAATCCCTTGAACTGGAGTTTATAGATGGTTTTGGATCTCTATGTGGGTGCTCAGAACTAAAGCCATGTGTTCTGTGCCATCTCTCCAGCCCCCAACTCTGGCCTTTTTCAAGGAAGTTTGAGTTCTCCTATAAAAGGGTAAAAGAAGAAAAACCTTTTTAATACCATTTTTTAAAATCTGATACCCATTCCATTGCTCCTGTTAAACTTAGGTCATAGGTAAATGCAAAAGATTCATATGTAGGAAGGCAAATACAGAGATCTGGCCACACATAGTGAAGGTCATAGAGAAACTTGAAAATTTATAATTAAGCTGCATTTCAACAGCATTGCTTCTTGGTATTATAACTATACACTGGTCCATTTTTATTTTTTTTAAGGTTTCATTTTATGTGTGATCATTTTGACTGCGTGCATATCTGTGAACCCACAAGTGTGCCTGGTGCCTGTAGAGGCCAGAAGAGATAGTGTTGGATCCTCTGGAACTGAGGTTACAAGCAGCTGGAGCTGCTGTGTTGGGGTGCTGGGACTCATATCCAGGTTCTCTTTAAGAACAGCTAGTGCTTGTAATCACTGAGCTGTTTCTCCAGCCACACACTGATTTTAAATACATCTGTTGAAGGCCTTTTTATTGTGAAAAATAAAATGTTAATAGGGCTGTGGCTGTATCTCAGTGGTAGAGTGTTTTCTGGCATTGAGGACACTCTGATCCATACTATGGAAGGGGAAGTATATGCAGTTGATAAAATATTTCATGTATATTTGGTGTAAAAATATTGGTTTCTTGAAACAAGCTTGTATTTTCTCTTATGGGGCATTACAGAATTGGTTTGTATCATTTAAGTTAAGCAGACTTACTTGAATGTTATGGCTATTACTGCTTAATTGCACAGTATGCTAACAGCCCCACAGAGCACTAGTAGAAGGACTCTCTAGAAACAGGACGAGCTGTTCTAGAATGGCACAAATTTGTCTTCAGTTCCCTTGGAGGTTTCTCAGGAAGTGTTAAGTGGGTGTCTCAGTATAACCAGGAATCAAAGGGTAGGTGCTATGTGTGGAGGACAACCACTCACACTGAGGTTTTTGAGCCAGTCCGTGTCTCTCTCTGTCTTCTGCTCCTTTGGAGTTTTTGCTGTGAAGTCACAATTGTTGCTTGTAATGTTTAATGTCGTGATTGTACTTTGGTCTTAGTTTACTCTCTGGCCATTGTGGATAATATTTCATGCATTAAATATTTAGTGTGAATACTATAAAGATTTAATTTCCTTAAAATTAAGGAAATTAAGATTCTGTACCAATAATATATTTATTTGTTAAGATAGATATGAGCTATGTAAAAGTTTAAAGAAAGGACAAGAAAAATACTGCAGTGAAATGTGAAAGGAAAACAAAATATAGGGCTCTTGCTTAGCTGCACAAGGTCCCAGTTCAGTTGCCAGCATCACAAAAACAAATAAATAAAATAGCATTGTAGTATAGAGTGCTAGTCACTGAATTATACCTTCCAGGCCTGTTTGCTACTTTTGAATTTAGAAGAGTGTTTATGGCCCAGAAGTGAATGTTTGCAGGGTATGGTAGCCCACACCTTTAATCTCAGCAGAGACAAGAGGACCTCTGTGAGTTTGAGGCCAGCCTGTACTACATACATAGTGAGCTGTAGGAGAGGCAGGACTTCAAGAGAGACCCCATGTCAAAAAACTAAGAGGTAAATACTCCCTCTGAGCTAGAGAAGACTGAGTGTTCTGTGTTGGGTAATCTGTAGAAGGCAGTGTATCCATTTGCTGGTGTTCGTTTCATTATCTTTGCTTTCTTGAGTCATCCATTTTTGGTAGAAGGGATTGAAGACTCCAACTATGGTAGAAAATTATTTTATTTCTCTTACCAGTCTTCTCTGGTTTTGCTTTTACATACTTGTATATTTCATTGTTAGGTTCATGTGTGCCCTTGTTTTTTGTTTGTTTGTGTGTTTGTTGTTTTTACTTGATTTGATATCAAGTTTTTTGTTTGTTCTATTCTTACATGTCTAGGTTTGTTTCTACTTTTTGACTATTAGAACAAATATTTCTGAACATGGATGGATGAACAAGTATTTCTTTAAGACTCTGCCTTTGATTCTTGTGAGAATATACTCTACTAGTTGGATTGTATGGTACCTATACTGCTGTACTGTTTTCCACCTAGACTGTACCACTTTTCAGGCTTACCTATCTACTGTGCACAAGAATTCTTTCTCCACATCTTTACCAACACCTGTTGTAAACCTGAGTTTTCCCACCTACTCCCCAGTTGCCGAAATAACAACCTTGGAGGCCTGTTTATGTAAGTGCCTTCTGACCATAAACAAGGGCTTATTCCCCAACTAGCTTGTTAACTTATATAACCTGTTTATTTTGTGTCTGCCACGTGGCTAGTTACCTCTCCTCAGTTTTATACATCCAACTTCTTTAGAATTCGAGGGGAATCTCCCACCTCTATCTCCCAGAGTTCCAGTCTCTGATAGAACTCCCACCTGCTACTTCCTGCCTTTTGCTAATAGGCCATCAGCTTTTTATTGACAGGTGATGCTTCTTCATAATACACAAGAGATTATCCATACAGCTTGTTATTTTATTTACTTTGATAATGGCCATCTGACAGCTGTGAGGTGATATACCACTGACTTAGGATCTTCCTGTTGAACAGGCTGTGTGGGCTTACATGCCCTTGCCCTTCCTCCTGCTTTCTGTTCTACTGTACTGCTTGTCTGTTTTGACTGCCAGTGCTACAGGCTTATGACTAGAGGTTTGCAATGCATTTTATACACATGTAGAGTTTTGTTTTGATTATTGTTCTAGTTCTATTGCTGTGAAGAGACACCATGACCATGCCAAGCATTTAATTGGGGACTTGCTTAGTTTCACAGGGTCAGTCTGTTATCACACAGGTAATATGGCAACACACATAGTGCTGGAGCAATTGCTGAGAGCTAAATCCTAATCAGAAGTCCAAGTCAGAAAGACACTGGCTTTGGCATGGGCTTTTAAAGCCTTGAAGCCCACCCCTAGTGACACACTCCTTCAACAAGGCCACACCTATTCTTTTCAAATACTACTACTCCTTGGTGACTAAGCATTCGAATATATGTGCATAGGGAGGCCTGTAACTGGTCTTTGCTATGTTGTGGGTTCTTCTTTTTCCTATCCTTTATTTCTCCTCCACTCCCCCACCCCATTTCATGCCCATCACTAGATAGAGAAAGAAGGAAAAAATTGGGGGAGTGGATCCCTGAATCTAGTTTCTTTTTGTTTTTTCTTTGAGTATGACTACTAACAAACTACAAGCAAATACCCTGAATGACCAACAACCACCTAACCAGCCTATCTGGGCTCTAGAGTTTTTATATCCTCTGAAAAGTTCCCAGAATTCCTAACATCACACAATTATAGAAACTATCTACATATGCCAAAATCATGCCTCTGCTAGAGCATGAGAAAAATCATAGCTGTTGCAGACAGTCTGAAGCAGCCTCATATTTCTACAAGTGGAATTTTAAAAACAGCACTTTATTTCTGTGGTTTTTTGTTTTTGTTTTTTTAATTTTTTTTTTAAGGGTTTTTGAGACAGAGTTTCTCTGTGTAGCCCTGGCTGTCCTGGAACTCACTCTGTAGACCAGGCTGGCCTCGAACTCAGAAATCCGCCTGCCTCTGCCTCCCAAGTGCTGGGATTAAAGGCGTGCGCCACCACTGCCCACCTATTTCTGTGCTTTTTAAAGAAACCAAAATTCCAGAATTGTCACTACAGGAGACATTGTTTTTAAACTTTGTATTGATTCTTTGTGAATCTCAAATCACACACCCCAATCAAACTCATCTCCCCATCCTCTGCCCTTGCAACCTTCTCCTCGAAGGAAAAAAAATTCTCATTTTGGAAGCTATATTCTGTCACAGTGAGTCCCACTGTAATAGCAAAAGGCAGGAAGTAGCAGGTGGGAATTCTGATAAAGAGACTGGAACTCTGGGAGATAGTCAGAGGTGGGAGATTCCCCTCAAATTCTGAGGAAGTTGGATGTATAAAACTGAGGAGAGGTAACTAGCCATGTGGCAGACACTGAATAAACAGGTTAAATAAGTTAACTATCTAGTTGGGGAATAAGCCCTTGTTTAAGGCCATAACACACTGTGTATAAATAGGCTTCCAAAGTTGGTATTTGGCAGCTGGAGAGTGGGTGGAAAAGCCTGGGGTTACTACAGGCTTTGGGTATCATTGTGGAAGCTGTAGTGTGCGACAGTATATCCCATCGTATACCTTTTGTCCACACTTCTTTGTTGCAGTGGTCATTGGAATGAGTCATTGGTCTGGTTCCAAGCCTCTGGCTTCTGCTATCCTATCAATACTGGATCCTCTCTGGGACTCCATTTGAATATTCTGTTGTTGCTCTGTGTTACGGAGATTTTATAGCTTCGGATCTGTAGGACTAGCCCTTTCACTCACTTAGCAGTTGATAGATGGAGTAGATGTTGGAGTGGGCCATCTCAAAACCCTCAAACTGGGCCTGGGTTGTAGCTGAGCTGGTTAGCTCACCAGTTCTTCCTCACCCACACTACCAGGGTAAGATCTCCACCACTGTCCTGGTTAGTATATCCAATGCTGCACCTGGCAAGGGACAGAGCTAGCTCTCCTCTCACTTACACCCTTCGGGCTGGACTTACCTGTGCCCATGCTATCAGGGCCAGCTCTGTTGTGCTGCCCAGGTGAGATGCAGGGACCAGTTTTCTAGGGGCTGAGCCCCAAACCCCTCAACCAGGGTCAGCTCTACTGTGCTCCCTAGGCAAGGTGCAGGGCTGGGGGCCACTCTTATTCAAACTATGACAGTTATGGACTCTTTAGTATTCTGTGTGAGTTTAAGATGATTTTTTTCCTTCTTTGAAAAAAATCATTGATATTGTGACAGATAGAAGACACATGGAAATGTAATGTAACATGTTGGCAGTAGTCTTTGATAGTCACAATTTGTATGTCTGTTTTCATTTGTCCTCCCACTTCTTTGGTTAATTCATAAATATTCTAATCTTTTTGTGTTATTTTCTGATTATTTTTGGTGCATAAAATTGTAATTTTTTTTTAATGTTAACCTATCTTGGTGTGGGGCTGAATTCATTTATTAGCTCTAACCATGTTTGGTTTTGCTTACATATGAAATTTTTAGGGGTTTCCTATAAACCTGTATAATCTAAACAATTCTTTTCTTCCTTTCTCCCACCTAAGTACCCTGGCACTGGTTACTAATACTATATTGAATAGAATTGGTAGAAATGTACCTCTTGAGCTAGAGAGATGACTCAGTGGTTAAGAGCACTGACTGGACTTCCAGAGGTCCTGAGTTCAATTCCCAGCAACCACATGGTGGCTCACACCCATCTGATGACCTCTTCTGGTGTGTCTAAAGACAGCTACAGTGTACTCATATAAATAAATAAATCTTTTTAAAAAAAGAAAAAAGAAATATACCTCTCAACTCTCTAGAGCCTAATGGCCTGCCTATCAAGTAAGCATTTCCACTTGAGTTCTATCTTTAGCCCTGGGCCTACTCCACCTAAAATTCTGTGTCAGTAACTGTTTCCATTGACATTATGAGTTGGGTAATTTGAGTCTTGGGTTGTTTTTTTTTTTTTTTGGCTTTGTTTGTCTGTTTGTTTGTTTGTTTGTTTTAGTCTGTCTTAGTAAAAGTTTATCAATTTTGTCAGTTTTTACAAAGAACGATGTCTCACTCCATCTCTTGCGAGGGCATGCTGGTTGCTTCTCCAGAGTACCCAAGTTTTGTTCACAATGTCCATGTTATGTAGCTCAGAACTGCTTGAAACTCCATAATGGAAAAGGCAAGTGTCCTTTTCTGGCTCTTGATGGCAGGTTTGCATGTGCACAAACTTAAAGAAAATGATACTACATCTCCTGGGACTCAAGTACAAGACCGTTGTGAGATGCCCAGTATTGGTGGAAGCAATCAAACACATACTTTTTGGCAGAGTAAATAAATGAATAAATAAGCAAGTGCTCCTACCCACTGAGTTATGAATCTCTAATCCATGAAATTTTGATTCAGTTTATTTTGTTGTTTATTACAACCCTAATTATTATGATGATTGTTATTTGGACAAAAGTCTTTCTTTATTGCCTAAATATGACACAAACTCAAAATCTTCCTTATGTCTTTCAAGTATGCTTAGCTTTTTTTTTATTAATAAAAGTATGTGTTGCTGCTCTAATGTAAATTTCCTCCTAAATTTACTCTTGCTTTCTCTGCATCATGTACTTTTTTTTTTTAATCTTTCATCCATTGGTTTCTTACTCTTTCAAGCATTTTTCTTAAACATGTATTTACTGGGTGGGTAGGGGAGTAGTATTATGGCACATGTGTGGAAGTTAAGAGAGATTAATGGAGCCCATCCTCTGCTTTTGCCATATGTGTCCCAGCAATCAAAATTTAGCTCACAAGGTTAATGAGCAACTCCTTTTATCTGCTGAGCCATCTTGACAGACCTATCTCTTCACTTTTTTTAACTTATAGAGTATTTAAAGTAGATGTCTGTGGCTGAGCCAATGGCTCAGGGATAAGAGCATGTGCTGCTTTTCCAAAGGACCCAAGTTTAATTCACAGCACTTACATGGAGTAGCTTACAGCCTGCAACCTCAGCTTCAGGAGTGTTTAATGCCTCTGGCTTCTGTACTCCTATCCACACTCATTCCCCATCACCAACACTTAATTAAAAGAAATAGAAGTAAATCGTATTTTTAGATAAGTGTAGTTGAGTTTCTTATACCTTATGCTTCTATTTTTATTGGTATTTTTATGTCACTCATCTTTTTTCTATTTTTATGATTTTTCAATATATTTAGATTATTATCAACTGTGTAGTTAAATATTCATCTTCAAAGGCTTCTGTTTAACTATATTTTACACTTTTCAGTATCTTATGATTTATCAGTAATACTTACATTTTAACCCTCTTGCTGTTTCCTGGATTCACAGTGCACGTTAACTAAATTCCCTTTGAGATCAACTGTCAGACCCTCTACACATAGCCCAAGTGGCTTCTAGAAAGTGCCTCCTCCTTTCTCTACCTTTTAACAAAGCATTCAGTACATGAGTTGATTTCCCAGACAGTCGCCTTCACATGAGTTAGGAATGTGAGAAAATATTTTATGTTGCATTTATTTATGATCTTCCTGTCAGTGGACCCAACCATCTGACCTGTGTACTTTTCTTTCTGCCTGAAGAGAGTCATTTAATTTCAGACAGCCAGTCTATCACAGTTGAGTTCATTAGGCTTTTGAATTTTTCATCTGTGTTTTATTTTATTTTTTTTTCAAGACAGGGTTTCTCTGTGTAGCCCTGACTATCCTGAAACTTACTCTGTAGACTTGGCTGGCCTCCATCTCAGAGATCTGCCTGCTTCTGTCTGCAGGAGTGCTGGGATTAGAAGTGTGTACCACCACCTGCCCAGTTCTCTTTCACTTTTGAAGGATTAATTTACTGATTGAAATGTTCTAAGTATGTGGGATTTTCTTGTAGTGTCCTAAATATATTTAACTCTGTTGTTTCCATGTATGCATAGTTTCTGAGAGGTCTGTTTTAATTGTTTTCTTTCCATTTCAGATAGGCATTATGGGGAGATGTAGTGTGGAGACTGTGTCATGATAGGGGATTTTGTTATGATGATCTCTGTGTGTTTCATGTTAGGGGTAGTGCTTATTTTCTCTAGTTTCAGAATAGTGATGCCAATACTAAGGTCTTATTGCCTCTTTACCATCGCTGGGAGGTATTAAAAAAAAAAAACCAAGAAAAACAAACTAAGAAATATTTGTGTTAACTTTGCCATTGGCTATAATTTCTGTTGGTCTGACTGTTTAGTGGAAGTTTTTTCAGTTAATGGTCCCATATCTATTTGTCTTGGCATGCCATGTTCTCTCAGTCTTGATGCCTGAGCTGGTGTGGGTAGAGAAGATTGGATCATCCATTCCAAAAGAGATGCAGCTTTATGAGGGCAATTTTGTTTGGATTCTCATCAGAGTTTTTACTTAAAGCAAAGAATTTTCTTTCCTACAAGTTACTTTTTGCCATAAAGTGGAGAGCAATTCAAAATTACTGTTACTCAAAGCTTTGTGAATTTGTGCGAAGAGTCTGACTATATTGGTTAATCACTGATGCACTAACAAAGCATAACCCACAATGGTCCATGTAGCAGATGGCTGATCTTTTTTCAGAAGGAACATTTATGCTGCTAAGGTCATCAGGTATCATGCACAAAATGACTGAAAAAAAAAAAAACTTTTCTTGTTGTCTGTTCCCTCACTTTTGCCTTCTGTCTCTGCAACTGGGCCTCCTATTTGTGTAGGTGGGCTTCTGAAGAAGCATGTAAGTAAAATATGTAAGAACGTGGTCGTTGGACCCCTTAGTTTTTGGAACTAAGCTGTTTTCAGCAGTCATTTATTGAGCACCCAGTATGTGCTAGGCCCTGTGCTGCAGTTTAGGAACACCCAGGTTAGTTAATCCTGGTCAGTGTTTTCAAAAGAGAAGGCTAAAAACATCATCAGAATAAAATATCAAATTTTATGGCAAGCC
Source organism: Grammomys surdaster (assembly GCF_004785775.1). Taxonomy (NCBI): domain Eukaryota; kingdom Metazoa; phylum Chordata; class Mammalia; order Rodentia; family Muridae; genus Grammomys; species Grammomys surdaster. The sequence goes on along the minus strand of NW_021620993.1, from coordinate 5,413,465 downwards.
TGGTGATGTGGCTCAGTGGTAAAACACTTGCCTGGTATGCACAAGGCTCTTGGTTCCATCCCCTGAGCCACAACAGAAAGAATGCCTTGTCACGCCTCAGGTAACTTGTGGGTAGACGTAGGGTAGGAAAGTAACATGGGGTAACAGATCTGAATGTAGCACAAAGGTCATCACAAAGTAGAAGGCCCTGGAAAGAATGAACAGGGTCTAGACATGAGTGTAGTAAAGGTGAGGGACCAAAGGGGAAGCCAGACAGTGCACACCTGTGTCCAAGGAGAATCTCAGGCAGCTCTGAAGTAGCTCAGACCCAACCCACGTCCTGGACCAGCAAGCAGGCTAAGGTATACTGGCAGGTATTTGTGTCCCTTAGCCAAAGGCTCCTAAATTGCCTGTTGTTATCAGTGACTCTTAACCAAGGTCCCTCTGAGCTTTTTATTACTTCGTGGAACCAAGTGTCTATTAAAATGTAGTTTCATTATTTTCCTTGCTTTTTGCTCCCTCAGGCTTCCATGCCAAAAGAGCTTGTTTAGTCCATCCAAACCTATTACCTCTGTTTAGAACGCTTTTGGACCCCAAGCATTTGTTCTGCTTGTCTGTCTCCCCTTCTGTCTCCCAGAGCCCTCCAGGTTAGAGGATGTTCGGTGTTATGCCAATGGGATGGATGGAGTCATTGCCCAGCTCCTCGAATGTTAGAGTGGGTCCAACTGGTGGGATTTGGCATAGTCTTAGTACTAGGAATCCATCTTTGCCCTGGCCAAATGCTTCTTGCAGGCCAGGCAGTGTGCTCACTTACCAAACTTCTGGGGTAGCTATTTCTGGATTTCAGATGAGAAAACTAAAGCACAAAAGATTGAGTGATATGCCTGAGGTCACACAGCTACTAAAAGAGAGACTGAGATTTATTTCTAGTTTCTGTTTAGCTCTCAATGACTATGCTCTCACAGTGGAGCCAGGGATAACTTCCAGGTTCACACAGAGCTCCCTTCTTTCCTCACCATTTTCACCCCATTATATCATCAGTTCTCATCACCTAACCAGCAGCTTCAGTACATCCTTGCTTTGCTGATCATCACTGTGTTGCCACAGCTGACCTTTCTCATAAACTGACCAGATTGTCTTCTCCTGGCTTGACACCATAACGGTTCCCTTGCCTCTTCAGGATAGTAACCACACAGTTGCCTCTGGTGTAGCCTCTACTGTTCACATCTAATGGGCCATCCCCCATCTCTTCTCTATCCTCCCCCTTCCTCCATCTGACCATCCCTTGGTGCAATTGGAAATTCCCCTGAAGTCCTCACACTTGAATCTACAGAATCCACTGATCAGTTATGCATCACAAAGAATGGGATCACCAGGCATTCTTCTAATGCCAGGTCTGTAGCTCACCCAGGGCATAGTCTACTCATTTCAGCAATTCTTGACTCTACACAGCATTGTCTAGAGCTGGGGTACTGGGCCAGGATATTGTTTGTTTGGTTGGTTTTGGTTTTGGATTTTGGGTTTTGGTTTTTTTTGTTTTATTTTGTTTCTTTTGGTTTTTTAAGATAGGATTTCTGTATGTAGTCTTGGCTGTCCTGGAACTCACTCTGTAGACCAAGCTGGCCTCAAACTCAGTGATCTGCCTGCCTCTGCCTCACAAGTTCTGGGATTAAAAGCCTGTTACCACCTTGACCAGCCAGGGCCAGGATCTTAATGCCCCATTTTCTTATGAAATGGTTTTGATTTAGGCGAAGTCAGATATCAAAATACCAGGCTACAAGTCAATCTTTCATTCTACTATGGCAGGTGGAGGAAGAGGCTAGATCCCAAGGTTTTAAGTGGGGGTCTCACCTTGGTCCTGGGTTGGATCCAGAGCAAAACAGTGTCAGCTTTTCTGGGACAGTGGCATCTGGACTGAGGCTTGAGAGTGAGTGTACGTGAAGAGGTTCCATAGCTTAGACACAGGTGAGCAAGTGAGAAAGGAAAAGAGGTTGGAGCGGAGGAAAACAGAAAGGAAGATCTCTGTGCCCAGGCTTTCTGAGCAGGAAGAGGTGGTCTTTATTTTCCTAGGATGTCATGAGGCATAGAGGGACTTTGATTTTCATCTGAAAAGTAGCAGAAAGTTTCCTCAGCATTCTAATAAAGATCAGATCACTTGGGCGCTGTGAGGGAAGGACTGGGTCCAGATTCCAATAGAGACCAGCGTGGCAGTGCAGCTGTGTGGATGATATAGCCCTTCTAGGATTTCATTAGAAGGTTTCAAGCAGGGAGGGCCCTAGGGAATCAAGGTGAGTGCAGGGAGCTGCCAGCACTTGGCACTCAGTAAATATGCATTGCTGACTGGCCCACTGACTGTATCCCACTCCCTATCCCTGGCCTCTCAAGGGCCCAGGCCAGTTTGCTGATGACATTGGAATGACTTACTTCCTGGAAACAGGAGTAAGTCAGCACCCTAGTTTCAGAGCATAACCAAAATCTTTCTAGCTCTTCAGATCTGTGTTGTTCTTTGCACAGTTCTAAGAGTTGAGGGTTAAAGGCATTACCATTGTTATCAGTACTTGTAACTTATTTGACAGTGTTGATCGGTACAGCGTCTAAGGAGAGCAAGCCACAGAACAGCTCTTATGTTTATGAACTACATTTAAAGTACGACTAGGCAGGAATGCTAGAAGTGGCTGAGTTGTCTGAAGGCATCAGGGACTTTTGGTTAAAGATTGACCTACATGTGTACCCTTCCTAAGTAAACCTCCACTCCAGAATTTGTGAGATGTGCTCCCCATGGACATCAGCTTGTGGGAAGCATACTCCTCAAGGTTTCAGTCACAATTTGTCTGTCTGTAGTTGAACTACACAGGTATACAGAATATTAATTTTGATATGTGATTAGAACTTTTTTTTTGTAGGCTTTACCGCCAGCACCTGTTCAGAGTCACACAAATAAGCCTCAGGCATTCAATCCATCTCTTCAAGACCATATTTACCCGAGCTGTTTTGGGAACACTCCAGACTGGAATAGTTCTAAATTTATAAGTCTTTGGGAATCAGAAATGATGAATGATAAGAACTGGAACCCTGGCACTTTCTTGCCAGATACAATTTCTGGTAAGGAATTCATTAAAACTTTCTTAAGGTTTTAAATATTCTGAGCCAACTAAGATGGTCATCATTGCATTCCCCAGTGGGAGGCCCTGGGGCCTAGAATCCCACCCACCCTTCCACATCTGTTTTGATGGGTCCGCTGCATTGATTAACAGAGCTAACACTGGCTCCATGCTACCTGCCAGCACAGTGAGCCACAGGTGCTGCCCAGCCACAGAGGATCTAGTCTCCAGAGTCTATGTGTGGCCTGTAGTTCTCAAATAGTGGTGACTACCAGACCTCAGCTCAGTGCTTGGAGGCAGGGAGATGTTGACACATCCACCTGAATGCTGTGACTCAAGTTCCTATTTGCTGATTTTTATATTGACCCTAAAGAGCTCTCTCTCCTCTAACAAGCACCTTCTCCCTAAATGCCTCAGTTGCTGAGGTTCAGCTATTACTTCAACCTTAGGTCCAGAGGCATCTGGGAAGGGCTGATACCCCCACCTCTCTGTCTTTAGATGGCCAGAGCCCCTGGTCAGTCACCTGCCCAACCTTGAATATGCTCAGAACAGAGCTAGTCCTGATATTCTTGATCTGTGCTTGAAGGGATTTCTAGCTGTGTGACCTTAGACAAGTTGCTTAGCCTTTCTGAGCCTCAGTTTCTTCATCTTTAGGATGGGAATAATATTTCCAACCTCAAGAACGGGTTTCAAGGCATTCAGTGATACTGAAAAGCACCTAGCACAGGAATTGGCACATAATAGGTGCTCAATAAACCTTCTATAGACCAAAAGCATCATCCCAGAAGAGTTCTGGTTTCAGTAGCAGCCCCAGTGTTAGCATGTTCTTTAGGGGGTTTTACTAAGTGCTCTTTCTCTTAGAAGCTTTAATTTTCCCATTCTTCTCTAAAGGAAATGATATATTAGGGCCAGTGCTCTCAGAAACAAGACCTGAAGCCCTTCCACCTCCACCCAGCAATGAGGCTCCTGCAGGTTCAGATATTAAAGAAAAGAAAAATGCTGCAAAAAAGAAGTGTTTGTATAATTTTCAAGATGCTTTTATGGAAGCAAATGAAGTTGCCATGGCAAACACAGTTGCCATGGCCACCTCCTCAGCCACATCCTCTGTGTCATGCACAGCCACCACCGTGCAGTCTAGCAGCAGTCAGTTCAAGGTGTCATCCAGAAGGCCGCCTTCCATAGGTAAGAGCCCTGAGAGCCTTACAGCCTGTCACTTCTCACACCACCTGTGTTGTTACCATTCAGCCTTTCTAGAATTGGGAATGGCACAAACCCCCAAGGTGCTTGTGCACAAGAACATACTCTGGGATTCTGGTTAGAATTTTAGTTGCCCTCAAAATAAATACCCTTGGGTTGCTGAGCTCTGTGTCTTGTCTCCAGCCTGTCTTTTGTGATAGGCGTAGATTATTGCTTTCTGGGCACAGCTACTGCTAAGCAAAAGAGAATTTGTGTAAGCCAATAATAAGACTAGCCTGCTTACACTAATCACTTATTGACAATTAGAAGGGGCCTCAAAGCAAGGAAGTGTTTATAGAGACGTAGGACAAATGCCTCAGGACATGGAAGGCAGTTGGTACCTCATCAACCAAAGTTGAGGCAGTTTAAGCATCAGAAAGGATCACAGATTGTTCTCCTTACGGTCAGGAATCCCTGGGGATGTTCAGAGGCTCCTTCTGTTGACAAACTCCTCTTTACAGAAGCATAGAGTAGAAAGAAAGTTACTGTGCTTCAATCAGCCATTGGCTGATATAAGTCAGGCTAATCAGGGACTATTTTTGTTACTTTTCCTCTTGTTGTGACAGAATACCCTGAAAACAACAACAACAACAACAACAACAAAGAGAGAAAAGGTTATATCTGTTCTGCCAGGGAAATCAGTGAAGCAGCTGGCCACGTTGCATCATAAATAAGGAAGCAGAGAGTGATGCATGCAGATGCTCAGTCTAGTGTCTTCAGAGCATAGAGTCCAGTTCACCTATTAGAAAATGTTCCCTCACAACTGAGATAGGCCTTCTCACATGAATTTGAATAATCAGAATAATCCACTAGGCATGCCCACAGACCTATCCCTACATCATTTCATCAAAAGGAGTGTTTCTTTTGTTTGGGGGAGGGGGGAAATGAGATAGGGTCTTTCTATGTTAAATCTAGGCTGCCCTCAAACCATATCAATCCTCTTGCTTTAGCCTTCCAAGGCTTGTACTGTAGTACTAAATAGATACCCCCCTCCCCAAATCTGTGTGTGTGTGCGTGTGTGTGCATCTCCTCACACTTGCTTCACAAACATGCTATCATTGAGCTACATCTCCAGTCCTTCAGGGGATGTTAAACTGGATATCAGTTTGGCAAACAACATTTCCATGGAGGCTGATCCATTATCAGCCCCCTCAGGATGAAGCTGGGAGCCATAAACCATAAACCTGGAAGATTCCAAGTGGAACAAAGGACATAAATCTTCATCTAGCTTAACTTTATGAGATTCCAGTCTGAAATGGTTGACCAAGTTGTGATAAACCACACTGGTAGGTAGACAGCTGTCCTCTTCAGAATTGTCTGCCGTATGAAAGGAAAAGCCAAGCAGCAGCTGGATTAGTTGGAGAAGGTGTGATGAATTTGGTAAAGTTAGGATCTTAGATTCAGATTACATTTGGAATTCGAGCTCCAGGCCTGTGAACACTGGTGCCCACAATAGAGAAAGGACAGGTTATCTGCAAACCTCTCCAGTCTCAAGAGCTAAAGCTGGAGCACAACTTCCTATAGATGTCAGGGCCAGATCTGGTGTGTGTAGAAAACAAAGTAAATGTGACCAGTCATATGGGTGGTCTTTTTTGTGCTATTCCTTCAACGTTTCTCCAGGTCTGAATCCCCCTCCCCCTCAAAAAAAAAAAAAAAGGTGAGGAAAATGTAATTAAAGAAAATGTTTGTTTTCTTTAGCCAATGGCAGTCTCTTTTATCTCTACATGTAGGTGATGTTTTTCATGGCCTCAACAAAGAGGATCACAGACATTCAGCACCTGCTGCTCCAAGGAACAGCCCCACAGGCCTTGCCCCACTCCCAGCCTTGTCTCCTTCTGCGCTCTCTCCAGCCTCCACACCTCACCTTCCAAACCTTGCTACCCCATCATTCCCCAAAACTGCAACCACAGCCCCTGGGTTCGTGGATACACGCAAGAGCTTCTGTCCTACCCCTGTGGCACCACCACCCTCCACAACAGATGGCTCCATAAGTGCCCCTCCAAGTGTCTGCAGGTAAGCCACAGAGCCCACATCCCTGAGAGGAGGGTTGGGAGCCATGCTGCACTAACGTAGCTACAGACTGTGCTCTGGTCCAGGTAGGTAACAAGTCCAGTGCAGAAGAAAGAGACCTCACCAACAGAGGCCAAGGCCATGGAGTTGGAGAGGCTCCAGTCTCACTCTCAGCCTCTAGTTCTTCAGAGGAAAGAACAATGCCCAGCTGCCAAAACCAGGGTCAGGGATACTGGCTATCTTCACTGGTGGCGTTAAGGGTGTGGTGTGCCTTGCTTGTTTTTGTTTTTTGTTTTTTGTTTTGTTTGTTTGTTTGTTTGTTTAAGTTTTATCTGCTATACATTGGGTAGAATCTGCAGGAAATTTCCAAGACGTTTATACTAAAACTAATACTACACGCAGTGATTTTTATAAAAGATCATTTCTGTTACCTTTGAACTTGCCTTGAAAAATGTCCTTTGTAACTCCCATTATGGAACCAGTGGTCTCAAGGAAGTCAGAAGAGTCCGGTGTCCATCCAGTGGCACTATAGGTATGCTGTGACTACTGAACACTTGCCTGCCAGAGCCCAGTCACTATATTCTTGACTGATGGCACAGGATTCTCTGACACTAGAACTATGAACTCTCTTTGCTGCCTTGGTCTGAAAAATGAGCAGAACAGTGGGTGGGTATGAGGAATAATTAGTGCCTCCAGGGTAGCTGCTTGCTAATGAGGTATATGTGGTTTTGCAGTGACCCTGACTGTGAAGGGCACCGCTGCGAGAATGGTGTCTATGACCCGCAGCAGGATGATGGGGATGAGAGTGCAGATGAGGACAGCTGCTCCGAGCACAGCTCTAGCACCTCAACTTCCACCAACCAGAAGGAGGGCAAGTACTGTGACTGCTGCTACTGTGAGTTCTTTGGACATGGCGGGGTAAGTGCATGATATCAATGTATTATGACCTGACAGTTGTGTGACTTGCAAGAATTGTGTGTTGGATATATTTCTGTTATTTTGAATTATGTGTAGGTGTGAGTATCTCTATGTGGGTATGTGCAAGTGCCTGTGGTTACTAAAGGTAGCTGGTGTCCTGGAACTGGAGCTGCAGATGATTGCGAGCAGAGTGCTAGGAATTGAACTTGGTCCCTCTAGAAGAGTAGGGTGTGCACGTAACCACTGAGCTATCCCCTTAGTGGATTGTTGTTGTTGCTGTTGTGTTGTTTTTAATAATTTACCTTTATGTGCATTGGTGTCTTACCTTGAATGGATATCTGTGTGAGGGTGTCAGGTCTTGAGTTACAGACAGTTGTGAGCTGCCATAGAGGTGCTGGGAATTGAGCCCAGATCCTCTCAAGAACAGTCAGTGCTCTTAACAGCTGAGCCATCTCTCCAGCCCCCTAGTGGGTTGTTAGGATTGGATCGGTACTTCCTGGAAATAAAGGGTGCAGAGGAAGTTATAAGGAGGGTGAGGGGATGAATGTGATCAGACAGTATAAACGTATGAGCTTTATAGGCACTTCCAGGTAACTTACCTAAAGAAACAGGATTTCATCACTACATCTTTCTTATCACAGTATTTTGTTGTTGATGGTGACTTATTTCTGATTTTTGAGACATTTTCTTCATATTTTAGACTGACCTGGAACTAGTTATGTGGCCAGGCTGATCTTATGCTTTGTGTTTCTCAATGCTGAGGTTACAGAACTGAGCCACCTGCCTATTGCTGCAACTTTGAGTTTGTCTATGAGATTTTAAATAGTCAATGAAGTAGGTTGTTACCTAAATCCCACCATAGTTTCTCTCCTGCAAGTTTGTGTGGCTAGTGTGAATCTTCTTATTGGATGAGTACAGAAGATGTTACACTACGTGCTTGAACAACTCCCCAGAGCAGGAACTGTATTTATGCAACCCAAGGTTGTCCATGGTTCCTAGGAAGGGTAAATAAGAAGTGAAGGGGCAAATGGGTGTTTTGTTTCATTTGCTTTGTGCTGTCTCCATTTCCTAAAATATGTGTGTGATTTTTAATAGTAAGGAATGTGGCAGTAGGACTGAGAACCAGGTGTTTTCTCTTTTGTTCCTCTTTTAACACAGAAAAGGAAAGTAAAGATTACTGAAGAGAATACAGTACAGAGATTTATCAACATCAAAAAATAATCAGAGTTAGGATTTAACTCAGTAGTTCAGTTATAGAATCTTCACCTAGCCAATACAAAACCCATGGTTTGGTCCCCTGCTCTGGTGGTAGGGAAGATAATCCCACTTTACTAAATAAAAATATACATCTAAATATGTGTATTGCTTTTCAGCTTTAAAAATCCATTTGTATATATTTTGCTAGATTTTCATGAATGTATACCAATTGGAAGATAGTTAATAACTTTCATCTTTTAGATTATATGGTAATAATTAGGCTTTGTTTTTTTCCTGCCAGTCAAGTTATTTTCTTAATTTTTCTTTTACAGTGATTATATGTAAGTATATATTAAGTATTATAATCGGTCTAGAGGCATATATTAAGTTTTAAGCATATATTAAGTGAGTAATTTTTTTTTGAAAAATGGGTTATTTTTAGAGATAGGTTCTGAAATTTGTTACATTCAAAGTTGTTAAACTTGAGGTCTAATTTATTTATATTTTTACCTTAGCCTCCAGCTGCACCAACAAGTAGAAATTATGCAGAAATGAGGGAAAAACTTCGTTTACGGCTGACTAAGAGGAAGGAAGAACAACCCAAGAAAATGGAGCAGATCTCAGAACGGGAAGGTGTGGTTGACCATCGGAGAGTGGAGGATTTGTTACAGTTCATAAACAGCTCAGAGGCCAAGCCAGTTAGTAGTAGTCGGGCAGCCAAGCGAGCAAGGCACAAACAGAGGAAGGTGAGTGACGACATGCCTGTTCTGCTAGTCTCAGATGGCTGTATCACTTTGTCTTCTCCTAGAATATTGAGTTTGTAGTAGGCTTTCGTGCAGCCTGTTCTGTCTGACCAATGGAACAGCAGAGCCTATGAACACTTTTGTAGGAACCTTTCTTCCAAAGAGAAAGAAGGAACAGATTTTGTGATGCAGAGAAGATGGGACTCTGAGGTTTAAAAGCTGAGAGATTGACTTTGATAAGAGATAGACCCTCTGGGACCTTTCCAAGACAGACTTCCCACATTCTTGTTCTGACTCACAGGCCCATCTACTTGAAGGACAGCTCCTAGCATCAACATTATAAAGGGTAAGCTTAGATAGCTGTCCTTGGTATAAACTTCTGAACAGTTTTCACCTCCCCAGAGACCATAGCATGTCATGAAAAGTAGACATCTATTTGCTCAAGTTTGGGGCTGTGAAAGGACTTGATCTGTGGTCTAAAATCATTACTAAAATGAAATCTTCACTTGGTGAAACTTCTTTCCATCAAGTTGGAAAGCAGAAATATATTGGGGCCACTTTGCCATGTGATATGTTTCTGAAAGCCCTTTATTTTTGTGTAATTCAACATGTATTGAGAATTTTGTCTGTAGTGTGGGAAGGGACTTTTAAATATTTGGACACGTTTTGTTTGTGTCTTATTTATGCAGGTCCTTGTTTCAGGTCCAGCCCTCACCTAGACAGCTAAGTTTGTCAGGTGATCATGCAATCAGTAAGCTGATTCCTTGCCATCTGTACAAAGAGATGGTCAGCTCTGTGGGTGCTACAAACAGCACAACTGCTGGTCTGACTGCTCCTGGTACCTACTTCTTGGTCAGAGATTAGCCACCTTGTTCCCAGTAAAGTAAGCGTATGCTTTGGTGGGTAGATGAGATCTAGCAGTTCTTTTGGGTGAAATAATTACAGATAGGTATGTTTAAGTTTTTAGCTGTTACTGCCTCTTTCAAAGTTTATTTTTTCAATATATGATCGATATCTCAAGTTTTTAGAGTAATTTTTAAAATTACATTTATATGTGTGGGGAGGGGGACCATCATAATTTGTGTGTAAGTTAGAGGTCAATGTTTATGGAATGGCTCTTCACCGTGTGGTTCTTGGGGATCAAATTCAAGTCACCAGGCTTGGTGGGAAGTGCATTTACCTGTTGAGCCACCTTAGCTGCCCCATCAAGTTTTGTAGTTCTTACCATGGTCTAAAGCCATCTTCTCTTTTGTTACTGGTAGCTGGAAGAAAAGGCACGCCTAGAAGCTGAGGCCAGGGCACGGGAGCATCTGCATCATCAGGAGGAGCAAAAGCAGCGGGAAGAAGAGGAGGAGGAAGAAGAGGAAGACGAGGAACAGCGTTTCAAGGAGGAATTTCAGCGGCTTCAGGAGCTTCAGAAGTTAAGAGCAGCAAAAAAGAAGAAAAAGGATCGGCCAAGTAAAGACTGTTCAAAGTTGGACATGCTTGCTAGAAATTTCCAGGCAGCAACAGAGTCTATCTCTAACTCTGAAAACATCCACAATGGCTCATTAGAACAAACGGAAGAACCAGAAACCTCATCTCACTCCCCTTCCATACACATGAACCACTCAGAGCCCAGGCCAGGGCCTGGAGCAAATGGAGATGCTACAGACTCTGTAGACCCCAGAGACTCCAAGCTTCTGCTACCCAAGGAAGTCAATGGGAAGCAGCATGAGCCTCTTGCATTTCTCTTGGACATGATGCATCATCACAAGGAGGGAAATAGCAAGCAAAAGTTAAAGCAAACCAGCAAGACCAGCAATGAGCCAGCCAGAAAGCCCACAGAGCCTCCCAAAACCACAGAGGTACCGCTCAAACCCCGGGCCCAGCCAGAGTTGAAGCCTAAAGTAGTTGACCTTGCTCTCCTGACAGAGCAGAAGAGGGAGGAGAGGAAAACCAACAGCAACAACAACAACAAAAAGCAGCTGAGCCACATCAAAGAGGAGAAGCTGAGCACTGTCACTCCTGAGCCACCCTCCCCCAGCCAGCTCCTGCAGAATGGCAGGCTGATTCTGGCCAGTTCTCCTCAGCCCAAGGGCAAGAATAAGAAAAATAAAAAGAAGAAAGGAGACAGAACCAACAGTTCAATTGGTAAATAAAGAGCACAAGGGAACTGTTCCCAGCCTTAGCTGGTGGTGGTCTGTGTGTGTGAGCTCTCTACAGCCCCCTGCAGGTGGGATGTTGCTCATCTGTGACTTCCAACAATAATAATACTTGTAGCTTTTATATTATTATTTTGAAATAATTTTAGACATATAAAGTGCACAGTATTTTTTCTATGGTTTTGTTTTATTGATTTGTAGTTAGTTGAAAACACAGGTACATAACTGGAGGATAAGGAAGGTAGCCACTGTAACATCCCTCCTGTCCTGGGTCATCTTTGGGTGAGGTTATATTCACCTGTTTCTAATACAGTTGTGTTGATGATTCGTATCTTATAGTTAGTGTTTTGATGTCTGTGTCACAGTGAGTTCCCTTGATATTCCAGTGCATGACTGGTGTTCTCAGACATTCTTGATTAGTAAGAACTTGTTCTCATAGTGGTTTACGCAGGTCTCTAACATTCTTGAAGTAGTTGCAGAGTTTTTTGTTCTTACACTCTGGAGAAGTATGAACTCCTGTTTTGTACATAAAGGGGACATGCTGCTTCCTGGCTTACTCTTCATGGCTTGCTGAGCTTGCTTTCTTATAGCATCCAGGAATAGCATCCCAAAGGTAGCACTGTCCATGCAGTGAACTTGGCCCTTCCACAGCAATCATCAATCAAGAAAATGCTTTCCCATAGTCCAGTCTGGGGCAATCATTTCGTCCTTCCAAAAATGACTCTAGCCTATATCAAGCTGATACAAAACTATCCAACACAGACCTTTTTCTTGTTTTGTTGGTTTTCTTTTTCTTTTAACTAGAATTTTATTATTTGGTTTTTAAGAAGTTTTTGCATGATGTGAGTTTTTCACCTCTGTTTGATGCTGCCAAAATTTTCTCCTGGTTCCTAAATTTCCTATGAACTTGGTTTACTGGGTTTTTGACCCATTTGGAAGTTTTCTTGTTTGCTTTTACATAGTCATTTTACCAGTCTTACATTGTAAGTCTTACGTTGTAAACTGCCTTTGGAGTTTGAGAATTGTTAACCTTATTCTAACACCAAGGTTAGGGAGGAATACAAAATTTCTCTCTAGTATTTGTGTGGTTTCTTCTTCCTTCCCTCATGTAGATCTTAAACATGTTTGGAGTTTATTCTTGGATGTGAGGTGAAGTGCAGGTTTATTTTTCTCTTTTCCCAAATGGTTACACAGTTGTCTTGAAAAATTTATGAGGAAGCTCTTCCTGCCCCTGTGGTCTATAGTGCTGCCCCTCTGCAGCAGGTTTTCGTATGCCCTGGGTCTGTTTCTGGGCTCTGTGTCCTTTTCTGTGTTCCCTTCTCTCAACTGTTATTTTGAAGTCTTTGTATTTTCAAGGTTTTATAGGTGCTTCTCTAATCTCTTAGTTGTTGTTCTTAGTATTTTGCTGCTCTTTTGTATGACTTACAGTGACTTGAGATGTAGGCTAAGGAAGAGTAACTGGGAAGTGTATACTGTATTCTGGAACTTATTTTTAAAATGGATGAAGTATCTCCGTATATTTAGTTTCCAGTGCTGGAGTTGAAGCCCAAGGTCTGTATCATATCAGAAAAGCACTGTATTCCTGAGCTTCATCCTTTACCACAATAAATTTTATATATAGTTACATGTTGAAATACTATTTTGACATATTTTATTGAATTATTACTAAATGTAATATGTTTTTTTTTTTAAGTTTTAAAATCTGACTCTTAAAAATATGTTACTCAAATTGCATTCATTCTTATTAGATGACGCAGCCTCACTGGTTGGTTATATAAAACTTTTTTTTGTGCTAACTTCACATCTTTTATTTTACTAAATTGCTTGGCTGTTCAAGTCTTGTCAGTCACTGGAGTTTACTGGAAAAGCTACGTGTCTGTAGACAGGGTGACTGATGTGCTTTTCCCCTACACACACACACACACACACTCTGTCTGTCTCTCTGTCTCTTATGTTGCTTCTGTTTTTGGTTGGTTTGTTTGTTTTGTGACAGGCCTCCAGCTTCCTTTGTGGAGCTTAGGGTGACCTTGTACTTCTGATCCTCCTGGTTCCACTTCCTAAGTCCTAAGATTATAGGTGTTTGCTGCTGTTTCCGTTTTATACAGTAGTAACGATTGAACCTGGGAGGTAACTCCTCTACCAACTAGTTATTATCAGTCCTACCCCTCCAATTGTCTCTTTTGATTTGTTTGATTTTGTTTCTGGGTTTTTGTTTGTTTATTTTCAAGACAGGGTTTTTCTGTTGTTGTTGTTGTTGTTGTTGTTGTTGTTTTGTGTGTAGCCCTGGCTGTCTTAGAACTCAGTCTGTAGACCAGACTGACCTTAAACTCAGAGATCCACCTACCTCTGCCTACCAAGTGGAGGGACTAAAAGGTGTATGTCACCCCTCTACCTATAAGATTCTTTTGTTATTGTTGTTACATCTTTATCTGATCTTGGTATCAAGGTGAAACTAGAATCAGAAGTGTTTAAAAGCCTTTTTTTATTTTATGGAATAATTAAAATGGTATTGGCATTGGTTCTTTGAAATCTGGATAGAGTTCTGTATGAATCCATTTATTTTTGGGATCTGTCTAATGTGAAGAACTTTATTACTGTTTCAATCTTGTGGTTGGTTTTAGATGTTTGAATTATTTCTTTAGTTTTGGCATGTTGTACATATCTAGGAATCCATTCATTTCTTTTGCGTTTTCTAATTTAGTGGAATATATATATATCCTTAAGATTTTTCTGAATTTCAGCCGAGTGGTGGTAGTGTAGGCTCATGTCTTTAATCTCAGCACTCAAGAGGCAGAGGTAGCTTAGTCTACAAAATGAGTTCTGGGACAGTTAGAACTATACAGAGAAAGTCTGTCTCAGGGTGGAGAAGATTTTCTGAATGTCTTTCATTTCTGTTACAGTGTCATCTCCTTTTTTATTTCTACATTATATTAATTTGAGATTTTTTCTCTAGCTGTCCTCAGATTTGCCTGCCTCTGCCTCCCCTCTTGAGTGCTGAAATTAAAGTTGTATGTGACCATGCCCAGCTTGATTTTAGTTTTTTTGCATTTATGGGTGTTTTGCCTGTATGTGTGTCTATGTATCATGTGTGTGCTTGATACCTGTGGAGGTCAGAAGAGTGTTAGGTTCCCTTGGAACTAGAGTTACAGATGATGATGAGCTGCTATGAGGGTGCTAGGACTCTGTAACAGTTGCCAGTGCTTCTAGTCACTAAGCTGTCTTTCCAGCCTTTGGGGGTTTTGTTTGTGTTTTTGTTGTCTGTTATTGAGACAAGATTTCATGTAGTTCTGGCTACCCTGGAATTCACTCTGTAGACCAGACTAGCCTCAAACTCACAGAGATCTACTTGCCTTTTCCTTCCTAGCACTGGGATCAAAGGTATACACCACAACACACAGACTCTGTCCCAAGACTTGCATCTCTAGTTGTTTTCTCTTACTAAATCACATTCTGCTGGAAATGGTTATAGTGTTTCCCTGTTAACTGAGATGCTGGCTCTAGGGCTGAGGTTTCACTATCCCACCTAATGCTAGGACAGGAGCCAGTCAGTGACTCTTTACATTCTTTTTGTGATTTTGTTTTTTTTGGTTTTAGTTTTTTGAGACAGGGTTTCTCTTTATATCCCCGGCTGTCCTGGAACTCACTCTGTAGACCAGGCTGTCCTCAAACTCAGAAATCTGCCTGCCTCTGCCTCCCAAGTGCTGGGATTAAAGGCGTGCGCCACCACCGCCCGGCGACTCTTTACATTCTTGAATGTCTTTATGAGGAGTAGGTATTGAATTTTATCAAGGTGGGTTTTGTTTTATTTTGTTTGCACCTGCAGAGGGAATTACGATTTTGCTCCTCAGAACTATTTATAATAGTGTTATTGTTTTAGTTTCCCAACATTAAACCAACCTTAAATTCCTGTAATAATTACCATTTGCCTTGTGGTAATTATTGTATTCTTTGGTTGAGGTTCTATTTGTTGTTACTTAATATTGTCTTGATGTTCATAGATTTGTAACTTTCCTTTTTGTTGCTGTTTTTAATTACTTTGCTGTATTTGCACAGGGCAGAATGGGGTTATCTATCAATAATCTTCATAAAAGGAATTAGAGAGCATTTTCAGTATCCTCATAATCAGTCCTGGAATACCTCAGGCTCTATTGGAACTGTCAAGGTTTAGAAGTTTGATAGCATTCTGTCTGTTTCCGTGGAAATTTTCTCATATTTCTTCAGGTAATGAGGTTAATTTTGGAGGACTACTTTTCTTTAGTAAATTCCAAATTTTATATACATTGTCTGCAAAGTATATGAGTACTTGCTCAGGACAGGCTTTTTTGTGGGCCATACTATATTATATAGCCAAGGCTGAAATTGCACTCCTGTGGCCCTTACAAGCGACCTGCCACATTTGTTTATTTTGATTTTGCTTAAGTTAATCATCTGTGCCCTTTGTTAGGTTTTGTTGTTGTTGTTTAACTCAGATTTTCCCTTTTCCCTTTTTTCTTTTTTAGTTTTCTGTTCGTATCTTTATCTCTTCATGTGATTTTTCTGGTTTTTTTGTTTGTTTGTTTGTACCTTGCTGTTCATTGTGTAACTTTTCGATTTAGAAATTTAATTTGGGACCAGGTATGGTGGCGCTTGCTTTTAATCCTACCACTCTGGAGGCATAAACGATGTGCATCTTTGTGAGTTCTTGGACAGCCACAGATATGTGGAAGGACTGACTCAAAAAAAAGAGAGAGAGAGAAAGAAAAGAATATTCATTTGTTTTCACCCTTCTTCCACCTTTATTGATAAAAGTGTTTGACACTTGGAGTTTTCCACTAATTGCTATCATTACTTTAATTGTATCCCAAAGAATCTTCTGAGACAAAGTCTTACCAGGAGCTCAAGCTTGCTGTACACTTAGTGTGTTACCCAGCTGGCTTCTAGCTTGCTGCCTCCTCCTCCTCCTGAGTTCTGGGAGCACATTCTAGTGTTGCCACATTTGGCACTGTGGTCTGACACAGGTGATTTTTCAACTAGGTTGTTTAGAAATGTTGTGGTTGCCATTTTGTTGGCTTTGTGTGTTTATGATTTTTTTTCTTCCTTTCATCAGGTAGCATGTTTGCAGCTTGAGTTTCTAGGTGGATAGGCCTATTGTTGCTCATTTCTAGGTGTCCCCGCCCCCCTTAGTATATTTGGACATTTCTTTCTCTGGAAATGTTCAGCTCTCTCCACTTACAACCTAACATAGCTTTGTACTGTTAGAACAGAATACTTGAGATAATCAACTTCTAAAGAGGGAAGACTTATTTTGCTCTCAATTCTTATGATTTTAGCCTCTAGTCACCCCCATTGCTTTATGGTGTAGCAACACATAATGACAGAAGAAATCAGTTCAACTTAAAATGTCTGGGATGCAAGAGAGATGGAGTTGGGAGTAAAAAGCCACTGTTCTTTCAAGAATGCCTCCCCAGCCCCGCCCCGTGACTTAAATTCTTCCCTAGAGTCCCCACTTCCATAGTTTTCGTTACCTCTCAATAGCACCTTGGTCTTTGTGGGAGCCCTGCAGTCCTAACTATTGTATGTCAGCTTTTGTGAATGTCTCATGTGAACTTAAGGTTCAGATGTATTTCTATCTTATGTTACTTGTGATACATAAATTACTTTTACTGAAAGTACTCTGCCACTAAGATGCATCTCCACTTTTTTTTGGGGGGGGGGGATGGAGTGGGATGGATAAACAGGCTAGTGTCAAAATTGAAGTCTTCCTGCCTCAACCTCCTGAGTAAGTAGAATTTACAGGATGCACTACCACATAACTTCAAGGTTAGCCCAGATTATATATAGGGGCTCTGTCAAGACTTGGAGTCAGAGGAGAAAAGAAAGGCTTTCTTTGGTGAGTTAAAGCCATTCACATTGTTATAATTATAATAACTTTATAGTTGCCCTCAATGTTATCACTATCTTATAATTACTTTGAGTGTCTTGTATGTATTGTTGTTTTCTTTGTAGTATTTTCTTCAACACTTTTATTTCTAAACATATTTGGTACTTAGGAAAAATTGAGGTTTTGAACACATATGTGTGTGTCTTAATCTTTTTTTTTCTGTTGCTATAACAAAATACCTGGGACAGAGTCATTTGTTGATAAAAAAGAGGTTTAGTTTCACTCATAGTTCTGGAGGCTGAGAAGTGCAAGATCAAACCGCTTTATCTATTGTAGGCCTTGTGCTGCTTCCAGGGAGAGCAGAAAAGTCCCAAGAAAAGCAGGTGTGTTCTTAGGAAGATGGAGTAATGGCCCTTTAGAACATACATTTCTTTTTTGTTTTTGTTTGTTTGTTTTGGTGTGTGTGTGTGTGTGTGTGTGTGTCTGTCTGTCTGTCTGTCTGCTGGTGTCAACAGAGGCCAAAAGAGAGTGCATAGGATCCCTTGAAGCTAGAGTTCAAGGGAGCTGCTACACGTGGATGGGGATTTGAACTGGCATCTCCTGGAAAAGCAACAAGAGCCATCTCTCCAGCCCTCAGAACATGCACTCTATATAAATAATCTGGAGCCTTTAAAGAAAGAACTGACTCCTGTGAGTCATTTGTGAGGCTCTGCCCTCTAGGCCCCAGCTTCTAGCACTTAAATAAGGAGGTAAGCCTTAGTGTGGTTTTGTGGAGTCAAACTATATGCCAACTGTGGTAGATTGCTTTAGACTTACTACTTCAGTGCCCCAGTGCCCAGTTCCTGTCATCCCTTCTCACATCCTACCTTATTTTCCTTCAGGGCATTCGCCATACCTCCTCCTTCCTCTGTAGCCGCCATTGAGTCAATTCCACTCTTTCTTCTTTGCTATTCCTGTTCCTTCTCTTCATCTTGCTAATTTTCCATTGCTTCTGTCTTTTCAGAATACAGCATCTTTAGGTAATGCTTGAGACAGGTCTTCGTCTAAGTGCTCTGGTCCTCTGATAAGTAGAACATAGCCTCAACATGTCCCCTCTCATCTGCTACATTCTTGCTCATTGGCAGTGAATGTTTTGGCTCCATTAGATTTAAAGTTCTTAAGTCACATTTGCATTTTAATATTCTGTGGAAAAACTGTTCTCAGTCCTAAATATGGCTTTTTATACTAAAGATTTATAAATACTCATTTATTTTATATTTTTGAGCTAGGGGTCTCATGTAGCCCAAGCAGACCAGTAACTTTCTATGTATCTCACAGTGACTTTGAACTTGTCATCCTTCTGCCTACACCTCCTGAGTCCTGGGATTACAGGGATGTACCACCATCTGCAATTTCTATGTAGTTTTAAAGATTGAACCCAGAGTTTCATGCATGCTGGGCAAACACTGTGCTAAACTAAGCTACACTCTTAGCCTGAGACTGCTAATTCTGTTTTGGAAAGTCTATGATAGACACTGTAGCATTACTACCTGCAATGGTGTGCTCAGTGTATGTGTGCAGTTATGACTGCCCCTGCTCTGAGACTGAAAGCCTCATCACACACCTGCAGTCACTGTTTTGCCTTCCCCTGACAGGGCCAGATCTATAGACGCTTCTCAGTTTGTGTGTTTATGTGTGTTTGTCTTTCCTTTTGATTATTATTATTATTCCTTTTACATTTACTCATTTGTTGTGTGGGTATATGTGGATGCTACAGTGCAAGAATGGAGATCAGTAGGTAATTCACAGGACTTGGTTCTCTCCTACAGCATTTGTTGTCGGAATCCAGCTGAGGTAGTCAGACCTTGGCAATAGCCCTGTTTTGTCTTTCCTTCTCCCCTCCCCCTCAAGATAGGCTTTTGTGTAACCCAGGCTGTAATGGCTAGAATTACAGGTGTTCACTGCCATACCATCTTCTTTCTTTGCATTTTATTTCTACTACTTGAATCTTCAAATGTAGGGTCTGGAGTGCGGCCCTGTGCAGGTATATAGAGCCTTCTCTGAATCATTGCTATCTTTCCTCTGAATCTTGTCTTTCCTTCTTTTTGAGTTTAGATACCCAGAGTCCCTGTCCTGGACTTTGTTGCTTTTCAGAATGGACACTCCCAGTCCTTGGTACTCTTGTCATGCGAGTTGCTACAGTGGCAGCTGCTGTTCGGCAAGTGAGATGTGCCCTAATTATGCCACTGTGGAAATGTCCCTTTTTTTTTTTTTCTTCATTGATACTGCATACTTGGAGCCAGGCTCGGGGGAGGGGCTTAGTGTCCAGTCAGACCTGGCACACAGCAAGGAAGAAACGTTGAAATTCTCATACTGGGCTGAGATTTTTGGGAAGTAGAATGTCACTCAACTAATGACCCTCTGGTGCCCTGGAAAGTAAATCAGGACTGAACTTCTTTTTGTTTTTTTGTTTTTTGAGACAGGGTTTCTCTGTGTAGCCCTGGCCATACTGGAACTCACTCTGTAGACCAGGCTGGCCTCAAACTCAGAAATCCGCCTGCCTCTGCCTCCCAAGTGCTGGGGTTAAAGGCGTGCGCCACCACTGCCTTACAGGACTGCACTTCTGATGTGAAAGGCTTGAGTTCTGAGTTGGGGTTCTCTCCAGCAAGTCTTGTTGATGGGACCTTGAAGTAGTAATGGCTTTGTTAAGCACATGAGTGAGTAGCTCTAAGCACAAGAGCAGTCTGCCCTCCTGTCTTTTGCAGAATCTTGTCTTACTCTCTGTGTTTATTCTGGTGAGGTGGCCACTCTGATAATGTGAGGTATCTTCTTTCCTTCACTTCACAGATGATGTTTTTCTGCCTAAAGACATCGACCTGGACAGTGTGGATATGGATGAGACCGAGCGGGAAGTGGAGTATTTCAAAAGGTAAAAAGGCCTGTATGTCAGGACATTGGTGGGTTCCTGTTTGCCTAGCTTACCTGGTTTGCCTATTTTTGTAACCCTCCCGTGACATTTCTGTCACCCTGGATAATTGTCAGTAACAAGCCAAATAGCAAACATTCCTACCCTGTCCCACCTCATGCCACCCACCTCCCTGCTCTTGTGGACACAGTTCATCTTTACCTACTTCTCTCATTGCCCTGTGTTCAGAGAGCAGTTGATAGTGGGGGTTCTTCTGGCGGCCTGAATCAGCAGCCTCACTTCAAACCTGGGTCCTCTCCAAATCTGCTGCTTCTGATTCTAGCCACCTGTGTTCTTAGAAGCCTAGCAGATGACTCTCATGTACATGGGGCATTTGAGTGTAGTAACATAGCCTTCTTTAAGGAGAAAATTAACATTGAAGATAGAGCAGCTTTTTGGTGACAAACTTGATTGGGACCATATTCAAGGATGTTTTATTTACTGTATGAATTATGGCAGCAAAAAAATATATTTTAAGCAGCATATTTCATCATATACTTGTAATCCTTAGTAGTTGTGAAGCTGAGGCAAAGTTATAAGTTCCAGAAAGTATAACCTACTTAGTAAAACTTTGTCTCAACCACATGAAGACCAGAAGGGCACATTATGTATTCGTTTTTTTGTTTTGTTTTTCACATGTATGAGTAATTGCCTATATGTGTGTTTATACACTATATGTGTATAGTGCCCAGGAAGGCCAGGAGAAGGTATTGAATCCCCTGGAATTAGAGTTACAGACAGTTTTTTTTTGGGGGGGGGGCAGTTTGCCATGTGGGTGTTTGGGACTCAAACTGGGGTCCTCTAAAAAGTAGTCAGTGCTCTTAACCATTGAGCCATCTTCGAGACCATGAAGGACATGGCATGTAAGAAAGGTAATATGTAAGAAAAGACGAAAGCGTGGACCCTCTATTAGAGACCTGCAGGACATGTATTAATGTTTAGACATGGAAAACTCTTGAAGCCCAAGAAGAAACCAAAGGAAGGAAGGAGAAGTGAAATGGTTATTGTTTGTACATGTTTAAGTACATTTATATAAACTCCAAAAGAGCTTATAATAAGTAAATTAATTGTAGTTAATTAACTTGTTTTTAAAGAGAAAGTCTCATGTAGCCCAGGGTGCCCTTAGACTCACTATATAGCCTCCTGCTTCTACTTACTTAGTGGTAGAGTTACAGGCATATATCACCGTATCACACTTGAATTACTAAAGCATCTGCTCAGGATTGTTGTGTACTAAGGCAATGCACTCGATTCTGCTTTGATGTTATAAACTGTAAGGAGCTTCAGAGGGACACATACCCAATCTACATTCTGAAGTGTTCAACTGTAGCACTTGTGCTGTCCTGGCATCGGTTCCCAAGTACTTGTAGCCAGGAATGTAGGGTGATGTGGGACAGATGAACAGATAAATAGCCTATTGAAAAGCTGCTTCCCAGTCCCATGTTTGAGGACTGATCCTACTAAGTTACTCAGACAGGCCTTGGTCTCATGATCTTCCTGCCTCAACCTTTTTCATGCCTCAGTTTGTAGGTACTCAGCCACCAGTCCCATACCAGCCTACATACCTGGCCACAAATACCTGGAAATAGATGTCAACACAGCAAGGCTGAAGCCAAGCATTGTGATTTATTTCTGTAGATCCAGCTATCTGGAAAGCTGAGGTTAAGGTGATAGCAAATTTGAGGCTAGCCTTGATTACACGGAGAAAATCTTTCTCCAAAAACTAGAAGTAGGGACTAGAGGAATGGTTCATAAATGAAGAGCTCATACTAGTTCAGCACAAAGATACAGGTACAGCTCTGAGCATTCGTGTGAGTATTGCATAACTGGCTGTAACTACAGAGCCAGGGTTCTAATGTCCTCTTCTCAGCTCTTAGGCACCTGTACTCACATGTATATACCCTGACACAGATACACAGACCTACACATGAGTAAAAAGATGTAGACCTTTGAGAAAAAGACAAATGGGTCTGGAGAAATGGCTCAACAATCAAAAAAGGATCAAGCCTTCTCCAGGGGACTGCAATACCAATTTTCTACATTTACAAGGTACTGCTCAAAAACCTCCTGTAACAATTACAACTCTACGAGATCCAACTCCTGTGGCCTCCACTGACACACATACTTGTAAATAATAGAAATAAATCTTTTATAAAAGAAGGAACCACCACTATGACTTTGCCTCAGCTTCACAACTACTAAGGATTACAAGAATATGATGAAATATGGTAAACATAATCATATGTCAGTAACCATAAATAAAAAGAAAAATTGTGCCCAGATGCAGTGTCTTAAAATTTCAGCATTCAGGAGGCTGAGGTAAGGATCACTGTGAGTTCAAGACCAACCTGGGTTACATCGTGATTTGCAGGCGCCTAGGCTAGCATGAGTCCTTGCCTTAAAACAAAAAACTAATCAAAGTAAGTTAGAACACATTATATAGATCAGAATAAAAGTTGCTGTTAGAGCAGTGCTTCTCAACTTCTCTAGTGCTACGACTCTTTACTACAGTTCCTCGTGTTGTGGTGACACCAACCATAAAGTTATTTTTGTTGCTACTCCATAACTAATTTTGGCACTGTTATAAATAGTAATGTATATCTGATATGCATGCTGTCTAATATGTGACCCCTGTGAAGGGTCATTTGACCCCTTAGAGGGGTCTCAACCTAGAAGTTGAGAACCACTGTATTAGATGATATTAAAAAGTTTGAATGCGCTGGGTGGTGGTGGCGCACGCCTTTAATCCCAGCACTTGGGAGGCAGAGGCAGGTGGATTTCTGAGTTCGAGGCCAGCCTGGTCTATAGAGTGAGTTCCAGGACAGCCATAACTACACAGAGAAACCCTGTCTCGAAAAACAAACAAACAAAGTTTGAATGCATATTTATTTATGCATACTGTTTGTAATGATGTACTTGAAATAGCCAGACATGGTGTTGCACACCTGGAATGTGAATTCAAGACTAACCTGATGTACAAAGCAAAATTATCTTTAAAAAGCTACAAAAGAAAAGTGGAAATAACAGACAAGCAAAAAGGATTACAGTATTGCTGAGAGGTGTAGCACATGACTTTTTAATCCCATCATTCAGGAAGCAGAGGCAAGCAGATCTCAGGTGATTTTGAGATCAGCCAAGGCAAATGTTTATGAGACATTTGTCACAAAAACAAAACAAGAAAAACAAATAGAGCTTGAATATTGACCAGTGAAGAAACAACCAACTGGTAAAATGGTATACTCTAACAATGGGATAGCTATTCGTGGTCGTAAGCTTGACTACCAGTTGTAGTTAATATGGAATTAACTAAAACCCAAGTGTATGAATACAGCTGTGAGGGATTATTTTCTTAATTAAATTATTTAAAGTGGAAAGATCCTCCTTTCATTTGGCCCACACCTTCTGGTGGCAGCCTATGTAAAGGACATGGAAGAAGAAAGCTCTCTCTTTGCCTGTTTGCCCTCACTGTCACTGTTAAGTCCATTCCTTCACTGGCGTTAGAGCCTACTTACCTCTTTGAGATTCTGACCTATACAGAAAACTGGCTTAAATGCCCAGCCTTGTGGACTGAACTGGATTCTTGGACTTTACATTAATAGTCATTGTTGAACTAAGTGAACTACTGTAAGTCATTCTAATAAATAACACACACATACACACACACAATCAGTTCTGTTCCTCTAGAGAACCCAGACTAATACAAAGAGATAGGACAAAAATAAAAGTTTTAGGTAGCAGTTCCCTACTTGGGAAAGGAAGAAGAATGTATAAAATAGAGGTACTGTGTCTTTCCAAATTGCTCAGCCTCCAGCTGTAATTCTTAGCCAATACAGAAAAAAAGAAACTGAAGGCTTAAACAAATTGACAGGACGGAATAAAACTATTTTATAGTCTTTTGTCTACAGAGTAAGGAACATCACAATGGCTAGTTGTGTGGGGTCAGTATAAAAGTTAACTTGTTTTTTCTCTACACTACCAATAATCCAAAAGTGTAGTTTAAATAGATCCAGCGTTTATGGGCTAGGGATTAAGTGTCATTGGTAGGGAACCTACTTAGCTGTTTGAGATCATAGGTTTTCTCCAAAAAGAAGAAAAGAGAACAGGTAGTAAAGAGTGAGGCAGATAACATTTATCATAATACCCAAATCACTGTACTACCCATAATTGAAACCTAGCAGAGGTTATACAAGACATATACTCAGAAATCTACAGAGCTTTTAAAGGAAAATATCATAAAGAGGGACAACTAGGTGGCTAAGCAGGCACTTGCTGCCAAGCCTGACAACCTGAACTCGATTTCCAGAACCCACATGGAAGAGGGAGAGAACCAGTTTCAGCAAATTGTCCTCTGACTCCCACACTTGTGCTTTGACATACATGTGCCCATATAATAAAAAATGAAGGGAGTGTTTCAAAGAAAAGGGGGAAAGGGCTCACTCAGGTTGGAGAGATGGCTTCAGCAATTAGAAGCATTTCTTGCTTATGGAGAGGACCTAAGTTCATTTCCAAAACCCTCTGGTGGTTCACAACTGTAACTCATATTCAGGGGATCTAATGCCCCCTTTTGGTCTTCTTAGGGACCAGGCATGCATGTGGTGTACATACAAACATGCTGTGAAAACATACATATACATACAATTTTAAAGACAACAACAAAGCACTAATGAAGGCTTTACCCAGATCCTGTTCAAAGACAAGAATTAGCAGCTATTGAATTTTTCAGATTTTACCTATAGGCTTGAATCCCAAGAATGGTCATTGTATTAGAAGAATACTTTAGAAAAAATGAGACTGATAGAATGGCTATAGATATATATTAAAAGAATAAATGACTATAGATATATATTAAGAGGATTTAGTAGAGTGGCTTATAGGCCAGGGTGCTGCTAGTCTAACAATCGCTGTCTCCTAGCAGAAAGGCCACAAAACTGGATGTATCCACTATCTATCTGGTACTAGAGTCTTAGAGCATTCATAGAGAGCTGCTAGTCTTTAGTCTATTTAGGAATCCTAAAGAATTGGGTTTTAATACCAGCAAAGGAACGCTTCAACAGACATATGGACTTGCTAGTGAGAGTGAGAGCAAGCAGTCTGTTTCCCTTCCCCTATATCCACTAAAATGTATGGCCCAGACTTAGCATGGGTCTTCCAATCTCAAGTGAGCCAATCAAGAAAATCTCTTACAGGATTGCCCAGCAGCTTGGGTTTTAGTTGATTCCAGATCTAGTCAACCAAGATTAGCCATTGTAATCATGGAACTTGTGTTTCTAAAACATGTTAAAATACATTGTGATTGAGTCATGGAGAGGAGGAAGCTGTGCAGTAACACCAAGGAGCACAATTCAGCAGCTCCCAAATGCCTTCCTTTCCATTTGGTTGGTACTCAGTGACCAGGCCAGCACAAGATACATGCTGCCAGATGATAGAGGAGGTTATCCACTGACGGACCTTTATTACTGTTTCTTAATGCTGAATCAGCAGTACAGGGCAAAGCAGGAAAGGGTGTGGCAATGTGTCTTTATTGAGGTGACCCACAAGGATAGAGCCAATAAGTTTCATACCATCTAGCTGTGCTCTTTTCATGAATTAAGACTCAATAAAGTCTATTTTTCAATTATGGTTCAGGGAGTATAGCTAATTGGTAGAGTGCTCTAGATTCAGTCCCCAGCACTTCATAAAACCAGACATGGAGGAGATTCATACCTGTAGTGACAGGTGGATTATAATTTAAAGTCATTGTCAGGTACATGGTGATTTGAAGACCAGCATGAGACCCTTACTCAAGAAATAAAATGTTCACAGATACAAATGTATGTGTTAAAACTATAGAGAACTATAGAGAACACTGCAGTGAAAAGCCAAGATGCTCTGAGAGAAGTACTGAAGCCAAAATAGTGTGGCTTAGTGGCTGATGAAGTGTGTACCTGACATTGAGTTGTCAGGGCAGCAGGGGCTGCACTAGGCTGGCTGTTAGTGGGCCTTCCACATCCTAGTACCATATTACACATTTCAGTCATTCATGTATGCTACATTTTATAAGAAGGGTAAGTATGGTTTGGTTATATCTTCCCAGAAGAATAAGAACAAAAGGAGGCTGTTATCCCTACCCATTTTAAAGTTGTAGAAGCCTTACATTGAGACATTTTGATGGCCGTGAAGAAGAAAAAGCCCTGAAATAACTTGGTGAAAATACTGGACCTGGTTTGCTACAGAAGATGGATCAGCAGATTGCTTTAGAAATGAAGTTCTATGGGGCTATGGTAGTTGTTTATCCAAAAAAAGAAAAGCTGAAATTGTCTACCAGTTCCACACCATTCTGAAAACCCAACGCTTCATGGGTAAAAAAATTAAATATCAGTGGTTAAGAGCACTGACTTATCTTCCAGAGGTCCTGAGTTCAATTCCCAGCAACCACATGGTGGCTCATAACCATCTCTAATGGGATCTGGTGCCCTCTTCTGTTCTGCAGATGTATATGCAGCTGTATATACTGTATACATAATAAATAAATCTAAAAAAAGAAAAAGAATTTAAGTGTCAAAAGCAAGCTTTTGGCTGGGTTACAAGTATAATGCAGAGAAACCTAGATTTGGTCTTCAGTACTGCTTACAAAATAAAACCTTTAATTTGGAAGAAAACCAATGTTTCTGAAATGAGAATAGGGAAAGTTTTTTGGTTTTGTTTTTTTTGGGGGGGAGGGGGGGTTTGAGCCATAATCTGGGTACACAGGTACATACATACCACTAGTTCTTTTACTCGGGAGGCTGTAGCAGGGTGCTAACTTGAGTCTACTCAAAAAAGGTAGATCACATTTCAAGATAAGTAAGAGCCTGGTAAATGATACTTGGGTAGCACTGTCTGCACATCCACTGTAAGACTTGACAGTCAGCTGAACAGACTTGCCTTATAGAGGAAACTCAAGCACACTATTAAGTAGAAGAAACGAGAAGGTAAAAGATAAGCACTCAATATGACTCCCTATGCAGATGCTCAAACAGTATAGCCAAACTACTGCTGAGCATTGATGCCTTCCTTACTCAAATGCCAGAACAGCAAAGGCTACATTTGGGACATACACTGAGGCTTCTGCATCCAAGTTCCCTGTATAAACATGTGTAATGCATGCAGAATGCAGTCCAGCGATAGCAAACCTAATGGTGCTAGATCTTAGGTATGGATGAGGCTGTCCACGTGCAGGGCCTGGGGGTCTTTTAGGGATCAGCTTGTGTTTTAAGTTCTTGAATCTCTGGTAAACTTTGCCTCTGCAAAGGATTGAGCTTGTTCCTGAATGGCTTTAGGCAGCTTTGCTGCTTTGTAGAGAAAGGGGACTGGGATGTAGCCTACTCATGTGAGAAACAGTTGGACAAGAGATAGTAGAGGTGTAGAAGGTTAGCTCCAGGAGAAAGGAGCTTTGATTCTGGAGTTGACATGGCACAGCCCTTCCCTGGCAGAGACTTGTTTTTTCTCCATCTGGACATAGGCCACAAAATGGACAAATACGTAGCTGAGCGGTGACGGGTACCTGATTGAATGATTGGACCACAATTTAAACACAAACATTCAGACCAACTGAAAACCATCATTTGAGGTTTCATTATAATTTCTGCTCCCCGAATGAGAGCTGGAATGTTAAAAATGAGAAATTATATAAGACTCTTTAAACAAAAGAAGACTGGGGACTGGAGAGATGGCTCCTGTTAAGAGCACTGGTTGTTCTAGAAAACCTGGGTTCAATTCCCAGCACCCACATGGCAGCTTTACAACTGTCTGTAGCTCCAGTTCCAAAGAATCCAATATCCTCACACAGACATACATGTAGGCAAAACACCAGTGCACATAAATTATAAATTATTTTTTAAAAAATACTCTTCCCTACATTAATAAACAAATTGACCATTACCTAAGAGATGTGTTAACTTTTTTTAAAGATTTATTTTTTATTTTATTTATTTAAATGTGTGTGTGTGTGTGTCTATACGTATATGTGCATGCACCGTACGCTTATGCCCACAGAAGATAGATGAGAGTATCAGATGCCTTGGAGCTAGAGTTACAAGAAGCTGTGAGCTACCCAAAATGGATTGGGAACCAACTGTTGGTCCTCTATTATGCATTCTTAACCACTAAGCCATCTCTCCATCT
The DNA here is from genome assembly GCF_004785775.1 of Grammomys surdaster. Taxonomy (NCBI): domain Eukaryota; kingdom Metazoa; phylum Chordata; class Mammalia; order Rodentia; family Muridae; genus Grammomys; species Grammomys surdaster. The sequence continues at coordinate 5,385,191 of NW_021620993.1, read as the reverse complement.
CCAAATGGTAGTCTTTTTCAGAAACTATTTAGCTTACAATATTTGTGGCTCACAGAGCTAGCAGGTGGTTCAAGACTGAAGGACAGAGGACATCATGTACAGAGGACAGATGGAGTGGAGGGCAGAGTCTTGTAACCTTTTCATCATAGTAAGTTTTTAATTTGTGAATAAGTCTAACATAGTCCAGAACCTCCACTTTACACATAGGCTTAGCTGTCACCCTTGATGCCATCTACTTGCTGCAGGCTGTGGGCCAGACCCAGCCTGCCCTTGCTCCCGTGTGACTCCTCCTGAGCTGAGAGAATGTATACACTGAAGGAGTTGGGGGACAGATATTTTCAGATACACAGAAGTTATACAAACTTTGGATTTTACTCTCTAAATGCTGTTTTACATGAACGTCAGAGACATCAGCTGAGTCTTTATGGCCGTGGTTGCTTGTGTCATTGAGGCAGAGTATGAGATTGCTACAGTCTATAGGATCTACAAAGCTTGTAGCACTTTCTGGTCAATTACAGAAGTTTTGGCTGGCTAATGGCAACCTTATCCTTAAGCTTAGCACCTGCTCTTCCTAGCAGCTCCTGTGGCACAAGGTCCTGGTCAAGTGGTTATCTACCTGTGACCCTTGGTGTGGCTCTCCTGCATACCCAGCCACATTGACCACAGTGTGCCTGCCTTCCTGAGACTCATGGCTGCTGTGGAGGCTGAGCCAGCTGGTGGCTTCTTACCTTGAACACATTTGTTGTTTTGAGTGAGCTCATGCAGTTGACCAAGATTGTGAGGTATGTATCACAGGAAGACCTGCTGCAGGACTGTCCTGAAATCCTGCCTCTTGTGTGGTGATCACTAGCCTGATGCTGCCCAACAGTTCCTCCTGCAGGCTATGACTTAGGTAGTGGCTTAGACAGCACATCAGAATCTACATCAGTCTCAAGGAGCCTCTGGGATTGGGAGGTAGCAGGACCCAAGCCCTTTTTTCAGTCGTAATAGTGGCTGATGTCAGCTGTTCTCCGGTGGACACATGAGGTTTCCTTGAGCCCTTGAGTGATATTTGGTAAACTCTCTCACCTACAGTAAATGCTGCTTTTCTTCCACTTTTCTGCTTGTCTCCTAAACACAGTATCAGATGACAACACCAGAAGATACACAAGCCACTTAACTTGGCCAGTGTCCTGAAAGTGGGACCACTTTTCCAAGCATGGAGACTTTTGAGCTCAAATCTCACTGAGCCTCCCTAGTGAATTGCTAGCAAGAATCATAGGTTGGCTTGGTGGTTTCCAGTCTCAGTAAAGATTCTGTCCTGTAACAATTTGCCTTTTTGTTTTGGCAGGTTCTGCTTGGACTCTGCTAGACAGAACCGACAAAGACTATCCATCAACTGGTCCAACTTTAGCTTGAAGAAAGCCACCTTTGCTGCCCACTGAATGAGGACTGCCTAGAGAGGGATATGTGGGAGGCAGCTGGGCTGCGCCACTCAAGAGCCAAGCCCCTCACTGGCTCCCCTGAGCTTCAGTACCCACCCAGGGTGTGTAGGGCAGGATGCTGTAGCCTGATACCCCAAGACCGAGAACTTGCTGCTCGACCTGCGTTGTTAGCTTGTGTGCGTATAGTCTGTGAGTGAGACTTCTTTGATTGTAGCTCTGTGCTGTCGGAATGGAACAGTAGTTCCCGCCAATTCCTCCACCACCATGGCCTCAGAGGCCTGGGCCATGGTTTGAAACGAGTTTGCATCATCCACGTGGCTCTGTCGCCTCTGCATCTCGCCCTGTCCTGTCATCTGTCCCCGCCAGGGTGTCAGTCATCCCTCAGCTCCCACGTGCCCTGTGTCCCACCCAAGGCGGGCTTGGGCGGGCAGGCCTCCTTTGTCCTCTTTCACAATCTACTGTTTCTGAGTGTACACGTTGCGCTGTTTGTGTTTGACCCCCTGACTTGTAGCCAGCTTGTGTAAGACCCCTTGCAGAATGAGAACGTTAAAAACAAGAAACCCACCCAGTACTCACACCATCAAGTCTGTTCTAGAGCGTACAACCGTATTAACACGGAGGCCTGCCTGGCTACTTTTTTAACATATTGTTAAGTAATATTAAAATCATGTCTTTCTTTTTGAAAGATGGAATACATTAGTACAGCAGGAGACCCAGTCTGGTTGCTTTCTGCTGGGGATGATGGGTGTGGTGGGAGGTATCAAACGGGTGATATTTGTTCCCAGAGAGCTATGACCACCAATCCCAAAGTCACTTTCTGGTGTTCCTCGGTCTCAGGGTTCCTGGTGCCCTCAGTTGTCTTCTGGACACCAGGCTGGTACAGGTATCAGAACAGAGAAGTGAGCAAGACACAACAGCCAAACAAGTGCTTAGGCTTCACGTGCTCATGCCAAGAAGTACCAGGAAGTTGCAAGATGGGATTGTGGATTATACCCAGATCACTAGGCCATGAAATAGAGTCTGAGCCTTTGTAACACAGTGCAGAGGGTCACTTACAGCCTTGTATGCAGGTACCTATCCATATTTGGGGGAGTAGGGGGTTTGTGATCTGGAGTAGAATGCTTAATCGGGTTTAAATTAGGAACAAAGTAAATGGCATTGAAAAGTGCAAGAGGTTTGGTTAGTCCCATTTTTATCCCTTCAGTAATGAAAAGCTCACACAGTTGCCTCTGAGTTCCTCTAGTTTCACCTTACCTCACCACACTACATGGTTCATGTTTTTCCAACATTGAGTCATCATCCAGCACCTAGGAGAAGATGACAAAGACCTGAGATGGGAAGTTCATCAGGCCCAGGGTGACACTAACAAACTAGTAGAGCAGTTGTGAGAGGGAGGGGACAGTAAGTCCTAGCCTTCTGAAGATTTTGTACCAGAGAACAGGAAGTATGAATCAGTACCCAGAGGAGTTATAAAACAGGTTGCTGCCTTTTCTAGGTGAGAAAGCAGCTCTTCCTTGTGTTCATAGGATAGTTGTGCAAAGAAAGGCAGGCAGGGATGTGACCATTCATAAACAGTGTTCTTGAAAGGGCAAGAGATTCTGGTTCTATTCCCAGGGATGCTAGCTTTATCTCCTGGTTGCAGAAATGGCTAGAGAGGCCCAGTATTGGGCTTGTCTTCCAGACACTGCTTTCTGGGTCTCTGCTTCTTCTGGAACCAAGCCACCTGCCAAGAGGAATCCAGGATCTCCATCTGTAGCTTCAGCAGGAACTGTTGGGACTATAATGGTGAGGGAAAAGTCTGGGTACCCCAACAGCAAGTACCAAATTGGGACCCAGAGCCACTCAGAACTCAGCCTCCAGCTCTTGAGTACTTTCGGTGTTGTGTTCAGGCCAGTTCCTCACTTTCTCATCATATGCTGTTCACTGCCAGGAATGAGCTTTCTGTTTTCCTAGAAACCTCAAGTTTCTTTGTTTTTCTCATCAAGGCTTAATTTATAACTTGCCAGTTTGAGGAACAAAAAACCAGAAGACAGAAGAAGCCTCTGGTCCCAGTTGATGGAGAACAGGAGAGTAGGTGGTGAGGGAGTTCTGAGGACAACCCTTTTCATGGCTGTAGAGGCTGCCAGGATTTTTGCAATTTAGCAGAGTGGTCATTCTGCTTCTAGGTGGGGAACCAAAGCCCAAAGTGGTCATTGGCTGAGGGAGGCTGAAGACTTCCTGCCAGAGCCTGTGGGCAGGCTCCAGGGGAGCTTCATGTTTGACTATTTCCTTTACCCAGTATAAGCCTGAAATGAAATAAGGAAATAGTTGGAAAGAAGCATTAACTGGAAAGTTTTTCATTGAACTTTATATACTGTCTTAGTTTTATATTATAAGACACCATGACCAAGGCAACTTACAGAAAAATGTCTTTCATTTGGGGCTCGCAGTTTAAGAGGGTTAGAGTCTGACTATCATAGCGGAAAGCATGGTAGTAGGCAGGCAGGGGATGGCACTAGAGTTGCTAGTCTTGTAAAACCTCAAAGCTCAATCCTCAACCCCATTATACCTATCTAAAAGGCCATACCTCCTAATCCTCTTCGGGAGAGTTCCACCAGCTGGGAACCAAGTAAGTATTCAAACATGAACCTTTTAGGGAGCCATTCTCATTCAAACCACTGAAGAGAAAACACCAAACAAATGAAGTGGACAGTGGGGATCACTGCTGATACCATTGAATCCATCTTTCTTATCTGCTGAACAGGTGTGAGTGAGGCTTGTACTTGGATGGCAAGTGTCATCTGTACTTCAAAGCTTGGAGCACTGCATCTGACTAGCAGGATTACTGCTAATGAGGTCTTTTAGTGTAAATAGTTTTGGAAGTTTCCTACTAAGACAGGGATTCTCTATGCTAACATGTGACAGACCCCAAATCCAAGTAGCAACAAGCTCCTCTGGTTCCTACACAAAACATGACAGCAAATTCTGTTTTCTAAAAGGTTTTAATTTTTTTTCAGAGTGGGGGCAAAGGCACTAAAGTTAGTAGCAACATCTACCACTACAAGAGTTTTTATTGTTCTTTTGCTTGTTTTAAAATTGAATACATTCCTGTTGCCTGGGTTGAATAGCTCTTGGTTTGGCTCCATGTTTTGACAACATGCCAGGCGGTTCATTTGTGGCAATGAGAAGCAGAAGTAATTACGCTTAAAATGTGTCTGTTTTAAACATGAAGCTTCATAAGTTGTCCCCAGATGTTAACTGAAAATGCCTTAGTTTCATTGCAGACCCAGACTAGCATTATTCTGGATCCACCTCCATGGTAAATGTGGTATTAGTTCAGAGATGAATGAGAATTTTGACCACTTGATAATACATTCTCATATATACACTGAACCTAAGAGGGGACCAACTTGCAGAGACTCCTCCCATACAGTGTTTCCATATAGGCAACACGTCTCAGGAGACAAGGAAACCTGGTGAGCCCCTAGAGGGCATAGTTTCTGCCTGAAGGCAGTTTCCAGATCTTAATACTGTACAGAGCCAACTTGGAATCCATGGCTTAGGGTATGGGAAGGGCTACTGTGGCTAAGGTTCTAGAGATGAGACAAGCTAAGAGCCATCCAGGCCTTCAGCTGTGATTTGCAAATGTTTCATGAGCCCAGGCAGTGGGTCACCAGAAAACAGCAAGCAAGGCTTTTTGTGCATTTCTTGTAGGCTGAGTAGAAAGACAATGAGAAGTTCCATGCATAATGGTGTATGGAAGACCTGACAAGTCGTAAAGTCTTTTTCAAAGGTATGGACAAACAAAAATACTATTAGGTAGCAGCAAGTAAGTTCCCAGTCAAGCCACTAGGAGGAAATCAGTGCAGGCAGGCAGGGAAGTTGGTCTTATATAAAGGACTGTTTGTATGGTGTCTATATTTGGGTGCACAGGCAATCATCCCTTTACTTTGGCTACTTAAGTAGTAAATTAAGTTGCTTTCTGGGACTGGCCATTTGGGTTTTGTTTTGTTGATTTTGGTTTTTTTCAAAACAGAATTTCTCTATGTATCCCTGGCTGTCCTAGAACTAGCTCTGTAGACCCGGCTGGCCTTAACCTCACAGAGTTCCGCTGCCTCAGAATTAAAAACATGCTCTGCTTTTAGAGATGGACCAAAGCACCACAGTTATTACAGATGAAAGTTTCAAATATGACCTGGTTGTTAAAATATAAGAATTTTGCTTTTGCTCGACAGTGGTGGCGCACACCTTTAATCCCAGCACTTGGAAGGCAGAGGCAGGCAAATTTCTGAGTTCAAGGCCAGCCTGGTTTCAGAGTGCCAGGACAGCCAGGGCTTTACAGAGAAACCCTGTCTCAAAAAAAAAAAAAAAAAATTAAGAATTTTGCTTTTGTTTTTGCCTTTTGCACTCAGGGTACCAGTAAGTCCTCAAAGGGGCATCAGCCAACAGAGGGATAACACTGGCAGAATAAGTCTTAAAACCAAAAACACTTTAGAAGGATCAAACTAACCTTGCTTCTTGCCTCCAAACACTTCTGTCTTAATCAAGTAAAATTCAGTGTTGGCACCCAGACAGATTTTCTCAGTCTATACCAAAAGCAAGAAATAGGAGAAATTTCAATCTAAAGAAACCAAAGAAGGGTAGATGCAGGGTTTATAGGTAAGAAGTTTAAAATGTCAGGCAAAGTGACAGACACCTTTAATCCCAGTGCTCTGGAGACAGAAACAGGTGGGTTTCTGTGAGTTCAAGACCAGCCTACATAGTAAATTCCAAGATAGCCAGGGCTTCATACAAAGATCCTGGGTAGGAGAGTGAGTTATAAAAATCTAAATGCATACATAGTGACCAAAGGCATACAATTAAAACATTGTGAAAGAAGAAAAAGATTAAAAATTAAATGTCAAAGAAAAACATGAGGCAGAAAATAACCTATATAGAGCTACCCACAAAAGAAATCGGTGAATTTATGGAATGTGGACCAGTGGTGGTGCATACCTTAAATCCCAGCACTCAAGTTCGAAGCCAGCCTGCTCTACAAAGTGATTCCAGGGCTATACAAAAGCAAAACAAAACTCAGGAAAAAAAAAATGGATGCCTGAGAGAAAATAGTAGTCAAAGAAGTTCACATATGTATGCAAATATGTGCACTGGGAATAGAAGCCAAGATCTCAGGAATACAAGGTAAGAAATAGCTCAGTTCCACATAACATTTTTTCCATTGGTCTTCTTTTTATATTATTTATTTTTCAGACATTGTCTCACTATGTGGTCCTTCCTGTCCTGGAACTTATTTTCTAGACCAAACTAGCCTTGAACTTAGATCTGGGATTAAAAGTGTGTGCCACCACTGCTTGGCACGTTTAGCTTTTTTAGTTCTTCATATATTCTACACACTAGTCCTGTTAGATGAATAGCTGGCAAGGATTTTCTCTAATTGTGTAGGCCATCTGCTTACTTCAATTTCTTTAGTTTGATGAGATTCCATTTGTCAGCTGTTGCTCTATTTCCTGTGTGATCAGTCTTACTCAGAAAGTCCTTTCATGTGCCTATTAGTTGAAATATGTACTCTACTTTTTCCTCTAGCATTTTCAGGGTGTCAGGTCTTAAGTTGAGGTTTTTGATCCATTTTGAGTTTAGTTTTGCACACTGTGAGAAGGATTTAATTTCATTTGTCAGTTTTCCTGGCATCATTTTAAAGATACTTTCTTTTTTCCAATGAATATTTTTGTTATCTTTGTAACTGGTTACAGGTTAACTGTAGTTGCATGGACGTATATCTTGGCCCTTAATTCTATTCCATTGATCTATGTGTTTGTTTTGTGCCAGTATTGTGTTATTTTTATTAATACTGCTCTAGTATAATTTGCAACCATGTGTGATGTTACCTTCTGCAGTATTTTTATTCAGGATTGTTTTGACTAATTGATTGTGCCTCCTTGTATATTTCTGGACCTTTAAGTAGGGTGGTCATTTTTCACAATATTCTTCTGATCCATGAGTATGGGGGGGTGTCTCTTTTACCTTTTAGTGTAGTCCTTAATTTCTTCAGTGTCTTAAAACTTTCATTATAGAGGTCTTTAATATCCTTGGTTAAGTTTATTCTCAGGTTCTGTGTGTCATTTGCTGAACGTGATTATCAGCTCAAAGAATTTTTGTTTGGTAGATTCTTTAGGATCTCATGTATAAGATTGGTACCATCTGAAAAAAGAGATACTGCTTTTCCTATTGATATCCTTCCTCTTTTTGTATTAGTCTATCTTCAAACATTGTATGGAATAGAAGTGGAAAGAATGGAAACTTCTGTCTTATTCCTGATTTTAGTAGAAATGCTTTGAGTTTCTCTCTAGTATGGCTATAAGTTTGTTATATGTAGTCTGTATTATATTGAGGTATACTCCCTCCATGTCTAGCCTTTCCATGACTCTGATCTTGAAGGAATATTGAATATGTTAAAAGCCCTTTTTCTATGACTTTCATGGGATTTCTGGTTTTTGGTCCATTTATATTATGAATTACATTTATTGAATTATGTATATTGAATCATCCCTGTATCATTGGAATAGTCAAAATGGTCATGATAAATGCTTTTCAATGTGATGTTTGTATTTTATTGAGGGTTTTTGTATTTACAATAATTAGGGAGATGATTCTAATTTTTGCACATGTGTGTGCAGTATTTACCTGATTTTGTTATCAGAATAACTAGTTTCATAAAAATATTGGAAGATGCCAGGCATGATGGCACAATCTCAGCACTCTGAAGGCAGAGGGCAGGCAAATCTCTGTGAGTTGAAAGCAAGCCTGGTCTACATAGGTGTTCTAGGACAGCCAGGAGGACTACATAGAGAAACCCTGTGTCCAGAAAAAGAAATAACAATATATATTCTTACGGTATGTCCCCATAGTTTTCTGAGTTATATTGCACTCTATTATAATACCTTCCTTTTCACCTTTCAGTTTTATTAATTTTGGTCTTCTGGTTAATTTTTAAGGGTTTTAACAATTTTATCTTTTCTAAGAACACCCTATTCATTTGACTGATTCTTTGTAATTTTTTAAAATTTCTATTTCATTGATTTCTGTCCTGTTTTTGATTATTTCTTCCCCTCTATTCTTGGGGTTTCTTGTTTTTCTAAGGCTTTATGGCCTACCGACATTGTTTAAGAGTTCTCAAAATGTTTTAATACAGACATTTACCACTATAAACTGTCACCTCTTTAAGTTTCCTTCTTGATTCCATCATTGACACATCATCATTTAGTAATTTAGTATTTAATTTCCATGAATTTGTATATTTGCTATTGCTGTTGCTGTCCAGCACTATTTCATTTTGGTCAGATAAAATACAGGATGTTATTTCAATTTTCTTATACTTGTTGAGACTAGCTTTATGCTTAATATGTGACCAGTTTTGGGGAATGCTTTATAAATGTCTGTTACATCCATTTTATTTTTGATGACCCTTAGCTCCAGTGTTTCTCTGTTTAGTTTTTGTCCAAATGACCTATCTACTGGTGAAAGTAAGGTACTGAAGTCACCCAGTATCACTATATTAGGCTTACTCTGTGGCTTTACATCTAATAATGTTTTAAGAAAATGTTTGCCCATATTTGGTGCGTATGTATGTATGTATGTATGTATGTATGTATGTATGTATGTATTATGTATATTCTGAGATAGGGTCTGTGTAGCCCAAGCTGCCCTCCAACTCACAGAGATCTGCTTGCTACTGCCTCCTGATTACTAGGATTAGAGGGGTGCATGAATATAGTGTCCTCTTGATGGATTTTTCTATTAATGAGTATTGATGGAGTGACCGTCCTTATCTCTTCTGTTTTTGAAGTCTATTTTGTCAGTTTCTAGGATAGCTATGCTTGTTTGGTTTCCCAGTTCCATTTGTGTGGAATAACTTTTCCCACACTTTCACATTAAGGTGGTATCTTCTTTGGTGGTGAGATGTATTTGTTGAAGGCAGCAAAAAAGATGAATCCTGTCTTCTAACCCAGTGTGCTATTCAAATCTTTTTATTGAAGAATTAAGACTGTTAATATTCAGTTATTATTGACAGCATATCGATTTATATTTCTCTTGAGATCAAAGCATTCCTTCCAGGATCTTCTGTAGAGCTGCCTTAGTGGTCATAAATTTCTTTAGACATTTTTCTTTTAAGATTTATTTATTTTATTTATGTGAGTACACTGTCTCTGTCTTCAGACACACCACAAAAGGGCATCGAATCCCATTAAAGATGGTTGTGAGCTACCATGTAGTTGCTGGGAATCGAACACAAGACCTCTGAAAAAGCAGTCAGTGCTTTTAACCGCTGAGCTATCTAGCCCTCTTTAGACTATTTTTAACATGGAAACTGTTTTATATCGCCTCCAATTTTAATAAACAGCTTTGCTGGATAATAATCTGGTTTTACAGTTCTTTCAGAGCTGTATTTCAGAATACATTTTTTTAGGCCCTTCTGGTTTTAAAATGTCTCTGTAAAATATTCATGTTATTCTGATGGGCCTTCCTCTATAGGTAACTTGACCCTTCTCTTTTGCAACTTTCAATGCCTTTCTTTTGTCTGTATTTTTGTATTTTAACTAAAACATGTTGGGAGTTTATTTTCCTATCTTACTTATTTGGTAATCTGTAAGCTTTTTGTAAATGATTTGGTTTCTAATTCTTTAGACTCAGAAAATTCTCTTCTATTTTATTGAAAATATTTTCTAGATGGAGCCAGAGAGATGGCTTAGACCTTTAGAGCACTGGCTTCTTTCCCAGATGACCAGGGTTTGATCTCCAACACATTCTCACAGCTATCTGTAATTCCAGTTGCAAGGGGTCCAATCCCCTGTCTGGCCTCTGTGAGCACTCAGCACAAATATGAAACACAGATATGAAACACAAGTATACAGGCAAAACACCTGCATATATCAATGCTTTTTTAAGAAAAAATATTTTATGCTTTTAGTATAGTATTCTTTTATGCTCATAGTTCAAAAGTTTAGTGTTTTCATGGTGTCCCAACAGTTTCACATGTTCTGTTTACTTTTTAAAAAAATTCCTCACTGACCTTAACTGTCTGATCCAATCCTTGTACTGCATCTTCCAGCCCTAGTTACTCTATTTCCTACATGATCTATTCTCTTGGTGAAGATTTTCACCAAGCTTTTAATTTTGGCTTCTTGAATTCATTTCTATCATCATTTCAGTTTGGCTATTCTTCAGCAGTTCTTTTTATTGAAGTCGATGTTCATTTCTTAGAATTACCTCATCATTTCATTAGCTCTTTGGTGCTGTTCTCTCGGAGTGCTTTCATGTATTCTTTAAGCTCTTTGAACATACTTATAAATATTCTTTAAATTCTTTGTCTGGAAATTCTAACAAATCATTCCCATTAAGGAGCCAGTACTGTAAAATTAGTAATCTTTAAGGAAGACATACTATCTTGGTTTTTCATGTTGGTTTTGTTTCTGTGCTGGGAGTTGCCCATCTGGAATTAATATGTTAGTTAAATTTTTTTCTTTTGTATTTTTTTTTGTTGTTTACATTCAGATTTCCTTTATTCTTTCAGTTGTTACATTTATAATGCTCAGGAGAGGATTAAGTTATAATAAAGTTGAAGTGTCATTTCCCTCTGTGGGACTGGTATCTAGGGCTAGAGGCTCTTTGTATTTGGGTCAGATATTGTCCTGTGTCTGCTGGTGTCTCTTGCATGGGTCTTCAGCTTTTACTGTGAGTTCTAGAACTCCCCAAGTTCAGATCTGCTCCCTTCACTGGGTCTGCACCTTTCATTGAAGCTGGTCTCAGATATGGAACTTCCTAAGAACCTGTGGATCTACACTGGAATCAAATCTGGCCCCTCACCCTGAATTTGAAGTTTCTGCTGAAGCTGCTGGTAGTCTCCAAGCACTAGTGAGTTTTACCCTGGTTTATGACTAGTTTCTTCTTAGTCTTTAACAGTCCCAACACTCTTTCAAAGTCCCAGGTCCCTTCATAGACTCAAGGTAATCTATGAACCCCTATAAATCAAAGGATAGGTTATATATTTCCAATATATAACACAGTAAACATTCCCATTTCACAAGGGAGGAATGGGAAGATGGCAAGGAAATACCATTCTAAAGCAAAACATGTTCTGTGGCTATCTAGCATCTGGAAATCTAGGTGGTATCAGTGGGGCTCCTTGGGCATCCTCTGCTACCTGCTTCAATCCCTTAGAGCAGCTAGCTATGTTGGTCATGGGTCACACAGGTACGGTGGCTCTGGCTCACTGGCAGCAGTCAGGTGCCTGAGGAATGCCTTGCCTTGCTCATCACTGAAGCACCACAGGCAATGAGGGTACTGAAGGTTACCCTGACCTCTACATCCTTGGACCAGCTCTACTCCATCCCTGGACACTAATCTGAGCTCTGCCATTTAATTTTGTAATCTTGGTGAAGAGACTTAACTCCTTTACTCTCCTTGACACCTCTGAATTGAGGCAAGATAGCGGGAATGCTTCTCCTTACCATCTGGTCTCTCCTTAGTAACCAGAGAACACCCATTGTTCCTGCACACATCCCAGCCCAACTCTCAGAGCAACACAGCAGTAAATCCATTTATTATAAAAATAAGTAATTAGGAAATACAGGTGCTTTCCCTTTTTGGAAATACAAGTGTTTTTGCAGGGTGATGGTACTGGATGCAGCTGTATGGCTCTGCTGTGTTTGGGAAGGTTCTAGTGTATCGTGTAACTGTAATGCAGCACAGACCAGAGAGCGAAACACCTCACTACTCAACAGGATGGAGTTACCACCCTGGAAAGAGGACCCACTGCTCCCACAGCAACTTCCCATTCCAGCAAGTAGCACAACTCTAGGTGCAAGCAGGCTTCAGAATACTCCCACAACAGATGGTTTGCAGCTTTCAGTTGACAGCTGAGAAACAAAACTGATGCCCACTCGATGCCCGACCCCATCTCTTTCTCCTGCTCTGTCAGTAGTTCCTCTAACCCAATCTGCTCCATGGCCAAATGAAAACAAAATGACCTACCAGTGACCCTGCCCCATTTGGGCCCTAGATCCCAGGAGAATGCAACACACTGAGTTGAAGACTGAGTCTGAGGACACCGTCCCAATCCCTTAGAGCAGCTAGCTATACTGGTCACACAGATACGGTGGCTCTGGCTCACTGGCAGCAGTCAGACAGGTGCCTGAGGAATGCCTCGCCTTGCTCATCACTGAAGCACCGCAGGCAATGAGGGCACTGAAGGTCACCCTGACCTCTCTGGGCTGTGCAGACATGCCCACCCTCTGTAGAAGGTTCCATCTGTTGGGACCTAGACTCAGGCCTCCAGCCGCCAGGTGCCACGTGCTCCAGTGCGTCCATCTCTAAGTACTTGGCAGTTTTGTTCCCTGTATGAATCCGACAGGGTCCTGGCTCCCGGGAATCCTGCAGAGAAGGCAAAGGTTAGTTTACATGGGCTGTGCTAGGGGTCCACAGAGCCTGGCCCTATGTTTTAACAACTAGAGACATCTCAGAATAGACCTTAAATCTCACTACCTTGCTGCTTTCTGTACCAAAATGCCTCACTTCCATCAAACATCAGCTCTCAGCCCACATACAAGAGTTTCTTCAAGGAATGTGGAACTAACCTCTGGAATCAAGGTATTTTATTTGGCTCTCTGGAGTTTCTAAAGGCTTAAATTGGAAGACCTCATTCCTTAAATCCTAATGCTTCTTGCCGTCTAGATGAAAGTACTGAGTGAACTGAAGAAGTCCTACGGGTACTTGGTCATATCATGAGAGAACAGAAGTGGGAGGCCTGATTGGAGCCCTCAGCCTTAGGATATTCAGTCAAAGAAGTGACCCTAATGCCATGCCCCACTAACACCAGTGAGAGAAACAAAGCTGGGGGTGGTGTAGGCAGCTAGGCATTAACCAGGGAATAGGCAAACTAAGTCCCACTGTACCTCGATGTGATTTGAGGTACTAAACAGCCTGAGACCTACAGTGGCAGCCATGAGTGCACTCCTGGCACGTGCACTAAACAAATGCCACAAAGCACCTTGGGCAGTAGTGCCCATTGCTACATGTATAGGAGTATGGGAGCCTTACTCTAGCACCTGGTCTTGGTGCTATTACTTCACATCTGAATTTGAATTTTCCTCAGAGGGACAATGTCTTAACACTCCTACTTCAGCACCACTTGTCATATGGTTGTTCTCCTTGGGTTGCGCAAAGACGTGCTTGAGAGGGCACTAATTCGAAGGCCCTGGTCCCCCACCCAGAAATCTAACCTTTGGGACTGATCGGGAATCCCTCAGAGGACCTAGCTTGGCAGGCCTAGAACAGGTAAGATCACACCTCTGGCACATCAAGAAAAGACTTCCTGAGAGGTCATATTTGACCATACCATTAGTGACCTTGCAATCTAAAGCACAGATGCCAGCAAAAAGCCCTACAGGCAAGGCCAAAAGCTCAGCAATCCCACACAGTCATGTTAGGATATCCCCATTCCTGCCTATATTGCATGCTAGAAAATTCTGTCCTATGCCTATAGTCCTGGGGCTTTAGGGGAATAGCCTCTTCTATGGCCATACCACCCTGAACAAGACTGATCTAAAACAAGGTGGGGAAACATCCACACTCCGTTATATGGTGTCAAAGGGGCTGCTGGAGCTAAGCAAAGGCTCTGGGAAGGGTCTTCTGTTACTGCTAAAGCCCTCTGGCACCATCCTCTTGTCCTGTGGACTTGGGGAGGACCATCAGTTTCCACCAAAATCCTCCATTCATTAGAACTGATGCTTGTGTCCAGCCCTTGATGTGAATTAAGCTTAAGGTTGATGAACAAAGGTATCTACCAGGATGCCCCTGTGCCCCTGGTGCAGATGAAGGGAAGCAGAAGCTGATGAAGTCCAGCAGCTGCTCAGAACAAAACAGTATGGGCGGCCTTCATATATCTCTGGTTCTTCTCACATCTCAATTGGGAAAGACCATTTCAAAACCAGTTCTGCCTTCTCAGCCTTTTGATTTTCAGAGAGACCTCTATTATCCAAGCTGTTAGGACAGTAAGTTCTCTGAAGGGGGCCTGGGGTTTATCATAGGACAGAAAACATATGGATACTAAGTGGCTAAAATAACAAACCTTACCTGGGGATTTGCAGAGCAGAAGTCTATCCAGGTAGGAGAAGTAAAAGGCATATATGTCCAGTTTTCCATGCCTGAGAGACTTTCACTTATACACCAGCACTAAAACCAGAGGAGGCAACAGGCCCTCTGGCTATCCTGGAGGACCTCATTTAGTGCTCAGGGCCTGTGTCCTACCTCTGCAAAATAGTAACTAGGGTCCCTACCTCACACGGACAGACACAGAACTGTAAGTAAAGCACCTGAGGCCTGGGATATGCTTTTGTTGCATGGAAACTATGAGCAGGGAGTCAGAAAAGGCCCTGAGGACACCTAGCCTTTACCAACCCAGGCCACAAAGCTGACCTCCACAGTTAAATACAGTACCACAAAGAAGTTTTCTATGGCCACACCCTAGGCCCAGGAGAAGTTGCTCTGCCCAGAGCTGGGAATGGCACATCACCAACAGTATTGCCAGCGAATACATTTTTGTTCAAAATTCATCTAAATAAATAAAGAAAATACATCTAAAGGGAGAAATTCTCTTGTACTCTTACCTGTCTCTGGGACACTTGGTACATCAAGGACATGACCTTTTCCTCCAGTTCTTGAATCCTACTATGAGCTCTTTCCCGATCTGCCCTTTCTGATTTGAAGTCATCCTTGTAAGCAAGAATCTGAGAATAGACAGAATATTAATTTCTATTCAAGGAAGGAGAAAATCCTTACCTGCCTTCTCCCATTACTCTATGACTGTATCCCACCCAGTTCCACCAAACATTTAGCCTAGGCTGTCCCAAGACTACAGCCACTGCCTGTGGTGTGTGAACAGGCAAACATCCCTGTCAGTACTGCTCAGAGCCTGAGGACACCTGCTGTTCTAGCATCTGCACTCGCTCCAGCGCAGTGTCCCGGGCCATCTTCACAGCTGTCAGCTCCTGTTTTGCTTCTGCATAGTCATTTATTTTCTCCTCCAACTGTCTGTTAAGCCGGGAAATCTCCTTCTTCATCAGCTCAGGCTCAAGAGGGACCTGCCGCCTCTTTAGTTGTGCATGTAACCCCTTCACATATTCATCCCTACTTGCATCATAACGCTGCCACTTAGCATTGAGGTCTTCTACCTGAAAAGACAGAACCAAAGGAGACTTTTGCTCAAGCCAACATGGATCTGTGGTTATCAGCAATAATTTACCACGTAAGGTTTTCCCAAGGAAATACTGCCTTCCTTTCCCTTTCCCTTTTGTATAAAGAGCGTTCTAAGCCTACCAGGGACCTGATACATTATAGGAAGATCCATATGAATGGTCTTTGGTTGTTGTTGTTGTTTGATTTGGTTGGTTTGGTTTGGTTGGGTTGGGTTTTTCCAGATAAGGTTTCTCCATGTAGCTCTGGCTGTCCTGGAACTCTGTGTAGACCAGGTTGGCCTCATACTCACAGAGCTCTACCTGCCTCTGCCTCCCTAGTGTTGGGATTAAATGTGTGCACCACCACCACTGAGTCATAATAATAATCTAAACAGATGTAAACTCAGTGTAACTTTCCTGCCTTAAAAACTGCTTCCCAGAGGAGTAAAAAACCCTAAAACCACTTCTGGAAGCAGTGACACAGCTAGTCAAGTACTTGCTGGGCAAGCCTGAAGACCTGATTTCAGATTGCCAGCACCCGTGTAAAAGCTGGGTATGACACAAATGTCAGTAATACCAGTTCTGGCCATAGGGAGGCATTCAAATTTCTGGAGCTCATTGGGCAGCCAGCCTAGCCAAATCTATATCCTCCAGCAAGAGACCTTGTTGCAAAATAAAGTGAAGAACAATTGCCTGATGTCACTTTTTAGCCTCCACATGCAAGTACAAACATACAGATACAGCACACACACTCAAAACTACTTCCTGATGGTAATTCTTGTACTTTATTGACTAGTTAATTCTAGGAGGACAGAGAGTTCCTGATTTTACTATATCCTCTGTGGCAGAATGGTCAGGTCTCTGGACTGTGTGTATCAAGTTAAAGCAGCCAGGGAGCAGAAGCCTCTAGGCACCAACTTTAAAAAAAAAAAAAAAAAAAAGCCTGTATTTGCTATTTGTCAGGGTTAACATTCTTCTTCAATGAGATGTTAGATACTCACATGAGTCACCTTCTGTTTTAACAGTCGATTTTCTTCCTGTAACTTCTTAATAACGCTCTGGCCAGAAGCATCCGTGCTTGTGTGCTCTAGCTACATTAGGAAGAGACAAGGAGAAGCCATGTCACCGCCTGCGTATAACATACAGAAGTGGAGAGGAAGCTAGAGCCAGAGGCTGAGGTCACAGACCAGCACTGCAGCTCCACTGTAGGAGGTAGTGACACTTCACTTGGTGAAGAAGCAAAACAGATACCAAACAAACAAACTTTGCAAATCCAGCTCCTCCTCGAGCCACTCCCAACTGAGGCCAGGACACAGCCTTGGCAGAGGGTCTCTAGGTGTACCACTCTTGACACTGTCCTTGTTCTTTCTTACCTACCAACATGAGCTGTCTGTATTTTAAATATGGACTAAAATCTAGACTAGATATTCGACTGTCATCAAGTGTAGAGGATGAGAACACTAGCTGTAACGAAACCTTCACAGCGCCAGAACGTATCTATCATCACTGGCAATAGGGAAGGCGGGAACACTGTTTCACTCTGTAACAGAGACATATCCAGCATCTCCAGGAGGCGTTCCAGGCCCTTAGTGTAGGCCTGGCCACAGATCCATCTTACCTCCTGCAGAGTCACCAGGACAGAAATCCTGCCTATAGACAAGAGAACTCACCTGGATGAGGCAGCCTACCTTGTGTTTCACACTTGTGTTTCACACAGGGTCAAAACCAGGGCATTCAATCCCAGAAGCCACTCCAAACTAACCCTGAATAGCAGTTGGCTGACCCAACTGTAAAGCATCATAAAACTTTTGTGGAGTATTCTTTATATCCCAGAAATCCCAGGCATTCAACAGTACAAGGGGACTGTAAATCACAGACATTAGTTTTAAGAAATCCCCTTGAATGACAGGAAGTACATGTCCTAACCCAGACTGCTGAGAAGCCCCAGATGACTCAGCCACGTCCAAGGCTGAGAAATGACACTGACTTAAGAGACATGGTGAGCCTGTGTGCCATAACCCAGCACCCACAGACGAGCCTACTGAGGCTGCTCTGACATCTTCAAGGGGAATGTTACAGTATACAAACCTGGACAAGAGTATCTCCTATTCAGAAACATATACAACTGTGTTCTTTCTAAGGTGATCTTTTTGTGAAATCTAACCAAAATGGATGGTTGTTGATCGAGTTTCTCTACACTTTGGAGAAGCTGCTGGTAGCTGTGTGTCCCTTTGCTCAGAACACTCACAGTCTCATGAACACTGCTACAGTCTTAGAGAACTGCCTGGAAAGGTCATGATCTAGAGGCCTTGGGGTCGGGCTGAGGGGAGGTGTATATAACATGTACAGCCTGGTACTGTTATGATTTGAATCAGAAATGTCCCCCACAGACTCATGGTTTGAAAGCTTGACCCAAACTGATGGTGTTATTTGTAGAGGCTATAGAAACTTTAGGGGATATAGTATAGCAGTTAGAAAAGAAGTAAGTCGCTGGGCGGTGGTGGCACATGCCTTTAATCCCAGCACTTGGGAGGCAGAGGCAGGTGGATTTCTGAGTTCGAGGCCAGCCTGGTCTACAGAGTGAGTTCCAGGACAGCCAGGGCTACACAGAGAAACCCTGTCTCGAAAAACCAAAAAAAAAAGAAGAAGAAGAAAAAAATAAGTCACTAAGGGCAGGCCTTTGAAGATACCTGGCCCCTAGTCCCGCTGCCTCATTGTCTCTCTGTCTGTCTGTCTCTGTCTCCCCAGCCTCCCTCCTGTCTGCCACTATGTGAGAACTCTGTCACAGGTTCCCATTGCCATGACTTTGGCAATGTCATCCCCACCATGATAGCCTGAAACTCTCCCGAAGTTGTTCTTTGGTAGTCATAGTAACACAAAAGCTACAAATATACCCACTGGTAACTGAGGCACTGTGTGCCATATGTGCCTGTTTCCCTGTCAGCTCCACACAGATCAGCACCACTTGCCAGCAGAAAATAAGGTACCCTGCACAGTGCCTGGCCTATATTAAGTCCTGGTCCCATGAGTCATGTGCTCCTCCTGACCAGGAGCCCTCTGGTTTGTGAGATGCATCTCTCATCATAACTACCTTATGGATGCCCAATGCTGAAACCTTAATCATGCTCCTCTCCACCAAACTTACCCAGAGCCATAACCCAAACTATCCTGGCCTGGAGCCATAGAGGGCTCATCCTAGGTCCCTACTGCAACCTGTCCCTTCTGGCTTCTGGCCCTTTTGTCACTATCTGCTGTCTACCTTACACAGTGACTACATGGGGTTCATAGCTTTGAGGCATGAAGATGTTCTGTGTTATTGAGCTTATGGCAGGCCATGCTGCTGGCAACAGAAGTTCAGGCTCTCTGTGAAATGCGTGGCTAGATCAGCTCTTACCACTCAGATGTATGGAGCCTGCAGAAGGCTTGCACTTGTGTATCTCTAGCAGAATTACGGCTGGAGTCTACATACGTGGCATGTGGAGGCAGTTGCCCTCCTCTGCAGTTGTCACCTAGATCTGCCTCAGTTTCTATGTCAAACACACATGTGGCAACACTTCCTTGGGGCAGTCCCTCTATTCCAAGCTCTTCCTTCCTCTCCTCAGTGCAGAGAAAACCAAAGTGCCTTCTCCTGACGTCATGCAGAATCAGCTACAGGCAATACTAGGAGTTGGGGAGGCAGGCTACAGGTCACATGTTCTACCAGATCTCTCTTGCTAAGCGAGCTTATTCTCCTCCCCAGACCTCAGCGATTGCTCAGGAGTCCTAGAGAATAACAATGACTCTCGTCACACCAGTCTTCACTTGATCTAGTGACACGGCCTACCTCAGCAGGGCTTTTCTCCCCAGCGTCTGCCTGTGTACTTTGTCGTTCATCCAGACATTTGGCCAGATGTTGACACATGTGGGCAGTGGCAGCCAATGTCCTGCGCAGTTGGTGGGTCTCATCAGCCAAGGAGCGGCACAGAACGTCACTGGTGGCCCTGGCTTTCTCCTTCTCTGCCACGCTTCTCCGAAGCAAGATGACCTCCTTCTCTTGCTCATGCTGAGGTTGGCTCATCAGCTGCTGCACCTCCCTCTCTTTTTCTTCTAGACGCTCAGTAAGTCTTTCAACTTCCTAAGCAGAAAACAGTTTAAAAGTACAGTTTCAATGAGTGTGGTAACAGCATGTCTCTAATCCCAGCAGTGGGAAGGCCAAGACAGGAGGATCAAGAATTTGAAGCCAGCCAGGGAGACCCTATCAAAAAAAGTAAAGGGAGACAGGAAGGTTCAATAGTTGTGAAACTTAAAGCACAGACTGAATAACTGAAGCAATGTCAAAAGCAAAGGTCCAAAACCAGGCGTGCTGGGACAAGGAATGCTCAACTATATAACAACTTCCAGGCCAGGCTGGGCTACATGAGAAAAAGATGTGATAAAAACATAAGAAACATATCATTAGATAATACTCACTCTGAAAGCAGGTTTTAGAGATAATATAGTTAACATCGGGGTTTTTCATCTTATAATATTTTCAAATGTCATTCAAAAGTTAGTCTCAGCCAAGTGTAATGGTGCATACCTTTAATCCCAACTCTTAGGAGGCAGAATCAGGGAGTTCTCTTTGAGTCTGAGGCCAGCCTTGTCTACACAAAACAAGTTCCAACCAACCAGGGCTACATAGTGAGATCCTGCCTCAAAAAAAAATTAATCAGTGGGAGGCAGAAACAGGTGGATCCCTGAGTTCAAGGCCAGGCAAGCCTGGTCTACAGAGTGACTTCAAGCCAGGGCTACAATGAGAAACCACGTCTTAAAAAACCAGAAAAATTAGTTATTTAATAAAAATAAAAATAGAGTATTTACAGATATCATTAGTTCAAGTGAGGTCACACTGAATTAGGACTATCCCTAATCTAACTGCTGATGTCCATCTATGAAGGAATTTCAGATAGATGTGCTCAGAAGAGAAGGTCATGTGAAGACAGAGAACACTAAGGACCAGCAGCCACTACCAAAGGCTGGGAGGGATAGAAAAGGATAGTGACACCTTGATCCGGTGCTTCTAACCTCTAGACAGTGAAAATTAGATCTCTGTTGCTTTAAGTTCATCATTTGTGGTACTTTGTTTGAAAACTAATATAGCCTGAAATCCTAATTACTACTTAAAAAAACAGCTGGGTGTGGTGGCCCATGCCTGTAATCCTAGCACTTGGAAAGCTGAGGCAGGAGGACTGCCAAGAGTTTCAGTCAGCCTTCTCTACCTAATGAGTTCCAGGCCATCCTAAAACAATTATTTTGATTTTTTTTGACACAAAACAAATCTCTATAGCTCAGTTGAACCTCAAACTCATGGCAATCTTCCTGCCTCGGGCTTCCAGTGTGCTGGGACCATAGGCCATTTTGTTTTACTTTGTTTTGTTTAAGACTTTTTCTGAAGAGTCAGATGGTGGTGGTGGCCCACACCTTTGATCCTGCACTTGGGAGGCAGAGGCAGGTGGATCTCTGAGTTTGAGGCCAGCCTGGTCTACAGAGTGAGTTCCAGAACAGCCAGAGCTATACAGAGAAACCCTGTCTCGGGGCCAAGGAAGACTTTTTCTGGGTCTGGAGACATAGTTCAATTCCCACCATCCACATGGTCTGTAACTCAAATTCCAGGGCATCTGATATCCTCCTCTTGCCTCCACAGACATGCATGTGGTGCCCAGACATTTATGCAGACAAAACACTAATGCATATAAATAAAATTTAAAAAAAAAACCCTCTCTCTAGGTCACCCAGACTGCCTTGAATCGCTCAGCTCGAGCTTGGCCTCCTAAGGGATAGGAGTATTGCACATACCATTGGCCCAGTCCAAATGACCTTTTTAACGACCTGGTCTTAAATGTGTGCTTTCCTATTTTCAAAGAATCCTCAGGCATAATCAGTACATGATGGAATGAAATAGCCTCAACCAATCCACTCTGTAAATGAAGAAGCAAATTCACAAAAGCCAGGGACAGACAGCCTCCATCTTGTATCTCTAGACCTTGTCACCATGATAAATGAAACACTCACCACACTATAAAGACAAAGTTCAATTATTTCTCTCTTTATAATTTTATTATTGTACACGTATGTGTGTATGATATGTGTATGTATTCGTGGTGTGTTGCACATATAGAAATCAGAGGACAACTTTCAGGAGTTGATTCTTTCCCTTCACCCTGGGTTCCAGACATCAACAGGCTTGCACAGAAAGCACTTTCTGCCCACCGAGCCATCTCACCAGTCCCTAGATTTTTTTAAGTCATAAAACCATGTACTGTTTGGTACTTTTTTATTTGTTAATTGTTTTGAGACAGTCTTTCACTCTAAGCCAGTGGTTCTCAATCTTCCTTATCCTGTGACCCTTTAGTACAGTTCCTCATGTTGTGGTGACGCCCTACCATAAAATTATTTTCATTGCTACTGCCATGAATTGAAATGTAAGTATTTTTGGAGACAGAGGTTTGCCAAAGGAGCCATGATCCTTTGTGGTTGAGGACCACTACTCTATAAAGTGTAGCAAACCAGGAAGAGGAAAATTGGAAGGAAAGGACTGAAGATGCCAGGATTAGGCAGCACCTATGAGGCCAGTCTCCAGGGTAACAGGATGCAGTTGAATACCTACAGGCAACATGGTAAATAGCACCATTATTCCAGAAAATCTTATCTGGAAGAAGTTTGCAAAATCAACCATCCAGGCCTCAAGTTATAGATGAGTAGGGTCTCAAGTCCCACTCCAGGACATCATGAGGACAAGTTTATGGCCTATCCTAACATATTGGCTACTGCCTGTCAAAGATGAACTTCTCAATTCCCCCACATACCCAGTCTTCAGTATTCTCTGTGGGAGCCAACAGTCTCTTCTGGTCTAGGATCCCTGTTTCTAGAGATGGTGGATATATGACCATCAATGAAAGCAAGGCAACTAACCATTTGCTTTCTACTATAGTTGGGTTTTGTTTCTTTGACAGAATCTTACTCTGTAGACCAGCCTGACCTAGAACTCACAGAATTCCACATGCCTCTGCCTTTTTAGTGCTGGATAAAAGGTGTACACTTTAATTTCCAGCTACTGCTATTGTTTTAAACCTGCCTTGCTATTTCAATAAACAAAGGGACCTGTGGGTGGTGACTGAGGTGATAAACCTCTCTGTTCTTCCCCAATCCGTGACTGAAATACGGACTTTACAAAAGTGACCAATATTTAAGGGAAAAGACATTCACTTTCATGAGCTACTGAATCATTACAATTAAGAATTAAAAATGACAGAGGCTAGAGAGCTGGCTTCTCAGCTGAGAGTGCATACTGCTCTTACAGAAGAATGGAGTTCAGTTCCCAGCATCCACATCCTGTGCCTCACGACCACCTGCAACTGCAGCTCCAATGGGTTCCAAAGGTGAACCCTATTCTGGACTTACCAGCACTGACTTTCACATCACACACAGGCAAACACATACATCCATAGATTAAAAGTAATAGTATATCAAGCTAGAGAGATGGCTCTGTGGTTAAGAGCACTTGTTGCTCTTGCAGTAGAGCTAGGTTCAGTTTCCAGCACTCATATCAGATAGTTCATAAGCACCTGTAACTCCAATTCTAGGGAATCTGACCTCCTCCATGGGTATAGCAAGCAAGCATATGGTATACATACATGCAAGCAGACATTCACACATAAACAAAATAAAGTAGATTCTTTAAAGAAAAAGTTATAATATTTAATTACACATTCCTTGTAATATACACTCCCTTGGCCAACTTGGGATCCTCAAAATGCCATTACCAGGTGTGGGCCCTTGACCTACCTGTACCACCAGAAACATCTTCTGCTCCTCCTGACCCCTTCAAATCACCTTCAACACATGCTGTTCAGTTTTAGTTTAATCTCCTCTATCAGTTTTGTATCCACAAAAAAAAAAGTCATTAATATCTTTCTTCTCTCTCTCTCTCTCTCTCTCTCTCTCTCTCTCTCTCTCTCTCTCTCTCTCTCTCTCTCTCTGTGTGTGTGTGTGTGTGTGTGTGTGTGTGTGTCTGTGTGTGTGTGTGTTTGAGATAGTCTTGGTATATAGCTCAGGCTGGTCTCAAATTCAGTTCTCTCTGCCTCAGCATACCAACTGTTGGGGCTAAATGTGTGTGCCACTACACTAGCTCAGAACCAATAATATTCTTAGCTTAGAATTTGAAACAGCTACATAGTTGCTTATGATCAAATACATCCCACTGGCACATTTGAACCATTCAAGATGCAGATTTTACATATGAATTATGTTCAAGAACATCTCTGGAGTCTTCAAAAAGTTTTCTGTCATCATATAATGGAAAGGGGGTCCAGGATAAACAAAGTCTTGAAATAAGTGGAGAAATCCCACATATCACAAGGAAAGACATTCCTTTTCCATTGTGTCTGAGCTGCTACACAGTTTACACAGCTGTATGCTTTTCTTTGATGTTAGCATTTTATGAAGAGATCTTTGCAGTAACTTCCCTTTGAAGAGTTTATTCTGGCTTTGACCTCCATTGGATTTTTGTTTTGTTTTTGTTTTTTCGAGACAGGGTTTCTCTGTGTAGTCCTGGCTGTCCTTGGAACTCACTCTGTAGACCAGGCTGGCCTCGGACTCAGAAATCCGCCTGCCTCTGCCTCCCAAGTGCTGGGATTAAAGGCGTGCGC
Source organism: Grammomys surdaster (assembly GCF_004785775.1). Taxonomy (NCBI): domain Eukaryota; kingdom Metazoa; phylum Chordata; class Mammalia; order Rodentia; family Muridae; genus Grammomys; species Grammomys surdaster. Next base: position 5,360,894 of record NW_021620993.1, on the reverse strand, counting down.
CACCATGGCCCAGCAGGATTTTTTTTTTTAAGTTTGTATTTATTTTAACTTTTTTTTAAAGACAAAGTCCGACTATGTAGTACAAACTAACCTCAAAATTGTGATCCTCCTGCCTCAGCCTCCTGAGTGGCTGAGACTATAGGCACACTGTGCATTGCCCTGCTTTTCCACTGGGTTTCTTCTGGATAAAAACCCAAAGCAACTATTATAGGAACTGTACGCTGTGAGACGTGCCTAGCCCTGCGCAGCTTTGAACACCAGTAGTCTCTTGCTCCTTGTCATTCGCTTGTGAGATTTTTTCCCCACTGTCTTTGTATCTGAAAAGTATAAAGCATGCCCCTCGGGAAATCTAAATTCATACACAATCTTCTTGTTTAATCAGTCACCTATACAATGTTTCATTATATATGGAAATAATTGTGTTAACCATTTCTTTATGAAAGATAAGTATAACTAATCATTTGTTTCACATTGCTATTTCCTCTTCTTTACTTTGTTTGTTTGTTTGTTTGTTTTGGTTTTGGAGACAGGGTTTCTCTGTGTAACAGTTCTGGCTGTCCTGGACTTACTTTGTATTTATTTTAACTTTGTTCATTTAGGGTTAGGGTTAGGGTAGCCTTGAACTCACAGAGATCTGACTACCTCTGTGTCCTGAGTGCACAGGCCACCACATCTAGCTGCTATTTTTTTTTTAAGAATTGTGTTTATTTATTAGTTTATGAATGAGAGAATACTGAGAATACACACACACACACACACACACACACACACACACAAGCAAGCCTGCAAGCCTTAGCATGCACATAGAGGTCAATGTGCAGGACTCTGTTCTCTCCTTCTACCACATGAGTTCTGGGGATCAAGCTTACATCATCAGGCGTGACAGCAATGGCCTTCACATGTTGGATCATCTTGCCAACCCTACTTCTTTTATTCTTTTAGATTTTATTTATTTTGGTTTTTGAAACAGGGTCTCACTATGTAGCTCTGGCTAGAACTCACTATGTAGACCAGACTGGCCTCAAACTCACAGACCTTCCTCGGCCTCCTAGTGATGGGATTAAAGGCATATGCCACTATGCATGGCTGTGCAACACTATGCCTGGTGCCAATTTCTCATTTTAGGCATCTATATGTTAGTAAGCACTTGTTCGTGCAAGTTATTACAAAGGACAGAAGAGGATGCTAGATCCTTTGGGGCTGGAGTCACAGGCATTTGTAAGTCCATTGATGCTGTGAACCAACCTTGGGTCCTCTACAAGGGCAGTATGCACTGTTTGGTTGGTTGGTTTGGGGATTTTTTTTTCCTGAGACAGGGTTTCTCTGGGCAGCCCTGGCTGTCTTCAGACTCAGAGATCTGCCTGCCTCTGTCTCCCAAATGCTGGGATTAGAAATGTGTACCACCACACCATGAGAGCCATCTTTCTAGCCCCCACAGTGTTCGATTTCAAAATTAAAACCAGTTGCAGTTCTTTTCCTTTTGTTACAGATGAAAAACAAGGGATTTAAAACAAGACAATGTTTCATTCGCTAGTAGAATTTAATGACAATAAGAGGTAAGAGAAAGACAATAATTTTTTTAAAAGTCATTCTGTATTTGCATAGAGTTGACAAACACATAATCCCTTTGACATTTCCTAAAATTGTGCTTACACATATCTGTCATCATGGAATGTATTACATTAGTTACCATGGTGATTTAAATGAGAATGGCTTCCCTGGGCTCACGTATTTGAATGTTTAGTTCCCAGTTGGTGGAACTGTTTGTGAAGGAATGGGAGGTGTGGCCTGGTTGGAAAAAGTATGCCAATCACTAGGGGTTGGGAGGGGCTTTATCCCCTTCACCAAGCCCCATCTCTTTCTCTGCCTCCTGTGGATCAGATGTAAGGCCTCAGCTACTGCTCAGCACAATACCTTCATGCTGCCCTTCTGCCCCCAGGATGGTCATGTGCTCACCCTCTGAAACTGTAAACAAGCCCCCAACTGAATACTTCATTTGTAACTTGCCTGGGTCATAGTATCTCTTCACAGCCATAGAATAGTAACTAAGTTATTAGTATGTAGGCATAGAATGTATTATATTAATAACTAATAAATTATACTATTTACATTAGCCTTATCCTGTGAACACCTCTGCAAACCACATAACCAAGGAAGCTACATCATAGAAAAAAGCAATACCAAAATTAAGATAAACAGGGTAATTTTTTTAACAGGGTAACTTTTGACACATATTTCTACTGCTAATATAGTCAGTCAGTTTGTTTTGGCAGACTGAGGAGCCACACAATAGTTTTGTAATATTTAGTCACCACACTGTTAACAACATTCCCTAAATAAAATTGCAAATAATTCTTAAAATCCTAGAACAAAATATGTATGCCAGAGGACATCGGACCAGTAATACTGGGGCCAGAGACTAGTTCTGTCTGGAACCTCTAGAGAGCTAAAAATAAGTCCCAGTTGCTGGGTATAGATACATCTGCACTGAACACCCATGGCTACCAGGTTTAATCCCTAGTACAAAGGGGTTGGAGATGGGAGGGAAAAAGAAAAGAAAAAAGAAATATAGGGCTGGAGAGATGGCTCAGCGGTTAAGAGCACTGACTGCTCTTCTAGAGGTCATGAGTTCAAATCCCAGCAACCACATGGTGGCTCACAACCATCTACAATGAGATCTGATGCCCTCATATGGGTATCTGAAGACAGCTACAGTGTACTTACATATAATAAATAAATAAATCTTTAAAAAAAAAAAAAAAAAAGAAATATAGCTGCATTGGTAATCTTGGAAACAAACATTATCTTCTTCCAGCTACTCTCCTTTTGGGGTTATTTTCTCTCCTGGGAAAACCAAGATAGCCATGGACCAAATGTAATAACATGCCAGCATTCCTCCAAATGTGGGACAAGGTTGTCAGATTAGAAATAACAGCTACAGGGAAGTATTATTACTCATTTCAGTTTTGTGTGCTTATGGTATCTCACAGGAACCAAATAATACCAAATGACAATGAGGACCAGATAAGAATTTACATATTATCAGACTGGCACCTGTCACTTCTTCCCATATAATACTAAAATGCCACCAACCAAAAAATGTGGGTCTTCTCTCTCAGAGTTCCATCCTTCAGAACCCTATGCATCTCTCAGGTCCCTGGCACCCCACACAAGATTCAAAAACCCACATTCCACAGAAGACATCCCTAACACAGAACATAAGAACCAAGATCTGCACTGCCCCCTCATAGCCAACACTGGAACCTGCACACATTCCTCAAAGAGCAATGCCTGTCAGGATGTCCTTGAGACCCTCTTGGCCCCCCTATGCCTTGCTCATGTCCTTTACAGCCTCTAGTGTCTGTCCCTCAAAACCCTGCTCCCACAGAACCCTGACTACCACCCCTCCTCAGAACTCCCTCTTCGTCAAGCCTGGTGCCCCACAGTGGTAGCTTGAATAAGAATGCCCCACAGGATCATATATTTGCATTTTTTCATCATCAGGGAATAGCACTATTTGAGAAGGATTAAGACATGTGGCCTTGTTGGAGGAACTGTGTCACTACAGATGGGCTTTGAGGTTTCAAAAGCCCACACCAGGCCCCGTGTCTCTCTCTGTCAGTGGATGAGTATGTAGCTCTCAGGTACTGCTCCAGCACCAAGCCTTCCTGCAAGCTGCCATACTCCCCACCATGATGATAATGGACTAACTCTCTGAAACTGTAAGCCAGCCTCAATTAAATACTTTCTAAGAATGTCTTGGTCATGGTGTCTCTTCAAAGCAATAAAGCAGTGATTAAAACGGCTACACACCCTTTTGGGACCCGGAGCACATATAGGAGAAGTTCACTACCAACATCATGTGTTCAAGGCTACCTCAGAACATTATGCCCCACATATCCCCGCACTCCAAGATCCCTCACATTCCTCAGAACCCCCCCCAAAAAAAAACTTCATGAGCAAGCACCCCCAAAGTCGAGAGACCCAGGGGATCCGTCCCAAATTAACTTCCATTAATGTCCCTCAGAACTGCTCATGACCTCAGCAGGACGTCAGGACTTGGTACTCCTCAAAGGTCACATCCCTTTCCACCCTAGTGCTCACCAGAACCCCGAACCCCAGAGACTCCTGCTCACGTCTGTGCATATCCCTCAGGCCTACGAATGAATCTCGAACTGTTCAGTACCCTGTGATTAATCCACCCAGACCCTCGCCTTCAGACCCCAATCCCTCAGGATTCCCTGCACCTCGGATCCCCACGCCCTTCAGACCCCGAAACCTCAGGACCTAGCGTTTCTTAGGACCCACTTGCCTCAGGATCTCACAACCCAGCTTTCAAATCCCAGCGCACCCCTTAAACCTCCATGCTCCAGACCTCAAGCTCCTCAGACCCACACCTCGAGCCTCATATCCTCGCGACCCTCAAGACGTCGCGCACCTCTGGACTCCGCGTCACACTCTCCAAGTTCCCCAGGCCGCCTTGGGCAGCAGCTCCCGCCCGCCCCGCACCTGCCGCAGTTGGGTCTCCGAAGAGCCTTCCTCCTGTCGCCGCAGCTGCTCACGGAAGCGTTCCACCTGATCCAGAAGTGCTTCCACGAGTGACGGCGCCGTGTGCCCTTCCAGAGCCGCGAGGCGGGTGCGGAGGTTCGCGATAAGGGCGTCACGCGCGGCCAGCTGATCCTTCAGGCGCTGTAGTTGCTGGCCGGCCTCGTGGTACAGGCCACAGAGCGCTGCGGCCGCGCGCGGGGCCCCGTCCTGTCTACCAGACCTTGGGTCCCCAGACGACATGGCTGTGGGCCTTCCGTGGGGACTTGGGCGTCTCCAACTTCTCCACGCTGCGGGAGTGATAACCGGCCTTCCCGGAACTTTTCCCGCCCCGCCCACTCCTAGGGCCAAATCCGCCTCCACCCACAGCTGGCTCCGCCTCGCTCATTGCCGGGACTCTGACTCCGTCCCCGCCCACAGCTGGCTCCGCCTCGCCCACTGCCGGGAGTCTGACTCCGCCCCCGCCCACAAGTGGCTCCACCCCCTCCTACTCTATGATCTCACTTTCTCTTGATGCGTCTCAGTTTCTAGGTGCTGTCTGCCTACAGTCCTAGGCTTGTCACCTCGACCCTATTCCCCGCGTCTGAGGAATTTTCCTGGAGTCAGACTCCATCTCTGATCAAGGTTTGAGGTTAGGTATTCTCTGGTACAGCAGCTGAAGAAAAGTAAATAAATAATGTCCAAGGACATTAGACGTGGAGTGTGGTCAGGTTTCATTGGCTGGGCTCCTTCCTTCCTCTTCAGGGACTTGGCATGTATTTCTTCATACAGGGACACTGAGCTCAGAGAGGTCTTCCCATCCAGAGTACATGGTGGATCCCAGAGCCAGCCACCATATCCCATCATGCTCCTTGATTTGAATTAGGATGGCCTTAGCGCTAGAAGCTGTTCTTTGAGAAGACAGGAGGGCTCTGGCACTTTCCTTCCCACAGCTTCCATACGAACACTGTTTTTCCACTGGGAAGTCTCTCCTCCGCGAGGATCTTTCAAGGCTCCTTCCTAAGATCTCATGGAAGTCCCCTCACTATGTGAGGATGTGTTTCTCCTCTGCTCAGTCTCCTGTTCTCAATATCCTATCTGCTCACAGCCAAGCTCTGGTTGAGCCTGCAGGAACACACTCATTTGCAAGTATCAAACTATAAGCAAAGCCAGACTTCACCAAGAAGTTATGGGATGGATACTGGGAGTCACAGACCTGGCTCACTTATGGTCAGCTCCTTCTTAGACTTCAGAGCCAAAACAACTGTTCAGAAGAGATGGGTCACAGCTGCTGCCTTCTCTACCTGGTAAGGGCGTTGTGGCACTAGAGAATGGGTGTGTATTTCTTTTCTATAACTGTGACAAAATGCCAGGACCAAGGCAGCTTATAGAAGCACTTGAGTGGGATTAAGGGTCAGATGTTGAAAGCTGAGAGCTCACATCTTGATCCCCAAGAAGGAGACAGCATTTTGAAACCTCAAAATCTTTCTGCCCATAATGACACAGGTCTTCCAACAAGGCTGTACTTTTAAATCATTCCCAACCTTACATGAGTTCCAAGCTTGGGACCAGGTATCCATCCAAACATGAGCCTATGGGAGCTGCTCTCATTCAAACTTCCAGAGGCACTTATTAAATGATTGCCTAGCACAATCATTGTCACGGTCACGCAGGGTGCATCTTGACTGAGGCAGTCATGGGATGAAGGGAAAGTGGAGTGGGTACCACACAGAAGAAGCCTGGCCCAGAGCTGATATGTGGCTTCAACTCTTCACTGTTATTGCCATGTGTAGCCTAGAGTAGATCACTCAAGTGCCTTTGAGCCTGGTTGTAAACTGCAAAATAGACATCAAACAACAAGGGAACTTATTCAAATGCCTCTGGGCCACATGTGTTTGGAGTTCAAAAGCTTTGATTTTTACAAAGGTGTACATAACTGAGATAACCATTCTCTATAAAGGAGTACTCGTGGAAGGCATTGTTGGCACACACTTTTAACCCTAGCACTCGGGAGGCAGAGGCAGGCAGATGGATCTCTGTGAGTTTGAGGCCAGCCTGATCTACAGATTGAGTTCCAGAACAGCCAGGGCTAACAGAGAAACCCTGTCTCAAAAAACCAAACCAACAACAACAAAAGGAGTCCTGTTTCCAGTATCTGTGCATATGGGCAGGCCCCACACAACAGGGAGTACTTGACCTCTATAACCGTAGACTCCAGGCTCCTGACAAACTGCAAAGTAACAAATGTGTAATATTGCTTCAAGCTGCTAACACTTGAGAGTCTTTTTAAAAATGTGTGTGGCTGGGTGGTGGTGGCGCACGCCTTTAATCCCAGCACTTGGGAGGCAGAGGCAGGTGGATTTCTGAGTTCGAGGCCAGCCTGGTCTACAGAGTGAGTTCCAGGACAACCAGGGCTACACAGAGAAACCCTGTCTCGAAAAAACCAATAAATAAATAAATAAATAAATAAAATGTGTGTGTAACACACATGTGTGCATGTGTGCATGATATGATATTAGTGTATATATATTATACATGTATGTGTGTGTGATATGTGTGTATGTATATATAGCATGCACATATGGATGTATGTGTGTGGAGGTCATGATGTTTAGTGTCTTCCACTGTCTCTCTTCACCTTATTCTTTAGACAGGGTCCATCACTAAACCCAGAGCTCACAGATTGGCTACATTGATTGGCCAGCAAGTTCCAGAGACCCACCTGTCTCCATCCCCAGCCCCAGCCCCCATGCTAGGGTCATAGATGTGTGTAGTCATGCTTGGTTTCACTTGGGTGCTATGAGTCCCAAATCAGATTCTCAGGCTATCTGCTTGCACATCACTGGGCTATCTCTGCAGCCCCCTTGAAGATCTTTTTGGTTTGTTCTTTATTTTTTGTTCTCTTCTGTTTTGGTTTTGAGACAGCATCTCACTTTATAGCCCTGGCTAGCCTGGAATTTTCTATGTAGATCAGGCTGGTCTGGAACAAAAGGAGATCCGCCTGCCGTTGTCTCCCACGTGCTAGGATTAAAGGTGTGCGCTGCCATGCTTGGGTCTTGTTCTTTACTTTTTCATGCTGGGTCTCATTTTGTAGACAAAACTGGAACTCATTTTGTAAACCAGGCTAGCCTCAAACTCAAGGTAATCTTTCTGCCTCAGCCTCCTGAGTTCTGGGATTATAGTTAGAGCTACCATCCCCAGCTACACTTGAAATCCTTTGTCTCATAGTAACAGAACAATTGACATACAATTTAGCACTCCCACTGCGGCATCTCTAAGCCCCACAAAACAAGTCAATTCTGGAAATAGAGAGGGAATGGCCTGTCAAGTAAGACAAGATTCAAGACAGCTATTGAGCTGGGCAGTGGTGGCGCACGCCTTTAATCCCAGCACTTGGGAGGCAGAGGCAGGTGGATTTCTGAGTTTGAGGCCAGCCTGGTCTACAGAGTGAGATCCAGGACAGTCACAGAGAAACCCTGTCTAGAAAAAAACAAAAAACAAAACAAAACAAAACAAGAAAAGAAAGACACTTTGGGTTTCCAAGCTTTTTGGGACTTTAGAACTGTAGATGAGAGATTTCAGACCTCTGAGGACACTTACTGTCTATGACATGGTTAAGCTACACGGCCTAGGCCCTAGGGAGTCATAGATGAATATTCTAATGGTAGAGACAGATGCCCAGTCCAAGAGGTAGGGAAACTTTGTACAAGCATGTTGGTTAATAATCATCACTAACTGGATCACACCTGCGGGCATGCCCATGAGGTTTCCAAGGAGGAGTAATTGAGGAAAGAAGACCCACCCTAAATGGAGGCAGCACCTTCCATGAGCTGGGATCCGGACTGAATGAGAAGGAGAAGGAGGGAGTGAGCTGAGTACCGCTGTTTATTTCCCTTGGCTTCCTGAGGTGTGGCCTTGTGCTCCAGCTGCCATAGCTTCTCCTTCTGAGTGACTGTGTCCCCTCAAAACAGGAGCCCAAACAAATCCTTCCTCCCTTAGGTTGGCTTGTTTTCTATTTTTTGTTCTTTTTGGGTTTTTAAGGTATTATGCATCAACAACAAGAGAAATAACTATTATAATAAGGAAAAAATGGGGGAAAACATATGGGGACCAGGGAAGGGAGTGGAGGATCCCACCTTAAAGAAGATGATTGGATGAGCTGCTGCACAGACTTATGATCAAAATTCAAGATGCTGAGGCAGGAGGATCATTTGAGTTTGAGACCAGTCAGTGCTAAATAGCAGGTGTGTTTGTATGTGTGTGACAGTCTATCTATTGCAATGTAAAGCATAAGAAGGAGCCTGGTATTGAGTTCCCAAAAAAGGGATGCAATGGGCAAAAAAGGGTTCCCAGGGATACCCAAGCGTGGGATGGGAGAAGATTGAAGATCTCAGAGTCTCAGAGTGGGACTATCATTCTGAGTCCCGATGGGCCATGAATTTCCAATGATCCCGTGGAACAGATGGACACGCCACTGACCCAACTCTGGCTTAACCTGCTGATTGATTCCTTGAAAGCCTCTTCTTCTGACTCTCACACAGGTCCCTTTGGAATCTGCAACTTTTCCTAATTCTCTCCTGCTTCATTTTGAATGCTGGGACTTCAGCCCTGTCCTGTGACCTCAAGGGCCAGTTGAGCCCAAAAGGAAGCTGTGTAATAAGCAGAGGCCTCCCTCTGAGGGGGAAAGGCTCATATGTGAGCCTGTGGCCAGTGAGGTTGGTGACTGGCCTGATGCCAGCACACCTCAAAGCTCATGCACATACATACACTGCTGTAACATCTCCCACAGACAGGAGGTCTTCACAGGTACAAGGGTCCTTCCAGGAAAGTGTCCACAAGGGGGCAGTGTGGCCACTTCTGGCACTACTCTAGTAGGCCTGCACATCTGATTGAGCCTGGGTGGCTGACTAGGGGTGTTTCTTCCCGAGACCTAGGTGCCCAAGTCTCTGGTCACTGAGTGAGAGGTGCCTGTGCATACTGATGCCTGGTTATTTCTGGGACAAGCTGCGGCTGTTGTTGTCCCAAAGAGCCTCATGTAACTCGACAATCTCTCTGCTCTCAGAGGTGGACCCAGGCTGTTCTACGGAGTGGGCTCCGAGCATTAAGGGAAAGTCTTGCAGGTGGTAAGTGTTAGAAAGTGTGAGAGAGCGTCTGTACTCCACACGCAGGTGTGCACATCGTGGGCACATACACACAGATAACGATTAGTTTGTTCTGAGTTCTAGAGGTCATCCAAATGGGAGGACTCAATGTAAGACTCGATGGCCTTGGTGATCTGTTCTTCTCCACTATACAGAAAGACAGTAACAAAGGAAAAACAGTCAGAGAGGCAAGGCCCACCACCTGTCCAGAGGAACAACGATGAACCAGAGAAGCCTTTGTTTCCTTTATCCATAAAATATGCTAAGAGAAGGCTTGAAGAGAGATTTATTTTTCCTTTCCCAGGCTACATTAAGTAAGATACAGTCCAAAGATTGAGTTTCTGTTCGGGGAGTCCTTTTTTCTCATAGTGTGACTAGCAGCATGGACTACTTTCCGGTTTCTCTTCCATTCACACAGCCTTTCTCCCCTACTCAGCTAAGGCACTATACATGGGAACAGGATGAGTGCTGCTCGTGGTTCCCTAGCCGCAGCACCATGCTTGGTAGCTCTGCCCTCTGCTTCCTCAGGGGAAGAGTATGTGCACACACACACACATGAACACACACATACACACATGCATCCCCACATACACATACACTCACACACATATATATGTATATGTGTATATATATATATACACACATGCACACACATGTGCTCACACACGTACACACATATACACATGCACACACGTACACATACATGCACACACACGTACATACACATGCATGCACACTGTCCTGGCAGTGGAGGTGTGTATACCCAGAGGAGCCTGGGCCCCACTTCTAGACAACTCTTTAGGAATGAGGTCTGCAGTTGTGTCTCACAAAGGGCAACAGTGCTGTGCATTCAGTCCCGGTGTGGAACATACAGCACTCAGCAGTAGGTTCCTGTGTTCAGGGCCTCAGGTTGGGATCAGAGACCAGACCTGAGCCCCAGTCATGTTCTCCAGGGAAATTTAAAATGGCACTCCAGTTTGCCCCTTCTTGGGTGCTGCAAAGGTCAAAACACCATGTTTAATTTGTGGTTTGCCCTGGAAACAGGGGCTCTGGCATATTCAGACACAATGCTGTGTTATAACCCTCTTCTTTCAGAGGGACTGGAATGTGTTTTTCCAGGCAAAGCACAGCCCTCATTTCAAAGGGAAAAAGAGAGCTCATCCTGGAGTCAAGTATGAATAACAACGGACACATTGCTCTAACAACAGAAAACACATTTCTCTATGGAAGCAGCTACATTCTACATGAGATTTTGTTCTAGAATAGACAAAGTCATAAGCCAAGATAGTTATCAATTACATTAGTGGAGACAACAGGTAGGTGGGTTACAGGTATGCTAATGTCTGCCAAGAATACATCCTAAAAGTTGTCCCTGGGGTCAGGGAAGTGGACTTAAGCCTTCTGATTAGCTAGGATTACAAGTGTCTGCCACTATACATGGCTTAGGACATGTGATCAATATCCTCAAGAAGCAAAGAGAAAAATTTGTACATATTTGTCACACCAACCCCAGTAGAATCGATGTGACAAGTTCCACAGACTGAGGCAAAAACTTCAAAAGAAGGAGGGCTTCTGGAAATGGTGTTGGAACTCTTGCCCAGAATAAAACATTGAGCCGTAGTTCTCATGGCAACTTATCTGTTTTATTTTCTTTTATTCCTTTTCTTATTTATGACATGTTCCTGATAGCCTAGGCCAAGATCTTAAGAAAAAAAAAGGTGAGAAACCATCCCTTGAGATGGGGTCTCCAACCATGACCTTGCTTCCAGAGAAACCAACACTTTATAAATGATTTACAAAGTTACATAATAGTATTATGATAGATTAAAAACTTTCCCAACAATAAAATTTCTTATGGTTACACATGTGTCATCAGAGGTGGGCTTTAGTATATGGTAAAGAAAGCCTTAAATAAAAAGAATTAAAATAGTTTAAATTTATGCATGGAAGATTTATTTAAAAATCAGGTATTAGATGTTAAATAATAGTTGATCATAAAGATTTATTAATCTGCTCTTGGAGATCTGCCACCAGCCTTGGATGACTGCCCCACAGAATAATCCTTTCAGAGTTGTAACATTTTTTGTTTTGTTTTTGTTTTTGTTGTTTGTTTTTCAAGACAGGGCTTCTCTGTGTAGTCCTGGCTGTCCTGGAACTCACTCTGTAGACCAGGCTGGCCTCGAACTCAGAAATTTGCCTGCCTCTGCCTCCCAAATGCTGGGATTAAAGGCATGTGCCACCACTGCCTGGCTCTAGAGTTATAACATTTAAATGATTTCTATTGTGCCAAATAATAATGATGTTACCTGTTCTATTTGTGATTTATTGAATATATCTTTTCAGAATTGATATGCTTGGATGATTCTTGTACTTTACTGTGCCAAATGATAATGATGATTGCTTTCCTGAATACATCTTCTAAGAGCTGTAATATTTGTTTTTTCTATGTATAAAAACCGTTGCTTGAGAGCTACAAAATACACTCAGATTCAGACTGCCTCTGTGTGTTTCTGTTTGTCACCGCCGAAGCCTTACCCACCTAGCCTTCAAGAACCCTCATCCCAGGGACCCCACACCCAACTGGTGTGGTCCATGACACATATTCATGAAAAAAAATAGAACTGTGTGCTGAGAAGAAAGACTATTTAGAAAATATAAAGAAGTCATGAAAATTAAGAATATGATTGTGGAGGTTTCAGATACAGCTTAGTTGGCAGAATGGCTGCCCATCATACATGAAGGCCTAGGTTCAATCCTCAACACTGAATAAGCTGGAGGGAGGGTAGTGGCACATGCCTGTAATCCCACCACTCAGGAAGGGAAGGTGGGACAATCAGGAGTTCAAGATCATCCTTGGCTACATAGTGAGTTCAAGGCCAGCCTGGGCTACATAAGATCCTCGCTTTGTCTTCTCTCTGTCCTCTCTCTCTCTCTCTCTCTCTCTCTCTCTCTCTCTCTCTCTCTCTCTCCCTCCCTCTCTCTCTCTCTCTTTCTCTCTGTCTCTCCCCCCTTTCTATCTATATGCACACATATATACATATATGTGTATATATGTATATGTAGCGAGGCATACACACATGATCACAGAAGTTCAATATGTATATGTCTATACATGATAGATCTTGAAATGTTTATATATGTAATCCTAGAAAAATACATATGTATATATATGCACATGAGCATAGAAAATAGAACTGGAAAATAAGATTGAGGAAATCTTTATAAAATTAATTTATTTATGTATAGAGAGGGCAAGGACACGCTTGTGGAGGTCAGAAGACCATGGAGGATGCTGCTTACTGGCTCATGGCTTGTTCACCCTGCTTTCTTTAGAACTCAGAGCCACCTACCTAGAGTGTCACTGCCCACAGTGGGCCCTTCTGCGTTAGTCAAGAGAGATCTCGCACAGGCTTAGATTCCTGCCCTAGCTTCTTCTCATGATGGACTATAGACGGTAAGATTTTTTTTTTAAATCCCTTTCGTCTCCAAGTTGCTTTTGGTAATGCTGTTTATCAAACCACACTAAAATACAGGTTAAAAGGACTGAAGCCAGTGGTGGTGGTGCATATCTCTAATCCCAGAACTAGGGATTAGGCAGGCGGATCTCTGTGAGTTCAAAGCCATCCTGGTCTACAGCGTGAGTTTCAGGACAGAGAAATTCTGTCTTGGAAAAACAAAAACAAAACAAGAAAAAGAAAAAAAGGAGGGATGGAATGATCAGGTACAAGAAGGCAAATAGATGTGTGCTTCACGCTTGTCTACAGGAATCTCAGAATCTTGATTCAGGGACCTTAGAATTGTATAGAAAGGACCAGGATGAGAACTGTGGCTACCAGCAAAATACAAAGCTCAGAGACACAGGACTCCGCCATAGTGCAGGTCCTCAGCAGCAGGCGGAGTCCTCAGAACATGTGTTCCCTTCTCAGGAGCCACTTGAGGGTGTGCTTCTCCAAAAAGAGGGGGAAACTGAGAAAGAGGAAGTGGAAACCTCACTGTAGGGGATTCCAGGGAAGCAGAGACAGTGTCAGGACGCTAGTGGAGGGCGCAGCGGGTGCCGCACTTAGAAGTCTGTTATAATCTGATGGTGTATCTGGAAGGCCTTTGGGGGAGATCTGAGCATTTGGTGGGGTTTAAGTTAGTTATCTCTTAAAGGTGAACAAACGTAAAATAAAAGCATTTAGTAGCTCTAGGAGGATCAAGCCGAGGAGAGGAAACTAGCCGCTTCACCTAGAGGGAGGCTCTACATGGAGGCTCTGCGTCACCTCCTGTCTAAGGCGAGTGCTGATGCCGTGGGTCAGGAAGTAGCAGTAAGAGTGTCCTTTAGGAACAGGGAAGTGAAACAAACAAAACATGGGCAGAGTTGAACTTCGGCCTCTGGAGAAGGGGAAGAGGGCAACTCCTGTGTCTTGTGAGCCTTGCCAGATATGGGGCTTCTCAAACTGTGGCTCAGACCGTCCTAAAAGTCACTATGTAGCCCAGACTGGCCTCAAACGTCAGGCAATCCTCCTGTCTCAGCATCCCAAGCATTGTGATTATAGGCATTACACAGTCAGGTCTGGCTGAAATGATGGAGCTTGATCTGAACCTGTGCCTCAGGCTCAATTCATCTTTGTAGTCCCTGGAGTTACAGTGCCCACTTCTTAAGATAGTAAATAAGAAAAATAGGTTTTACTAATTTCAGTCTATGCACGCTAGAACAGGGACTTCATGTTGCCTGCCTCTCACCTGGGTACTTACGAGCACAGGACAGGACAGGTCCAGCCTCACCTCCAATGAGCCCGTTCTTGTTCTCCTGCTAGCCTTCCATGCTTGTGTGGAAGCTTTCTTTTGTGATGGGAAAGCCGCAGCCTGGGGCAGGGGGTCAGCCTGGGGCAGGGGGTCAGCCTGGGGCAGGGGGTCCTTTGTGGGGCAGGGGTGGGGTGGGGTGGGATGTCTGGGTAGAACATGAGTCTGGCTACTTGTCACAGCTGTCATTTTTCCAGTCCTACCTCTGTGGATAGAAGTTAGGAGGAGGCACAGGACCAACAGGGACTTTCTGGGTAAAGCCTGTCTGGCCTCCTCCGTGTCTGGGGCCCATCTGGGGCATAGGAGGGCTCCAGTATAGCTCTCAAGAAATGGGCACAGTAGAGATCCAGGTATTTGAGGGTTCAACACTATGTCTCAAGGTCATGTAGCATCTGGGGTGCCTAAGGTAGCATCTGGGAGTCTTGGGTCTGATCAGTATGGTTTGGGGTTCTCATGGGTGGGAATAGAGACCAAGGTCTAAGACAGAAGAATACAAGGGAAAAGAAGTGGTCAGGCTGTGCTGGAAACTGGGTGGTGCGCATCTGGACCCAGTGCCAGGCCTGAAGGGGCAGGTGATTGTGGGTCTCTGTGGGTAAGCCCCACATTCATTTCCACCAGGCAGACCTACCTCGGCAGGGCCTGGGGCAGGTCTAGGGCGAGGACAGGAGCCAGTCCTCAAGTCCTCTGGACCAGACTTATTTATTTCCCCTTTTCCTCCCACCACTGGTTCTGGAGAACTTTTTTATTGTCACATGCACCACTTTCCACCCCATGTCTCAGTGTCCAGTGTTGACTGGAGAAAGGCTGGCCTCCCATCCTGACACAGGCTTCGGTGATTGGTGGGCCTTTCGGAAGATAGCAGGGAACCACACGCTGTTGAAGGCCACAGCTTCCCTTCCCAAGCCTGTAGTCTTCTCCTTCCAGAGCCCCTTATTGTCCTGGAGGTTATGTGGATGAAAGAGGGCAGGAAGAGACAGGAGGCGAGGCAGTGGGGAGGGCGGAGGGCAGAGCAGCCTGTGTGTACAAACACCGCCTCTATCACACCACCAAGGCCGGAAGTGGGTCCCAGAATAGAACAGGCTGCTTTCAAGTTCCAAATTGGGCTCCGGGGGCTGAAAGCATGTTTGGGTGTAAAAATAGAAGTACATGTGAGGCCAGGGTCTGCCACCCACGGGGCTTGTGTTTTTAAATAGAATTTTCTATTAAGGTTGGTTTGACATGTTCTAGATTGAAAACTGAGCCAAATAAACTTTTCAGTTGGCAAAGCCAGAGCCAAGCTGGGCTTTATCACCAAAGCCAGGGAGCCATGTGCAGATCTGTGAAAGGGTCCTGGGGGCTCTTCAACCTGGCTGTAGCTCTGGCTCCATCCTCCACTGTCCTCCAATAGGATGTCTTCTCCAAGAAAGCTCTTCCAGGTCTGGTCCAGCTTGGTCCTGCTAGCCTCAGGAAGCCTCCTCTAACTTCATCAGCTCACACCTACTCTCTGGCTGGCCAGGAAGTCTGGCCTGGCTGAGCATGAGAGGTAGCAGAGAAGCTTGGCCAGATGCTCACAGGCTGGGCCAGCTGAGCAGGACTGGGAAAGTCATACCCTGCAGGGTATGGTGAAAGCTGAAAGGGACAACTGGGTGGTGCATGACACGGGAGCCTGGAAAGATCCTGTGAGCCAAGTTTGCATGGTAAAGACCTTTACTCATCAGCTGGCTCTGCCAGAGTGCATGTAGGACTGGCACAGTGGAAGAAAGCAAGCCTGTAAGACCCATGGCTTGGCATATGGCCCAGACCTGTGTTGGGACCCTGTGTGTACCCCATCTACAGCCTGGCATGTAGAAATCCCTTCAGCGTCTCTCCATTCCCTAGCCTCTGCTTCTCCCTCTGCCTTGATTCTGACTCATATCAGCAAAGGAGAAAGCTTTCTGTCTCCCCTTGAGCAAATCTAGTGTGAGAGAATCACAGAACCTGCCCCTCTAGGGGAAGACCTAGAACCCAAGAAGGCAAGCTGTTAGGCCAGTCTCCCAGCAGAGGACCCAGCCTTGTTCTCAGCCTGCCAGATGACTACATCTGCCAGATGTTTGAGGCCAAACCCCCCACCTGTTTGTAGTTTAATTCCAGCCTGAGCTAAATCGTCCACAAGGTTTCCAGGCATTAACCATCCCTTTCCTGCCCACCCTCAATGTTTAGGTCTATGGGTTTCCCTGATGTCCCCCTTATGACTGGCTGGTTGCCTTCAGCTTTGGTCCGACCCAGAAACAGGCCTGCCAAGGGAAGCAGCCTTGCCATGAGGCCATTCTTGAGAATAGAAACAAGAAGGTGGTTCATTGTTTCCTCACACAGAGGAACCTGATTGGGAAGGCAGTCCCTTTCCCTGAAAACTCTACCTGTTGGCTTTGTATTTTCCTTCACCAGCCATGTATTAAGCATCTGTTTTTTTCCAGGAAGTGAGCCCTGAGGCAAACAAGGTCTTGCTCTAGTAAGATGGCATTCTAAAGGGAGTCTGGATGTGTCAAATGTTGGGATTAAAAGGACAGGAGAAGAGGACGGAATATAAGGAGGGTGGACACACACACACACACAACTTTGTGGGGTTGGTTCTCTCCTTCCACCTTTACATGGGTTCTAGAGACCAAACTAAAGTTGTCAAGATTGCATGGTGAGTACCTTTGCTCATCAAGACATCTCTCAACTTGTGGGTCGAGACCCCTTGGGATTGTCAAATGACCCTTTCATAGGGATAGCCTAAAACCATTGGAAAACACACATAGGTAAATTATGGTTCTTGACAGAAGCAAAATTACAGTCATGAAATAGCAAGGAAAATAATTTGATGGTTGGGGGTCACAACAACATGAGGAACTGTGTTAAAGGGTCACAGCATTAGGAAGGTTGAGAGCCACTGCTCTGCCCCAAGCAAACAGTGAGGCTGAGAACAGACAGAGGGAAGTGAAGGGATAGGTCTGTGCAAGTATCTGGAGAAAGAGTGAACTAGGAGGAAATTGCAGAATGAAAGGCTCTGAGACGGGGGCATGCCTGGAACATTGGAGAAGCAAGGGGACAGTGTGACCACTCAGAATGGGAGCAGTGAACAGAGGTCTCAGGACGGCCTGTGGGGTTGGGCAGGCTTGGGCTCACCTATGGATAAGGTCTTTGCTCTGGGGAGATGACAGGCTATGGGAAATTCTGAGGAGAGATCGTAACAGAGTCCCTAGTGAGGAGCAGGCCAAAGGAAGGAGCAGGCTGATGGTTGGCAAAGGTAGTTTACTGGGCATGGACCATAGGACCTCCAGATAGACAGGAGCACAGACAGGATATAGGAAGGGAGACTAGGGACTGATAGTGACCCTTGAGCTTCTCAAAGGGAGAAAGAGGTTCTGGGATGAGGGGACACAGGGAGAGCTGCTAAGGAGGCCTCAGGTGGCCAGGAAGAAGATGGCCTGGCAGCTTTACTTGCACAGGAGGACTGGCTCACTGCACATGTGCTTTGCAGAGATCTGCTTTCCCCTCTTAGTGCCTGCTTAGGAGGTTTTGCATCCCTGCTGCTCGCCTGAAGCATGGGCTCTGTCCTGCACACCCTCTCCGTCTTTTCAGCTCCAGTTGGAAGCTCTGGGTGCCCAGGTCCTCGGCCTCACCACAGCTACATTTCAGGGGACAGTACTCTCTACTTCCTACTATCTTCTCTGAATGTGATATGTGGAAGCCAGCCCTGCCTATGCCTTCAGTCAGCTTCCTGCAGGTGGCACCAATGTCTGACTTTGCTCTACTTCCCTCTTGGTCTCTGTCCTTCTCTCAGCTTTGGGGATAAGAGACGCAAAGTGACACGACAGCATCTGTGTCCATTTTCTATTAGCCATAAGGATCAGGATTTTCCTTGAATCATTTCAGGGTCCCCAGGGCCCTTGATGGGGCCATGCATTTGATTAACTGAACTTGACACCAGGTATAGATGTGTCTAGCCCTGTCCAACCCTGAGCCAAGTCCCAGGAATAAGGCAGCTGTGTGAGGTGCTGATGGGGCCGACAGTGAACAGAGGAGGGGCTGAAAGTGTAGGATTCTGGGCTGAACAGCCAGCCTAGTGCTCTGCACCTGGCACTCTCCACAGGAGAAGATGGAGCAGCCTGGGCAGGCAGAGGGTCACAGACAACTTAGGTACACAGAGGTGATATCTAGGCAGCCAGACATGGGGATATGATGGGTACTCCAGAGGGTAGGCATCTCAGCCAGTCAGCACCTGTCTCCTTAGCCTCTGGGATCCATGAAAGAGCTTAACTGTGGGCAAGTGGTGCTTCCCTGGGGCCAGAGACAGGGATAATGAGTGTGTCAGCCCTGAGGCTGTTTTCCTGAGTGGAAAACCCAGTGCCCTGTTGGCTGAAGCTTCTCCCATGTATTTTACTGCCTCCTTTCCCAAGCCACAGGTTTTCTGGTCTTTTCCTAGTGGGGACCAGCCTCCTTCTATGTGGGCTCGATGCTTAGCCATACTAATTTCCTGGCCTACACCCAGTTAAACTCTCTGCCTGCAGGGGTGCCTGACATCAAAGAGCTAAATCAAATTGCTAAGCATGGGTCCTTTGGCCCTGGGCAGCTCTGGACATGTCTTTGGACATGGACAGGGACATGGCCGACACTTGTGCAGCTACACCCTGGATGTCCAGAGTCCCTCCAGTAACTCAGCATGAGTTACTCCTACTCAGCCTCTCCAGCCTCAGCCTGGTCTGGAGCATCCATAGGAGCCCCTATCTTTGCAGTAGCTGGGCCCCTCTCACCCAGGGAGCTCCCTCCAGAACCTGTGCTTCCTTAGTCCAGTTCCCTAGGTCTAGAACCTGGAAGTTCCTATGGGGATAATTCCCTCTCTGAAAATGCCACTCTTGTAAAGTTCTGCTAGCCTGGCTCCACTCCAGGCTCACATCCCTGCCTGGTCCTGGGGCTTTCTTAGGAAGCCATCTCCTAGAAAGTCATCCCTCCCCAGGTCACTGCCCCTTGCATGTGGTCCCCCAGGCCTACAAATAGGTTTAGCCAAAGGCTTAAATGGCTGTGCACAGGAAGCCTTGTGTTCTTTTTTTTTTTTTTTAAAGATTTATTTATTTATTTATTTATTTATTATATGTAAGTACACTGTAGCTGTCTTCAGACACCCATATGAGGGCATCAGATCTCATTGTAGATGGTTGTGAGCCACCATGTGGTTGCTGGGATTTGAACTCATGACCTCTTGAAGAGCAGTCAGTGCTCTTAACCGCTGAGCCATCTCTCCAGCCCCTTGTGTTCTTGACAACCCAGCGCTAGCCATGAATTTCCAGCCCTTGTTCTATAGGCAATATTTCCTTTAGATGTAGGTGAAAACTCTCTCCAGAGGTTCCCAGCAAACCCTTCTTGACTGTGAGGAGTTAGTGACCAGTGACCAGGTGCCCTTACCTGGTGCCTAGATTTGAGTCAGCCCATCCAGCACAGCAGACACATGCCGTTACCCAAGAGAGAAACCAGACATTTTCTCCATGAAGGCACTCAGCAGACACATGCCACTACCCAAGAGAGAAACCAGACATTTTCTCCATGAAGGCCACTGGATCTAAGGGGTGTGTGCGTGTGTGTGTTGTACACATACACACTAGAGAGAGAGAGAGAGAGAGAGAGAGAGAGAGAGAGAGAGAGAGAGAAAGAGAGAGAGAGAGAGAGAGACTGTTCACTCAGACACCTGCCTACATCTAGTCAGCACCTACTGCTTGCTGGTTACAAACCCTACACCTTAGCCCACCAACCAATCTCTGACCAACTAGAAAAGGTGTGTTAAACTGCCAGAGCAGGAAAGGGAACGGGTGGAGAAGAGCCAGGCCAGGGGTGGGGTAGACTGGCAGTGCGAGGGCGGGGCCTGAACCTTGGAGGCGGGGCCAGATTGGAGGCGGGGCCTGCGCCGGAGTGCCTGGCTGCTGGCCCAGCTGGCTGCAAAGCGGAGCAACAGAGCAGGGATCCGCCTCCCGGACGCAGGGTTCGTGGGCTGGGAACCGGCGGGTAAGGCACTGCTGGGTTTCTGAACCGATCGTGGACATGCCCGGCACAGTCCTGTCTCAGAGACCTGCCTGGGTCCCTTGAACCTGTGTCCCGCTGTGAGGTGGGAGTGGGATTCTCAGGGCGGACGGCGGCAGTCCGGGCTCAGGGCTGGGCGTTCAGTATAGGAGATAGGGCTGTGTTTCGAGTGTGTCCTGTGTCCCCTCCGGTCCCTCTGTTCCCTCCGGCTTCTCTGGCACCCGTTGCTAGGCCCAGGTTACAGGGCTCATCTAGCGGAACTTCCAAACATTTGGGAGGTGAATTTGCTTCCATTCCCTCCAAACTTTTCTTCCTTCAGAGGCTCCATGAAGTTTAAGAGAAAAGCCACCTGTTAGTGCTGATTCACACTGACGCGGGAATGACTGACTGGGTGTGGGGAGTTTGGAGATTTTTGAGGAGGAGTGAGTCTCTGAGAATTTAGAAGAGTGTTCAGAGAGTTGTAGGTTAGCGGACATATGGGTTTCCACCTCCACCCTTCTGTGGCTCTGGGACTTGGCTGTTAATAGGTTGAGAGCTCTGTTGGAACCAACTCCCTCTGCCACCTCCCATGACCCTGCACAGCTCCTGTTTTCTCTCTGCCTTTCTGTTTGGTCATTCCTTGACACAGGTAGTTCTGTGTCTCCTAGTCAGGTGACTCCAAATAGAGCTCCTGAGAACCGCCCCCCGGCCCCCTTGCTTTACACAGTGTGGGACCTCGGGAGTTACTACATGTGACTATTAAGGATGCTAAATCCCACCTGAAGGGGCTCTGGAAATATCACCTGCTGGATCAACGGTGAGATGCACAGAACTGTCTCACAACAGAATGGGTCCAGGAGTTAGTTGCTGGGCTGGGAGCAAGAACATAGACTCAAGTCAACTCTGTGTGACCTAGGTGAGTGTTGTGCACATTGGCTTCGGTCCCTTCGGGACCACTGTGTTCTCTCCCTGGCAGGGAAACCCAGCCTAGGGCCCCAGATTTAGCTCTCCACTCCTGGGGCCTGGGGGGGGGGCTCTAAGGAGATGTGAACCACAAGTCTGTCCACCTCCTTTCCCAGGCCCTCTCTGCCTCTTTGGGACCTGGCTCTGCCTTCTGGGTGGAGACACACCCTGGCAGAGGGGGCAAACTACAGGGGTAGACAAAATCGGATGGGCATGTTCATCTGTCAGGAGAGGAGCAGAAAGGGAGGCTAGCCTTTCAGGGAGGCCCCCCACAGAGTTATACAGAAACCCACTCAGGAGACTGGGCTAGGAAGGACAGAAGGAAGGAGGACTGACTCCAGGGCTGCCTTCCTTTCACATGGATAGAGGAGGTGAGGAGCTAAGTCAGCCCCAGTATCCTTTTGTCCCCAGATGGATGCATGTGCATATGTAGGCCTACAGAAATCCAAGAGGTCCAGGGAATCAAAATGACCTGCTTTAGTCGTAGAAGGGCAGACAGAAGAGCATAAACTCAGGCTGGGGGGCTTGGGTTCAAATCCAACTACATGATATTCATCGGGCGTTTCCTCCTGCTGTGCCTCCATTACAACTGTAACATGAGGATTGGCAAACACTTTCTACCCAAGGTGGGATGAGTGCCCACAGTCCGCCAGTGGTGAGTAGCTGATACTCAGATGCTGAGGGTGCTTCCTCCGTGTGTGTCCTGGTCAGACACAGGGACAACAGGCCATTTTGTCTTGTGGTTGGGGTGGGGCAAGGCCAGGCCTGGAGAGGCCTGGGGCACAGGGCAGACGTCCAGGTTCCTGCCTGCATGGGTCCTGTGGGCAAACACCTGTGTCCACAAAGACTGATCATTGTGAGTTCTGTCCTCAAAGCTCCATTGTGGGGACCAAGGGTCAGACCGTATCCTGCCATCATCTGGCTGGTTCATATCCTCCCAGATTCCCTGGGCACAGACATGTATGGCTCTTTTATAACCCTGCTTGGCAGAGGAAGTGGGCAGCCTGGGCAGAGGAGTGGGGAGCCTAGAGCCTGGGAAAAGGAAGACTTATGGGAAAAGGACTCTCTGAGCTGGGAAGAGACTGTTAGGTAGGTACAGACAGACAGACAGACCAGGGAGGATGGCAAATCATTGATCAAAATGTCCTTTGTATGCCAGATGTGGTGAAAGTGTGGAGGTGTCTGGAGAGTGAGAAAAGGGGCTCTTTGAACCTTAGCGTCCTCCTCGGAGAGTAGAGTACCCAGTAGGCCTTTGCAGTCCTCCAGTAGTGCTATTTGGGCCTTTAAGGGCTGGAGATGGTCCTATGTGGGGGGTGCCTAGGAACTGTGGGACTATTCCATGCCCACTTGCCACCCCCTCACCGCCCCTCAGCCCAGAGAAAGGTTGCTGCCTCCTGCCATGATTCAAGGTCCTGAGCCTCCCGAGCAAATTATACTTCTATTTTAATGATTTATTCATTTTATGTACATTGGTAATTTGCCTGGATGTCTGTGTGAGGGTGTCAGCTCCCCTGGAATTGGAGTTACAGAGTTGTGAGCTCTCATGTGGGTGCCAGGGATTGAACCCGAGTCCTCTGGAAGAGCAGCCAGTGCTCTTAACTGCTGAGTCCCAAATTATATTTCTTGACTCACTTTTCTGTTCTGTAAAGCAAAGTACAGGTGCAGGGTCACATGGGGGGGACTTGTGCTTAGTGTCAGTGCCCACCCCCACTTATGAACTCCAGGAACAGTAGGAATAAAACAGAAAGCAAGCTGGACTTCCGGATGGGGATGTCACGAGTACCCAGATGCTGTTCCCTCTGCTCTTTTTCTTCTTCCCCAGAACTGACTTGGTTCTAGCACTAAGTGATTGAACTCCCTGTGGCTCCATGAAGTAACTGCTGCCCTCAGGATTTAGGGAGAATTCCTTGGTCCATGTGAGCTGGCCATAGAGGTTCCAGATATACCTGAGTGATTTTTGCTAGCTGGCTTCCAGGAACAGCATTGGCTTGATAACTTTACGCAGTCACCCAGGGAGGTCAGTAGGCCTCACGGGCAAACAGGCATACACTTGTTGCACACACTCTCATGCCCTACAGCCAAACTCTGATTCTGAGAACTGCTGTCTGTTTCCCTCTGAATCATGCTTACTGCACACCCGCTGGCCATGGTAGAATGGCCTGCAGCCAAACGCCCTTTGCTTTAGGACGCTGAGTAAGGTGCAGGGTGCCTGCCTGCTTGAGCCTGCAGAAGCGGGTGTGGTTCTTGGCCTGGGATCTGTCAGGCTGGTAATATGCATGCCATGACCAGAGAGCTGAGCTCTCTCATGGCCCAGGGCTAAACCAGCTCAGGCTGGTTTCCTGGGGTTCTGAGAGCAGAGGCTGACCAGGAAAGGCACAGAGCTTGTCACAAGAACCAAAACAAAGCCACAGTCCCGGGCCTTGTCCAATTTGAGATTTTGGGCTTCAGCACCTTCCCTGTGAAATGGGATCAGATCAGGATTAGCTAATGGGATTTAAATGATATTTAAATGACAATTCCCTCAGACTTCAAGCACCTGCAGGTGAGAGGCACTCACTTGAGATGCTCTCAAGCCAGTATCCTCAGGCCTGACCTGGGGATTCCTGCTCTTGTCCCTGAACAGGCAATATGTCTATTTGGGGAGTTTCTATGGCCTGGACCTCAGGGTATTATAATCTATTCTGTGGTATCAGAAGAACACCCGTCCCTGTACCCTGGGCTTTCCCTATGACCCTACCCACCTTGCTAAGGCAGGTAAGGAGATGGCAAGAGACTTTCAGCTGCCTACTCCTAGTTAGGATGGGAAGAGGCCAGGGCTGGTCTGGGGCCTAGAATGCTGGGATAGGTTTTAGCTTTACTTCATAGCTTTGAAAGCCTAGACCAGCACTCACAATTCACTTGGGAGCTGGATGGGGAGCTAAGGATTTCCACTCCACCATGTTCCCTGCATCTGTGACATTGGCAGACTCCATTTCAGGAAGCTGCTTATCTGGACAAGTACCCATTCCATGCATGCTGTATGCTGCATGTACCAGGCCCAAAGCCAAACCTGGACCATAGGAGTGGCCAGGCCCACAGGCACAAGGATAAGAATTGCTGGCCAATGCTGTAACTCAGTGTTGGGCCCATCCCACGACACTCTCTGAGAAGGAATTTGTTAAAGACATAATGATCTTGCTTAGTGGTCAGGAGGCCCTCCTTAGCTGCCTGTACTCTGCCATACTCCTGAGCTGTGGGCCTCTTCATAGCTCAGTATACACAGCCACCTATGCGCCAACCCCTCTGGTCAGGAACTCCTGCGGCCTTGCAAATGTTGGCCTTCAGTGAGAGCTACAGGGCCTCCCTGAGTAGGAGGTTCCTGCAGGCTGGGTGGGTTGGGCACCACTGGCAGTGGAAGTGGAAGACTCTGCCAGGCTTTGAAGTTGGTTTGCCATTTTCCTCTCCACTGAGCACCAGAGACAAACACAGCCTGTCATCCTGGAACTGTGGGTTGTCGTGCTGGGGCCTCTCATGAAGCTCTCTAGGTTTCTGTCACAGCCCCTCCCATCTGCCACCCAGCAGGGACCCAGTCTCTCCTGAGCCTGCTCTCATTGGCTTCAGCAAGCAGGACAGGTAGGGAGACAAGGAATTCTTTTCTGGTAGGAAAAATAGTTGCCATATGTGGCCCTGCCCTAAACTGAAATAGTGCTTTTCTCTGTGACTGTTCCTCTTGAAAAACGAACACTGATACTTACCTGGCAGGGAGATACCATGGTTACCTCGAAGGTGATTTTCCCAGGGCAAGGTTTATCCTTCAGATGTGTTGTCACCTGCAACTTCCTGAAATGGGGGAAGCTTGGCAGCATAATTTATGGTAGTGGGGGACTGTGTTCATGCTCTTCCCTTGAAAGAAAGAAAGAGCCGGGCAGTGGCGGCACACGCATTTAATTCCAGCACTTGGGAGGCAAAGGCAGGTGGATTTCTGAGTTCAAGGCCAGCCTGGTCTACAGAGTGAGTTCCAGGACAGCCAGGGCTACACAGAGAAACCCTGTCTC
>NW_021620993.1:5313880-5335356 GCF_004785775.1 Grammomys surdaster | reverse complement strand
GAAAGAAAGAAAGAAAGAAAGAAAGAAAGAAAGAAAGAAAGGAAGGAAGATCCACACTGAGGCCAACATTGGGGTCAACCTGGTCTCCCCTACGCTGCCTGCCAGAAGGTTCTTAGGTGTTGCGCCCCAAGAGATGGCACCTGTAAGAGGTCTCAGCAGACAGTGAGATTTACAAGCATTAGGGGAGTGGGGTGGGTTGGCATCTAGAAAAGCTAGCCTGGCGTCCTGAGTGGGCAGATGCAAGGAGTATACCTTAGGGACACAGAGCAAGGCACTGAGCGGGGGAGGCACAGCAGAAACAGCACTGACCCTGGATGCTTCTCCTCCTGTTTGAATCCTGGAAGGGGAGCCCTTTTCTGGAAGAGTTAGGTGGCCAGCTGCGTGGGTCTGACCATGGCAGAGCAAGGACGGGATCAAGTCTCCAATGCCACTATGTTCTGTTGTCAGAGGCCTCTGGGTACACAGAAATGGTGGCCTGGGGTGGGTTGGTGCAGCTGGCTCCTATAGACCATGCTGTGTGAGTTGGACACTTTCCACTCTCTCTGTAAAAGAGCAGACATAGAAGGTCTAGCCTCATCACACATACACATAGAAGGTATGTGATGGTGAGGGGAAAGCCAGCCCACTGCTAGCATTAGGATATATAGTGGTAACTCAGTGGAAACTGGATCTCTGCAGGGCCTGAGGACCTCCATATTTGGAGTCAGGATCTCTAGAGTTCCCCACTGACCAGAGCTAATGGTACTAAGAGTTAGGCCTCAGCCTGAAGCTGGAGTTGCCACTATCTCTGAACTGCACCCACTTGTCTCAGCTTTTTGTGTTGTGCCTCTGGCTGGCCTCCCTTCCCTGTGAATTCCTGCCCAAACTTCCTCTTGCTTGTCTGTCCAATTCTACCAGTAGGGTGAGTGTAGTGCTCCAGTAGGGTGAGCACGCTGTTCCAGGGAACCCATTCCAGCTTCTGAGCCTAGCACATGCCGGGGCTAGGACTTCTGCTCCAGGGAGCTACTGCTGCCTTCTAGACTTCTCTAGAACTGAGCCCCGTCCCTTTCAGACCCAAGGCTATAGTTGCTCAGGAAGGTGGGGCCTGGCCCTGGTTTTGCCAGCTATGGAGTCTGCTGTTGGTTCCACCGCACATAAAGTAGGGTTGAGGTCAACACTGAGTTCCCAAGCTCACTGCTCAGTTTCAGGAAAGTTCGATCTTTGATAACAACCTTTCTATTTTCTCAAAAAATATAACCAGGAGGGTGAAGTGCTGTGGTTCGTGGTGGCTGTGCCCACTCCAGAGACAGGAAGTTGTCTAGGAAGGAAGAGTGTTGAGAAAGGACATTCCCCTGCCCCCATCTCTGGGCTCTGCCTCAGACACTCCTTCCACAATCAGGGTACTTCCCACTGGGCATCATGGGAGCAGCTGTTTTGGGGCTGGGGTCTGGAGAGACAGGAAGAGATTCCCAGGCCTCAGCCTACTTAAGATATCCAAGAATGATACACAAGGTACCATGTGGAGTACAGGAAAAGATTGCTGGTCAGAGGCAGGGAGAAAGGAATGCTCCTGGCCAATGTAGGTCCTGTGAGCACTGAGGTTGTGTTCTGTGATTTGTGTGTGTGTGTGTGTGTGTGTATGTGTGTGTGTGTATGTGTGTGTATGTGTGATTGCATGTGTATATGTTTTTGTACAGAGGACTTCATGTGCACATATGTCAGGCAGTGAGTGCTGGTACATGCCTTTAATTCCAGCACTTGGGAGGTAGAGGCAGGCAGATCTATGAGTTTGAGGTTGGCCTGATCTACCGAGTGAGTTTCAGAACAACCAGGGCATCTCAGAAAAACCCGGTTTCAAAAACCTAACCTACCAACCAACCAACCAGAACATCTATTTCATGTACGTATATGTATGCATGCACGTAGAAGACCAAGGTTGATGATGTTGGATATCTTCCTCAATTGTTTTTCACTGTATTTTGGATTTCTCACTGAACCTGGAACTTGCCAATTTGGGTAAATTGGCTGGTTACCAGGGGTCACTAATCCTCCTGTCTCTGTCCATCCTCCAGTGCTGGAATTACGGACATACACTGCCTTACCCGGTTTATGTGGTTGACTGGGGATCGGAACTCACGTCCTCCTGCTTGTGTGGTAAGTGCCTTACTGTCCTTTGGTTTCTATTTTTAAGGACCACTCAGAGCTGGGCATGATGGTACAGACAGTCCTAACCCTTGGAAGGGAAAAGCAGGCAGATGACCACAAGCCTGAGATCAATCTGATTTACATAGCAAGTTGTAGGTTAGCTGAGGCTACATAGTAAGATCCTGTCTCAGAAGATTGAAGAGGAAAAAAATAAAAGCTCACTTTGGGGTCTGGAGACCATCTTGGTACCCCCACTGTGCAGCAGTATCCCCTGAAGAAATCAGTGAGGAGAAGGTATTAAAAAACAGACCTCTGGCCGGGCGGTGGTGCCGCACACCTTTAATCCCAGCACTTGGAAGGCAGAGGCAGGCAGATTTCTGAGTTTGAGGCCAGCCTGGTCTACAGAGTGAGTTCCAGGACAGCCAGGACTACACAGAGAAACCCTGTCTCGAAAAACAAAAACAAACAAAAAAACAAACAAAAAAACAAAAAAAAAAAAACCAAAACAAAAAACCAGCAGACCTCTGGAGGCCTATAGAGGGGTTGGGGTGAGGATGTCAAGCAACTAGAGAGGGGTAAAGCTCTACAAAGGAACCCAGAGATAGGGAACAAAGCTGGAAAGAACTGGATCTAATGCTTCTGGCTCTGCCTAGCCCCTTCTCCATACACCCCACGTCTATCTGCTGGGGTTCTCTTTGCTGCTGATGACAGCTCTATCTCCGGAGGGAGGAGCCAGCCTTGTCATCCTGAGGCTGTGACTGCTGCGCTGGCAGAGCTGTGCTACAGCCCCTATGGACAGTCTGTAGCCAGAAAGAGAGGCTGACTCTAGAAGCATAGACCTGGGCTCTGCTGACCACCAGAAGCCACATTACCTGTGGGAGTCTCCAAGGGGTAGGTAACTAAGCCAGGCGCTGCCACGCTAGGCATGGGAACAGGGAGTCTGTGCAGATAGGAAAGCACAAGATTTGGGGTTAACATAGATCTGAGGCTGTGGTGGTCAAGGCCTCTGAAGGAGGGCTGGACTCGGAGAACCAGACTCAGGGAACAGTGAGACATATACAGCCACTAGAGGCCTGCCATCTTCAGAAGCCTCCCTGCCTCTGCTGCCTGAGGGCCTTAAGGATATTGTCACACAGCCTGACCATGGGGCACCTGACTGGATGGCCAGGAGTAAGTTTGTGGGTACTAATGGCACCAGGTGGTCAGGGAACAGTGTGAGAGGGGCCCAGGATGTCATAGTACTAGATGAAGACCTTGAATCCTGAGGCTGAATCCAGTCACCTTTAAAAGCAGCCTTGTGCTGTGGCTGAGGTAGGCTGTCTCAAAGCAGGTACAAGAGGCCTGGCCTTGGAAAGGAAACAGGGTTGGGCCACTGGGTGGATAGAGAGAAGATTCTCCTCTTTCCCCTGACTGGCCTCTTCTGGCTGTCAAACACTAGACCAAACTTCTGAAATAAGGCCAGACCCGGGCCTCTTTCCTCTCCACAAGGGCCCATGGCCAGACCCCTGTCCTCACTGGGCCTCCAAACAATGGGGTAGTGTGAGGGTGCCTGGGAATGTTCAGGTCAGCTGGGCACCCTGTGGGACCATGTTGAAGGGTGAGGACAGGAGCCAGCAATAGGCCGTGAGTCATGGTGTCCACCACCGGGCCTTTGAGGCCCTGGGTTCCCAGCTGAGGAGGAACAACCAGTTCTCAGTTCTGCAAGACAGGGTCTGGCCTGCACCTCCTTCCTGCTTTTGGTCCCCCTCCATAGTTCTTCCTGTGTGTCTCCTAGTTCCTTCCCCCTGGTTTGTCTTTTTCTCTCCCTCACTGTCCAGCCTGAGACTTAGACCTGACCAAAGCAGTTCTCAATAGCCTCTTTCCTACTGAGGCCCCAGCAGAAGGCCCAGACCATCACCTGTGCTACCTTTGATGGCCTGTGGTTGACCCCAAGGGGAGCCCAATGAAAGGGCACGGTGTTGCATAAAAGGAGACCTAAACATTTATTAAGTATGCTGCAGAGATGCAGACTATTGTCTAAAGGTCAGAACCATCTGGGCAACATAGCAAGACCTTGCATCACAAAAGGGGGCTTGGAGGTATACCTGAGTGGTAAAACACTTGCCCATTGTGTGTGTGCATGCCTGTGTGTATGTGTGTGTGTGTGTGTGTGTGTGTATGTGTATATGTGTATGTGTGTTTGTGTGTGTTACCACACTACTGTAGAGAACAGATAACAAAAACTTAAGAAATAAAAGATGACAAAATCCAAAAGACTAAGGAATAAAATAAACCCAGAGAATAAAAATTAAACATCAATTTGGACCAGCATAAAAATAGTAATGTCTGGGAGTGGGAAAGGGGAGAGAGCCAATGGATTAAGACAGACCTGAGGGTAACATGGAAGGTAAAGGGGCAGGTCAGCTGACTCAGCCTGAATGGTCAGCCTGAATGGGCCCTACCAGTGGCAGGGTGCACAGGGGTCAGAACATTCACAGGAAACCATGGAGTAGAGAGGGGCTAAGAATGAAGGCCCGGCTTGGTGACGCTGGACCCTGGAGCCCACTGGGGTGAAGTGCTGAAAAGTTCCCAGGCTGAGCAGATCCAGGAAGCTTGATTTTGTGTGGCTCAAGGAAGCCAACATGATGTGAAAAATCCTGAAGTGTAGAGTCATAGAGGCTGGAGCAGCCAAGGCCACTAACAACCACAGAGATTAGGGCTGGCGTCTCTGGAGTGCCCTGGGAGACCCCAGCAGATAGCTACAGTGGAATGTCTGGTATGGTGGCTCTGGGCCAGCACTAGGACACTTCAAGCACTTACTCAGTGTGCCAAGGCTGACCCCTGACCTCTGCCCATGGCTCTGGCGTGGAACAATGGGGGTAGATCTCTGATTGCTTTCCTCGCTTCATCCCCTCCCCAACCAGCATGAACTTCATGACCACATACAATGTGCCCAGTGTGTTCCCTCAGTGTCTCTGTACCCTGGTGCTGGGATCCAATCTCAGCAGGGTGCCCTCATCCCAAGGACTCTGGCACCAATACTAGGCCCAGTGTCTGTGACAAAGTCTTTGTGAGTCGTTTGGTTTGGTCCTTAGAGTACCATTCTCAGGAAGAGAAGTGGCCTGCCTCAGTGCGAGGGGACAAAGTTGGGACTGGAGCATAGACCTTCTTTGTGCCTAGGCCCAGGTGCTTAGACTCTGTCTGCTTTAGATGAGTACTGTGCCCCATAGCACTTCTGTCTAAAGATGTGTGCGCCTTCTCCTGTCCTGACTCCAAGGCCTTTATACAAGCTTTCCTCTATCTGAAGTGCTGTATGTAATCCTCTGGCTTGGCTAGCTCACATGAAACATTGCTTTCCAATGCTGGTTGATGTGTCACTATGTCTGGTGGAATGTATGTCACAAGGATGTGAGTCAGAGGTGGCCACTTCCACAGATTATTAATAGGCAGCCCCAGATAGAGGATGATACCAGCTTGGATCCTGGGCTTCAAGTTGTGGGATTTGCCCATAGAGAGCAAAGCTCTAAGTGTCTCCCTTTGCCCCTAGTACTTGGGCACCAGAGTACCTGTGAGTGTGAGAGATGGGGCCTTCAGCTCTTCAGAATCACTTGTCTGCTTCACTTCAGACTGCGGTGAGGCAGGCCGCCCGTTCCTCTGTCCTGAGCCCCAATGGCTCCTAAGACTTGACAGTTTTTGAGGAGCAAACTGAGGCCTGGAGTTCTGCTTCTTTGCCAGAGTTTTCTGGTGTGAACATCTGGCACTTAGCCTCTTTCCTGGAGCCCTACAGAGACTGGGACTCAGCATTGCTGTCCTCGTGGAGGGTGGACTTTCTGCTTTTGGGGGATACAACTATCTTTCCATGATGGGCACTAAGGCTTCTCTGAACCAAGCTTAATAGGAAATGCCTTCTAGAACCCTGGGACCTTGAGGATACCTCAGTGACTCCATGAAAATGACAGAATATTAGCTTGGGCACAGGTGACCGTGAGGTACCAAGTTAGTTGCCTTGGCACACAGAAAGATTCCTTGGTCTCTCTGGTCCATCTGGAGACAGGATCCTCTCTAGATTCCTGACTCCATGTCTTAGCTGCATCCTGTGCCTATGATGTATGTGTCTCCAGGAGGGGCTAGTGGATGGGAACTTTATCTTCTCAGCTGCTGGATGTTGGAGAGGTAGAGCAGGCTGGACCTGGGAAAGCTCTGCCCTTGGCTACATTCTTTATACAACCAGGGCTCAACTCTGGCCTCAGAGGAGACTGTTCCACAGTTATTAGTAGATTTTTGCCCCTGACTTTATTACAGACTTCAGAGGGTCCGGAGAAGCCCAGGAGCAAGATGTGAGTGTCCCAGCAGCTCGCTGCCCTGCTTTATCAACACAGATACTGTGAGGGAAAAGGTCACTCTGAGAAGGCTCAGTGCCATCTCCAGAGTGCATAGATTCAAGGACATTCTTCATGTAAACAGAACCCCCTTTCCCCTCCTAGGATGAAGAAGGTGGGTACATGTGTCTAGAACAGTGGTTCTCAACCTTCCTACCGCTGTGACCCTTAAATACAGTTCCTTGTGTTGAGGTGATCCCCAACCATGAAATTATTTTCATTGCTACTTCATAACTATAATTTTGCTATTGTTATGAATCATAATGTAATTATCTTATATGCAGGATATCTGACAGATGGCCACTGTAAAAGGGCCACTTGATCCCCCAAAGGGGCTGCAGCTCACGGTTGAGAACCACTGGTCAAGATGGTTTCATTTGGCAGGAGAGCACCATGAACTGAGTGCCATGGGCTATAGGGTACCAGATATTGAGATATAGACAAAGTCTATAAGAAGAATCTGTTGTGTACATCATACTGGACACTGCAGGCACATACAGGGGATGGACTTAGAGAGTCCCTGTACCCCAGAGTTGATGCTGGGGGAGAATCTAGGTGACAGCATCGAAGGGAGGAATGCAAAGGGAGCCAGACTCTGTGAGGAGCTGGAAAGTATCTTTCCGAAGGGACAGTGGTCTGCACATGGGGCCTTGGAAAGCAGGGAGGGTAGAATTAATTCTGCTTTGTAGAACTAGAACGCATTCTGATGTGTTTGGATCAAATGCTGACACTGTGGGAATATAGTTCAGCCAGAGGTTGTGGGAATGATGGAGCTTCTTACCAGACCTATGGAAGTGTACTGGGAAAGTGTTGCCTGATGTCAAGCAAGAGAATTTCCAAAGCATTCTCTGACACTTCTTCGATTTTCAGTGTGACTGAGAAAGATTTTGCCAGTGGAAGCCTAGTATCCTGGAGTAAGCCAGTCGCCTCGCCAGATGGCCCACACGGGAGGTGTGGGCTCTATTCCTCAGATGAGAAAACTGAGGTTGAGAGTGGGTTACAAGTCTGGGGATGTGGAAACCAAGGCAGAACCCAATGAATCAGTTGTCTAACCACTGAACCAATATGTTCACAGAGGTCACTCGGGTGGAGAGATGCTCATTAGGTGGGGAACTCAGAATGGAGTACCAGTCTTAGGGGCAGCACTGAGTGTTTAGTACAAGGCCTGGATCATTGGAATGCCTAGGCTACCTGCCTCGGGTGGGGGAGTAGTGGACTCCTCTGAGGTAAGCTGGGCAGGACCATGAAAGATGCAGGCTGCACTTGTGGGTGAGGTGCCAGGAACTTGGGGGTGGACCTGGGCTAATACGTCAGCACTCTAGAAAGATTTTTTTTCTCAAGCAATTAAAAGGTGGAAATTTGTCAGTGTTTGTGATGAACTGAAGTGTGAATCCTGAACCGCCTCTGCTGGCTTGTGGTTTGGGGCAGGAGAGCAGTCCGCAGCTGCCAACACGCCAGCCAGCGTGCATTTCCCGGAGATTTTGCCGGTCTCATTCTCCCCAGCCCCGCCCACCCCTCACCATATTGGGGCTGGTTGTCTTCATCATGGAACCCTTCCCCAGGCATCCTCCTTGAAGTCAGTGTGCTGCCCCCTCCTGGCTAGAGCAGACTCTCCACCAAGTGTGGAGGTCTCCTGGAGTCTTGGAACTCATCATACCCAGCTTGTCCTCAGCACAGGAGACATGTCACCACCCAGCTCAGGCACACTTGGTGTATCACCCAGTCGATATTCTAGAGCATCAGGAAGCCTTGTCTACAGCCAACATGGACATCAAGTCTATGAAAGACTCTTGTGTTCATCAGTTTGGTTCTGAGTCACACATTCTGGACTCAGGGATGTCCTGGTCATAGCCACACTAGAGATGCAGCCTGTGTATGGTCCAAGCTCACCTTCTAGCCCACATCCATCTCTTGAGCCCCTAGGGATTTACTGGGATGAAGGTCAATAAAGAGTGCTGGCGTCACATTTGGTGACATTGATGGGAGGGTTGATCTGCTGATGTGATTCCAGAGAAAGGACAAGGTTGTAGGTAGTTCTAGCCTAAAAGGAAGTGACTTACAGTTTCAAAATGTAGGTGTTGGGAATGGCCAGGCCCTGGAGCAGGAAACAGTGGTCTCGCCACATCCCCTCAGCCGACGAGCTGGTTTAGCCTTTGCTGTGTTATTGAAACAGCTTGATTTAGCCAAAGAAGAACAGGTTCTGGGGGTGAGATAGACACCAACAGTTTTGGTGGATTTGAACCTGAGCCCTTCCTAGTGTGACTCCTTCAGCCTGTTTCTGTTCTAGAAATCAGACCTAGGGCTCCCCTTTAGGAAACCTCCCTGGGCCTCACATGTCCTCTGGAGCCCACAGCTCCTGGATATTCTGTGCTGTCTGGAAACTGCCTCACTGTTTGTACTCATTGCTGCATGCTTCAGGCCTCCTTTAGCTCAACCTTGCTGGAAGGGAGAGGGACAGTGAGAAGGACCTGTATTCCCACATCCTAGTCACACCTTGCACCCAGCTTTCTGTAGCAGGCAGACACTTCCCTCGGAGGGTAGAGCCTAGTGGCTTAGGGAGGCTGGGGGTCTGTGCCCACACTAATGAGGCCCAGACTGCAAAGCTGAAGCTTCCTACTCTCTCGGAGATAGCCAGTGCTCTTTAGCCCATTGGCTGCCTTGATGGCATGGAGATCTTGGCTGCAGAGCTGAGGCTGCAGACCTTGGGAAAACAGGTGCTCTTTCATCAGCAAGCTGCCCTTTTTGAGTGGTTGACACAGCCCTGTACCTGTGAATGGTTAGGTACTTGCACAACCAGTCATGGGGTTGGTACTCAGGGCCACTGGAGTGAGAGCCATGGACAGAGAGGTGAATCCATGGAGTTAGGGAGGAGGGTGCTCTCATAAAACCTCTTGGGCAAAGTAGAGACTACAACTCTTGGGAACCCTGTAGTTTCTGAACTCAGTCCTACCTTGAGGTCGGCCTTCAGCCTCAGAAACCCCCCTCTCCATACACCTCTTCCTATCCTGGGATTGGAGCTCAGACAAGGAGAAGCAGAGGTACTCAGTGGTTGGGGCTGGAACTCCTGCTTCCCTACTTCCTGGTTTCCGGGATAGAGCAGGTAAAGAAGCTGACTTGTGGGAGCAGAGTTACTTAGAGTAAGCCACTGGTCAGGAACCCTGTGACAACAGCAGTGTGCTTGTCTACAAGGCTGTGTGCACAGAAAGACTGCTTTCCACAAAGCTAGATGTTAGCTGAGCTGAGGTGGAGAAGTGACTCAAAGATTCCTTGTAGGGAGAGACTGACGTCTGGGTCCAAGCTACTTCCTAGTCTCTGTTTCTTGGTGTTAAAGGGCACAGAAATACGCATCTTGAAAGTCACAGGTACTAGGTGCAAGGCACAGTTCTGAGTATGTACCTTGTAGGGAAGAGCCTGTTGGTGAGGGAATGAGCTCCCAATAGGAGATATCAGCACTGTCTTCCTCAGGCCAGACATCCTAGTCTCTGAGGGGCTTCATGATAGCATGAACTGGCCTTGAGACTCTGGCCAGGAGTTCTACAGGAAGCTATCTCTGTAGGCACACAGCTGGCCCCAGAACTGAGTAAACTCAGGGGCCAAAACCCAGCAGGCTGGCTTTTAGGACCTTGCTGTGGGGAAGTCAGAAAAATGCCTTCTCCTTGGGACTGCCCAGTAACAGGAAGTCCCAAACAGGGAGGAAACCCTGCTGGCCACAGCTTCCCCCACCCTGTGAAGCCCTCTGAGCTGCTCTGAAGGCTAGGTAGTACTGGGAGCACCAGGGGCCTGCAGGATCTCATGCTTGGGGGATGCAAATTGCAGTCCCTACCAATAGCCCCTGGGCTGAACAGCCTTTCTGGACTCAAGAACACCTGTCCCCAGCAGGTCACAGGAAGTTGTGCCATGTGTTGGGTCAGTGCCATGAGGTAAGTTGAACAGCTAGATCTGGGGTTCTGGAGGTGTCACTGGCCTAACCACTGCAGGATTTGGGGTGGTGGGGGAGGGGAGAGGGAAGATCATAGCCCTTACCAGGATAGGTGTAGGGGCTATTTGGATTCAGTCCTGTGAGAAGCAATAAACTCCAAGGAGACTGGCCTTTGTCGACTTAGCTCCTAAATCTGAATGGTCCAAATGGAGCCCAGAGAGGAAACTGGCTGTTAAAACACTCTTAAGATTCCATTATATGTCACCCAACAGCAGCTGTGGGCAGGTGGAAGGCCTGGCCTATGAACCCTTCCTACTGTAAGCCCTGTCTGGGGTGGTCTTGGTGTTAGGTTTTGTGTCTACACATGGTGTGTGTGTGCGTGTGCGTGTGCGTGCATATGTGTTTTAGAGGGCTTGAGAAGTCCTGACTGTCTCTATGAGAGTGTTGTGCTCTAGGTCCTGACATAAAGTGGATAATCCCAAGGCCTCAGAAACCTGACAGTAGGGGGCTGTCCTTGTGCAGTTGACAGCACTGCAGCCCCTGTGGCTGCCCCAGCCCCTCAAGTTATCTGGTATGGCTGATCATTGGGCTTTTCTAGAAATCTGGTTTTCATTCTCTAACAGAGAAAGATTCTGGGAAGAGGAAGGAAGAAAGCGAAACTAAGAGGGAAGAGCTTGTGAGGCCTTGAGCTGGGGCAGCCCCAGGGGTGAGGCAGTGGGCTGGGTAGGGGAGAGTGCTCTGACTTACTGGATGAATCTGCACATGTGGCTTTGGATGAGTTGTTGGCTTTTTTGACCCCGCATATCTTCATTGGTGAAATGGCCTGCTTTGGATTATTATATAATCTGACAGGTTCGTACTTATCAAGCAAGGCTATAAGGGATTCATTTTAGGAAAGATTCCTGCTATTAATATGCTTTTCCTGTTATTATTAAACATATATAACAATCACTAAGTGATAAACCATCCCTTTGGAGCAGATCTCTGCATATCTATGAAGATGTACTGTCTTGTAGTGATGCTATATAGACAAATAGATAACTTCTTAAGTCTTAATGATGATCCTATAAGACTTCCTAAGATTATATCAATGATTATTAAGCTCTTTTATAGGGGGACTGCTATAAGGTCCTTTTCTGATAGTCAAAACTGCAATGAGAACTCTGCCAGTCTCCCAAGTGTCACCAGTTAATTGCTCTTAGATAGTAACCAGACTTTCTCCTACTCAGAGCACATTCCAAGAGGTTGTAAAACAGTTAACCAAAGGTCATAAAAAGGGAGCTAATGATTTATTATAGATGCTTGGAAGAAGATAAATTATTGACTGAGTTTATCTATACAAAGCTTCACTAATAACAGTTATGGTTTTAACCCTTCAGTGAACCTGTGAAGCTGAGACAGGTGATGGATGTTTAGCCAGATAATTATTCCTAATGGATATGCATGTAAACATTCTGTGTTGTAAACTTCTAATTTTATGATTTGATTTTTTGTGTGAACTCGTGATGAACTTTGTAACATGTGATCATGTATTCTGAAAGATGTGTAAGTACTGAAGACAAAGAGCTAGAGAAGAATCTTTTCCTTTTCTCCTCCTGGAAGAATTTTTCCCTTACTAGAATTTTTTTGCCTTTCCACAGATAGAAGAGAATTTTTTCCCTTTTCCCACTTAGACGAATTTTTCTTTTTCCCCTGCTTAGGATCTTTCCTCTTTTCCTCTTAGATGACTTTCAGAGGAAACTTTTTACAACTTAGTAGTAAATGCTGTAATTTTTTTCTTTTTTTTCTCTTTTGTTTTGTTTTGTTTTTTGTTTTGTTTTTTTCTAGACAGGGTTTCTCTTTGTAGCCCAGGCTGTCCTGGAACTCACTCTGTAGACCAGGCTGGCCTCGAACTCAGAAATCTGCCTGCCTCTGCCTCCCAAGTGCTGGGATTAAAGGCGTGCGCCACCATCACCTGGCTGTAATCACTTTTCTAAGTGTACTGTTTCATTCCTGTGACTTCAGATTAGCAGGTAGAAAGTTAGAGCCGCATAGTTCCTGCTGAGATAGTACAAAGGCTATCTACTTAACCCTTTGCTGTTTGAGGAAGATGTGTTAAGTGCAAGAAACTTCAGTTTCTGGCCTCAGAAGATCACAGAGGGCAAGTCAGCTACAGTAGCATAGTAACTTAGATTTAGATAAGTAAACTTTTTATTATATAACAACCCTAAATATCTTGTAAGACCAAGTCTTACCCTCCTCCGATGCTCTTCCCTCTCTGCTGCTTCAAGAAAGAAGACTCCCCATGCCCAGACTGGCCCCTGGCATATTGTGATGGTGATGTGGGTTGGTCCCTGAAGAGCATAGAGTCTGGCCTATGAGGAGTGCCCAGTGCAAGTCCTGAGCCCTTCTGAACCTCAGTGTCCTAGCCTGTAAATTGCAAAGTAAAGCACTGAATTCATGTACCCTGTCAAGGCTACTGAGCAGTCAGGTAGTGGGTTGGGCTAAGCCAGCTTCTAGGGCCCACTCATGAAGGATCTTAGTAGACTGTAGGTGTGTCTTTGTGTGCATTTGTGTGAATATCTAGGTGATTTGCATATATGTATGGTATGAATGTGTCTATTAACATACATGTGCGAGCAAGCACATGTGTGACTGTGAACACATGAGTTTATGCCTTTTAAAAATATGTCATTTTAAATTATGTATGTATGTATGTATGTATGTATGTATGTGCTACTGATGTGAGTGCTGGGAACCAAAGAGGTCCTCTGCAAGGGCAGCACCCACTTTTAATTGCTAAACCATCTCTACAGCTTCAAGAGCATGTGCCTGAGCACATGAATAAGTTATGCATGCGTGTGTGATTGTGTCCTGATGTGTGGTTCAGTTCCTGTGACAACAAAAATGTCTTAGTTACTTTCCAATTTCTGAGACAAAAACCACCATCAGGCCAGCTCATGAAAGAAAGGGCTTATTCTGGAGCTCACAGTTCCAGAGTTAGAATCTGTGACCATCACACAGGAAGCACGGTAGCAAGTAGACAGGCCTGGCACTGGAGCAGTAGCTGAGAGCTCACATCTGATCTAAAAGCACAAGGCAGAGAGGGATAACTGGGAATGGCATGGGGCTTTGGAAACTTCAAAGCCCACACCCAGTGACACACCTCCTAGAACAAAGCCACACCTCTTAATCCTTCTCAAACAGTTCTACCAACTGGGGGACCAAGCGTTCAAATATATGAGCACTTGGGGATCATTCTCATTCAGACCACGACAATGAGTATATGTGCACGTGTATGCATAGTTTGAGGGTGAAGTATGAGATCATGTGTACATGTGTGTACGTGAGAACATATGTGTGCACAAGTACCCTGGTGGTAGCTGGTGTCCTTTTCCCTGGGTTGGGACCCCCCACCCCTGCCTTGCTCTGCAGCTTCACAACGAACAGTCCAGCTTGGTCACAGTTAAGAATAAGTGTGCTTCACACCGGCAGGGACATATCTGCAGGTGTCAGGGGCTGTTAGAGCCCAGGGCTTCACAGGCCACACCCTGACTTTGTGTATAGGCTCATATATGCATGTACACATGCACACACATCAATGTGCATATGTGTACATTGTATGAGTGTAACACCTGTGATGTTAACCAGGTGAGCAGAGCCACCACGGATGTATGGAGCCTTGTAGGTGATGACCACTCACCCCTGCAGGTTCATAGAGCCCCGGGGCAGGCACAAGCCACAGAACTTACCTCTCAACTCATCCAGGCTGCCTTTGTGGGGCAGAGTGGTTTTTATTTGGTGGCTCAATCCGTCTCCTCTAGCAGCCTCTGGAAGCAGGGTCATCTGAATCAAGATCAATTATGAGAGAAGGACTGGGGGAAGGACTTGGAGAATGTGTGGCAGGCATCCAGCCTTCCAGGTGTTCATGTAAGCACATATGTAAACTTACAGGCACAAATGTCCATACGTGTCCACATATGTCCACACAAATAATGATTGCACATCTTCTACATGGTCTCATGGGCTCTAGCCACAACCACTGACTTACCATATGCAAAGCCATGGGGTGGGGCAGGGAGAGGCCTGCAGCTACAAGCAAAAGGATCCATGAAGCACAGAGAACCTGGCAAGCGAGTCCTGACCCTGTTGCCCCAGCCTCCTACCTAGGGAGGGGATTTGTTGCTAGACTATCAGAGGACTGGGCTCTTCCATGCCCTCCTCTGCTGATAGGGACTCAGTGGAAGCTGAGGGCCGAGTGGGGTTTGCACTTATGTCTCCATACTCTGCCTCAAAACTCTCATCCACAGTGGCCCAGCCCACCGAAGCTGCTGTTCCTACAGAGAAGGGGGCTGAGCATCCACATCCCATGAACTGTCGGTTCTCTGGTATGGATGAGTTGTGCTATTGGGTCCCAGGGGCTGGGTGGTGCTGTGGGTACTGAGGTGGCTAGCGCAGTCAGTGAGTGGCTAAGAGTCTTCATTCTGTCCACAGGCAAACCAGGAGTTTTTTAGTTTCCCTTCCAGCTTTCCCAGGCAGGGTGGTGCTGGAGTCTGTAGGCTGAACTAAAACTCTCCGGGAAGTCTATCACAGCGCGGTAGTCACCCTCAAGTGGCACACCCTCTTTCTGCTCCTAGCCCGGATTGGCATTGGGTTCCTGAGCAGGGTCACCTGGTGTCAGGCAGGGCTTATCTGGAGAGAGGTTATGATTCCAGCTCTGTCTCTGAAGTGCGAACGAACGTTCCTGGGAGAGATGAAGTAGAATATCACTTGGCTTTCATGACTCCCTC
The DNA here is from genome assembly GCF_004785775.1 of Grammomys surdaster. NCBI lineage: Eukaryota > Metazoa > Chordata > Mammalia > Rodentia > Muridae > Grammomys > Grammomys surdaster. Next base: position 5,320,186 of record NW_021620993.1, on the reverse strand, counting down.
TCCAACAGGGTTGTTTGTTGGCCACCTATGAGCTTTCATTCTGCCCACAGTAGGTGGTAGCTAGGCCTTCTCCTGCTGGCCACTGAGCTGAAACAAGATGAGGCTGAAACTGCTTTCCTCCTGCACTCAACACCACCCAAGCAGGACCAGGAGGAGACAGGCTACATCTTTCCTTGCAGCAGCTCCTGACATTACAGAGCAGCCCATACAGGGCTCTGTTTCAGCTTCCTTCTGCAATCCTCAGTCCAACTACCCACGAGGGGCAACGGTCTGTTTTACTTGGAGCACCCTGGATTCCCACTCTGTGCTGGGCCTGAAAGCTAAGTTTGGAGGATAATGATGACACCGGCTGGTGTCAGGTAGAGGAAAGGCTGTGTCATTAGCCCCTGGCTGGGGACATAGGACCTTCTGCCAGTCATGGGCAACCACTCGGAAGAGGGAATGCTGGATCTCATCTGTTCCCAGATGCTAGTACATCCTTCCACCTTGCAAAACACACTTATTAGTCCTGATAATTTCTTACTTCCTTAGAATTTATGCTACATAAAGTCATCTGATCATTGCTTAGGGGTTTTTTGTTGTTGTTGTTGTTGTTGTTTTTCTTATCTTGACACTTGATTTGTGTCTGTGTACCAAATGTATGTAGTGCTTGTGGAAGCCAGAAGAGGGCATTGAATCCCCTGGAACTGGAGCTGCAGACAGATGTGAGCTTCCCTGTGGGTGCTGGATCCTTTGCAAAAGCAGTCAGGCTCCTAACCACTGATCTGCCTGTCCAGCCCGACATTCAATTTTGTTTTATTATATAGTTGCCTTAACCACACTTTCTGTGCAATGTTGAAAAGAAGCAATGGGATCAGACATCTTTACCTTGTTCCTGCCTTTCAGGAAACTGAAAATGTTCAGCCTTTTACCTCCAGCCGTAATGGCTGTAGGTTTTTCTTAGACACCCTTTGTTAGCTTTAGAACATTCTCTTCTGTTTCTTTTTCTTTAGATTTATTTATTTATTTTATGTATATGAGTACACTATTGCTCTCTTCAGACACACCAAAAGAAGGCATCAGATCCCATTACAGATGGTTGTGAGCTACCATGTGGTTGCTGGGAATTGAACTTAGGACCTCTGGAAAAGCAGTCAGTGCTCTTAACCGCTGAACCATCTCTCCGGCCTTGTTTCTAGTTTTTTTAATTATGAAGATTTAGGTAACAACAAGTTCTTTTTTTTTTTTTTGTCTTTTCAAATGATCGTGTGGTTTTGTTTTTTTGTCAATATGGTGTGTTCTATTAATTGTATTCAACTATTAAAGCAACCTTGGATTGCTGGGATAAATCCCCCTTGTTCGAGTTATAGAATATTTTTTCACGTGGTGTTGGATTCAGTTTGCTAGCATCTTGTGGAGAATGTTTATGCCTGAGTCCAGAAGGGGATTTGGGATCGGGGATATGCCTCAGTTGCTAGATTCCTTTCTAGTCTCAATCCTCAACACTGCTTATGCCAAGCATGGTCACCCAACATTTAGGATGTGGAAGCTGAGAAATCAGAAGTTCAAGGTCATCCTCAGCTACCCAGCTAGTTTAAGGCCAGCCTAAGCTCCGTAAGATTCTGTCATAAAAGAGAAACACAAACAAAAAAACTCAGAGACTTATTTTTCTGTACTTTCATGTCTTGTAATAACTTTATCTGGGTTTTGGTATTTGGGTGATACTGGCCTCATGGCTTTGCTCTTATATTTTCTGGGCAAGTTTGTATATGGTTAGTGTTCTTGGAATCTAATATTTAAAGGCTAAATTACTTTAGTTGCAACAGCAGGCAGTGGAAACAACCTGGACTAAGGTGAGTTCTTATGGGCTTGGGTTAGTACGGTCTGTACACAGGCAGAGACCCAGAAGGTAGGGGCAGAGCAAAGCACATAAAAAAGGCTGAAAGTAGGGATAGGACTGAATTGGGAAGTGCTAGAATGTTGCCAGGTGTGATAGTGTACAGGAGCCATATCAGTACTTGGGAGACTGAGCCAGGGCTACAGGAGGATCCCAAAGTAGAGGAAAGCCAGGGCTGCAGAGTGAGACCCTCTTTAACGTCCCCCCACCCCCACCCCAGGCAGGATTGTGTCCACGGCATTTAGATAAAGATGTGGTATGTTGGCTGGAAGGTGAGGAAGGGAAATTGGTGGAGTCAGGGAGAGGTGTGGCCTGCTCAGAGGCAGTGGAAGTGGGGAGGGTTTATAGTGCAGGGTGGCTGGAAGGAGGCAGCTTAGTGTACTGGGTAAGATGACAGGTGCTCTTCCAGAAACCAATGCACCAGGCAGCCAGACTCTTGGAGTGAGAAAGCTGTAGGAACTTCAAGGCTACACATAGTGGGAAGGAGCCTGGAGAGCTTGCCTAATATAGAGGCTTGGACACCAGGGAGAAGAGCCTAGAACGGACAGCTGAGTGGGAATGAAGCCTGAGGAACATACCAGAGTTCCTCTTGAAGGGCAAATGTGCTCCCTTCTGTCACAGGTAGCCCACCCTGGGGCAGCCTGTATTGTGATGGGAGATGGAGGAGGAAGGATGCCTAGGAGGTCAACAGGGCTTTAGCAGCCTTAGGCGGTCAGGAACACTCTTCTGGGACTGGTACCCAAAGGAGACCAAGTAGGTGAGAGCTGCCAACGGCTAGACCCCTGAGTCCTTGGAGGAATTCTGTCATGAGGGAGACCTATAGAGTAGACATTGGCAAGGTGACATGATGGGGTACTAGCAGAGGATATAAGGTGCCATAAAACTCATGTCCAAGGTACAGCCTGGGTGGTGAGATCCACAGGCGGGGACGTCGGGACCCTCAGGTGTTGGGAATATGAGCGGGACTTCCTCGTTTGCATCGGTGGCTTCCTTGTTTGTCTAGATGGCTCTTGCTTCTGGACTATGTAGGTACAAGTTTCCAAGTTTCCACTTCTTGTAGTCCACCACCCTCAGTGCAGTGGGTGGAGAAACTGACGAGCGGAGGGGCGGGTCCGCTTCCTCACCTGGCCCCTAGCCCTTACTCCGCTGCCTGCAAGGGGAGGAGCCAGTGGCCGCTCCGGCCTGGGGCTCTACTAGCTATGGCGGGCTCTGGGTCGCGGCCGCGGAGCTGGGGCTGGCGAGAGACAGGCTCCAGGGACGAGGCTGCGGCCGGTGGGCCCAGCTCGGTACCATGTCGCTGCGCACAGGGGAGGCGGGCGCTGGCTGCCCCCCGGAAGCCGGCTGTGCCCGCCGCGTGGACACCGTGAGTACTGATCCTGTAGCTCCGGATCTGGGACCCCGGACCTGGGTTTGAGCACCCACCCTTCAGACTCTCACTTCTCAGACCTGGGCCTCCAGCCTCTGCACCACGACCGGGGACCGCAGGTCCCTGGAGCCCTAGGCGCTATCAGGCATCTACCCAGAACAAAGGCGAGCACGAGCCAGCCAGAGTTGGCTGGCCGGAGCTCCAAGCCTGGCGCCCTGTCTGTCCATCCATCTGCTAGCAACCCCCATCCCATGGGCGTGGGAGTGGACACCCTCGTCGCACCCCACTGCTGTGCTCGGACCCGCGTTTCCCCTCGGCGCTGCACGGGGGTGTGGTCGCGCCATTGTTCCAAACCACGGCCTGAGGTTCAAGGATCAATGGCCCTGACCTTGCTCCTGCTGGCCCGGACCATGGACCAAGTGCATTTGAGATATGTGATAATGGATTCTCTCTCTCTCTCTCTCTCTCTCTCTCTCTCTCTCTCTCTCTCTCTCTCTCTCTGTGTGTGTGTGTGTGTGTGTGTGTGTGTGTGTGTGTGTGTGTGTGTGTGTGTGTGTTGGAGTAGCCAGCGGAACTTAATTCTCTAACACATATTTGGTGGAGTGCGCCTGGCCGTTGACAAGAGCTTGATTGATTTCCATCTTTTTTTTTTTTTTTTTGGTTTTTTTCAAGACAGGGTTTCTCTGTGTAGCCCTGGCTGTCCTGGAACTCACTCTGTAGACCAGGCTAGCCTTGAACTCTCAAACTCAGAAATCCGCCTGCCTCTGCCTCCCAAGTGCTGGGATTAAAGGCGTGCGCCACCACCGCCCGGCTAATTTCCATCTTTTTACCTTTCATTTTCTGATGCCGTAGATTTCCCCACCTTCTGAATGCTGAGCTTTCAGGCTTGGGCCACCCCGGGCCTGGAGGGTTTTCTGTATGTGTTTTGGGGGGTCAGCACTGTAGTAATAGGAATCCCAGCAGCCTGCCCTTCTGGATCTGGCCCTCGCTTTCCCACCTTGTTGAGAACAGGCCTCTGACCTTGCCCTCACTCAGCTCCTCAGGGTTCCAGAGAGGGACCTGCTGGAGTGAGTGGGGGCACCAACAGAACAGTGCCAGTTTAGGGGGCAATTGTGACTGGCACTTGGGGTTCCTCACAGGAAGGAGCCTCTGAGCCCCGATACCCCGGGCTGATAATGTGGATACTAGCAAACCTGTCAAATGGTCCTCATGGCACTGATGACAAGGGTGTGCGGATCCACCCTGTGCTCCCAATTTATAGCTCTAATAACTGAGGCTGGCGTGCCTCCAGAAAGCCAGACTAGGTAGGAGCCCAAATCACTAAACCTGGGAAGGGGGACTATTGGCTGGTGTTTCTCCTACAACCTGACTTCAGGGCTTCAAAAGGGGGATAGACAGAAGTTACTGAGGAAGGGTGGACATCTCAGGACTTTCTCTCCACGGAAGGTCAGACCTGGTGGAGAAGGTGCCCGTTGCCTGCCTCGGTGCTATTGAACAGCCATTTTCAAGGCAGTGATACCAGTGCCCCCTCCTCCAGGAAGCCACCCCTGACTTCCTACCTCAGACAAGCACCATGTGAGCTTCCCTGGCATTGGAACCTTGGGAAGCTATTGGTATAAGGGCTGATGTACCCAGGATAGGGTTTTCTGAGTTCAGTCATTACTGCCCCAGCCTTTCTGGGGCCATGAACTCAATGAACTCATGATGATAAAGGAATGTACTCAGCATTCTGGAGTCAGGTATGTGGCCAAGAGGATTGGGAGCAGACTATGTAGCACTGTCAACCCCCAGGGTCCCACTCAGAAGCCTGGAGTCTTAAGAGTCCTCCTCCATTGACCTGACCCTCCATGTTGCCTTCTAGATCTTGGTCATGTCCTTTCAGGATCCCCTACCAAACTGTTCCCTGCTGCCCACCCCAGCTGAGTCCTGTCTCTTTTGCTTCAATTGCAGCTTCATGGCGGCTGAGGAAATGCACTGGCCTGTCCCCATGAAGGCCATTGGTGCCCAGAATTTGCTGACCATGCCTGGTGGTGTGACCAAGGCTGGTTACCTGCATAAGAAGGGTGGCACTCAGCTGCAGCTGCTCAAATGTGAGTCACTGGGTCATGGGAGTTTCAAAGGGAGGACATGGTTCTGCTTCTCTACTGCTCTAATGGGTCTCCTGAGATTTCTTTTCCTTTTCTGGCAGCTGGCACACCTGATGAGTTCCTTACACTGGACCTTATCACAGGATCCAACATAGTATAGCTAGGCAAAGCGAGGGCGAACATTTGGTACTGGCCAGCTAGTCATGAGTGCTTCGGTCTGAAGCCAAGGCTGGAGGACCTCAGCGAGGTCTGATAGATCTGGTTCCTCAGTGCTGTTCTTGCCTTGTATGTGACTTGTGGGTGAGTTGGTGAGTCATGTGACACAGAATGATCCCGTATGCCAGGCCAGGAGCCAGCTGAGTGAGTGTCAGGATGCTGAAGACAAAGAGTACTAGAGCCTTGCCCAGCTCTCTGATCAGCCATGGCTACTCCATGCTTTTGCCCCTGTGGTGCCCTCTGCCAGGGTCTCCTTGCCCCCATGTTGCCTAGCTGAGATGCTCTAGTGGACTGTTGGACTCTGTGTGCGTATCGATGTACAGACAGCCTCCAAGGGAGAACCATAAATAACCTTTCCCCTGGGTTAGGAGGGGCTGTTCTAGGCAGGAACCTGAGAACAGCTCCACCTTGGTGGCTCTCGTCAGCTGGCTCTGGGTGCCGCAGCTCTGCTCTCCTTACCTGTCAGGTCCTCACCTCCCCAGTAACCCTATTGCTCCAAGCACGGCTCCCATGGCCTCCTCAGGCCTCTGGTCCAGGCTCCACCCTTTCTTACTGTCCCTTGAGGCCTTAACCTACCCCTTTTCTTTGGGTGGTCAGGCCTTCCCTGGGGTGGTGCCCCAAAACTTGGCAGTGCACCAGTGATTTGTTTCTATTTGACCCGAAAGAAAGTCCAAGGAGGGGGCAGCATAGGAGCATAGGGGGCAGCAAGGAGGGGGCAGCATAGGAGCATAGGGGGCAGCATAGGAGCATAGGGGGCAGCA
>NW_021620993.1:5290345-5313870 GCF_004785775.1 Grammomys surdaster | reverse complement strand
GGCAGCATAGGAGCATAGGGGGCAGCATAGGAGCATAGGGGGCAGCAAGGAGGGGGCAGCTCCCTGCTCTACCGTTCTGCAGTGTCAGAGGTCTGGTTCCAAGTTGCCCAGGGCCTCTGGAGACAGCCCCAGAGGAGAGCTGACTGGTGGCTTTGTGGCTCACCTCTGAATTGTCGCCAGGGCCCCTCCGCTTTGTGATCATCCACAAGCGCTGCATCTACTACTTCAAGAGCAGCACGTCCGCCTCTCCTCAGGGCGCCTTCTCACTGAGTGGCTACAACAGGTGAGTGTCCGTCCTGTCTGCTCACCAACCTCTCGTGCCAATTGCTTTCTCTCCCACCCTACACCACAGAGCCAATCCCTGGCTGTCTGAAATGGCCTTCATCTGCTTGCTGGCTGCTGTTCTACCTACCCTGGCCGTTGCTGAGGGCAGGGGGCGGGCAGTATGTGTAGGGGGAGGCCTTTACTAGGAGCTTCTTGGGAGTTCAGGTACCAAGGGCCTGGGTGGCTTACTTTGCAGAGTTCCCATTGAATTACCACCCTGTAAATTTTGTGTTCAGCCTCTGATCCTGCTCTTCGCTCACTACACCCCCTTTCCAGGGAGCCCAGAGTTCATCTATCCCAGGCAATCCTAAACTCAGGTTCTTCATGGACTTTCTGGCTCTAGGGTCTTCCCAGGCTCCAGTTCAGTTCCCTGCTATATTGGTATAGGCTGGGATCCAGCCAGACAGAATCCATGGACTTCCCCTCAAGGGCTTCTAGACTAATGGGCAGGTATAACCTGAGCTAATGCCTACATGTCAGCCTATCTTGAGTCCTTATGGCTTTGGGGACTGTAGGATACCCAGCCTCTTTGCCTTGTAGCATTAGACTGAGCCTTTCATCACCCCATAAAGGCTCAACCCATCCTGCTCATTCTAGAGTTGCTCTGGGCCTCTGCTTCACCCAGACTATAGCCTCAATGAGCCAGTCTTGCCAAAGGTACTAGCTAATCAAAACTCTCTCCCTAGTCACTTTCCCCAGACTGGTAGCCCTACTACTGTGCCAGCCATCTCATGAACTCAGCCCTTGACAGATGTGACAGTACCCTAAGGATCGTCCACCCCATTTGATGGGGTGAGCCTGAGAGGCCCTGGCCAGGACCTGTGATGAGCCAGGCAGATACTCTGGCTCAGGTGCCCAGCCAGTAGCACTCCCCTAGGTAGACTGATGTCTGAGAAAGCCCTGCATCTGGGCAGGCCACAGAGCAAAGAGGCAGTCCAGGGGCTGTATGTGGCAAAGCTGGGGAGCGGTATCTTTTTGAGGAATGACTCTGATGGGCGAGGAGAGTAATGGGACCTTGTCTCTGAGCCCAGTACTCTTCTCATGGGAAGTCTTCAGAGACCCAGCACCTTCCTGAGCTCACACTCTGCTCTCTCCCTGAAGCATGTAGGTATTCACTGATTGTGTAAGCAGGCAGAGACTGTCTACATCTACCTGTATTCCCCAGGCCATGATGCTGAGTGCTAGGATCAATTCATGGGTGGGCTTTGTAGGGAGAATTCTGGAATTTTGTTTTCTTTAAAAAAAAAAACAAGCACAGATATATTGTAAGACTGTGTTTTTGCCTTAATCCCAGGTATGGGATATGGGGCTGTTTGCATCACTGATTATGATTTGCCTCGTGCTCTAGTAGAGGCATGGTTTTGCCAGCTGCAGATAGTTTCTGCAATTGTGTGACGTTTGGAATTCTGGCAATTTTTCAGAGGGTATATAAATGCTAGGTCCCTGAGAGGTGGGGTTCATGGTTGTTGGTCATTCAGGGGGGTTGGTTGCAATTTGTTAGTAGTTTTGCTTAAAGAAGAAAGAAATTAGATTCAGACCTGTCTTCCACCCCTTCCCTCTACAGTCCTTTCGTTCCTATCTAGTGATAGTGGGTAAAAATGGGGGTAGATAAAGGGTGGGAAAAGAAGCACCCACTAAGTAGTAAAAGTCCAGCCACAGGGGTTGATAAACCCATTTCTTGAGTGGACAAGCTGGTGACTTCTGGCAATGTGCCCTCAGAGTGATGCGGGCAGCTGAGGAGACTACATCCAACAATGTCTTCCCATTCAAGATCATTCACATCAGCAAGAAGCACCGCACGTGGTTCTTCTCAGCCTCCTCTGAGGATGAGCGCAAGGTGATTGGCAGGTAGCAGGGTCCCAGGAGCTGGGCAGGACTTGGCTGAAGTGCCACATTGATCACCAGGCTCTGACTTCCTATGAGCTCTAGACAGGAGGCTAGGATCCTGAAGAGAAAGACTTGGTTGAGGTATCTGGGCAGCCAGGTGGATTAGGCCCACAGGCTGGTGCCTGTACACACCGTGAGACTCTCCCAGCAGGATACAGCCTGAAGTGGGCTGAGGGGCAGCCCAGGAGGGAGATTCCATGTCTGAGCCACTCGATCTATGTTGGACCTAGCTAGCTAGGTTTCTCTCCTTGGACCTACTGTATAGAGCTAGACAGTGATGAGGAGAGGGTGGAGTGGGACCCCATTCTGGACAAGAATCACACTTACTATGGCTGTTCCTGACCCACAGAGTTGGATGGCCTTGCTACGCAGGGAAATTGGCCACTTCCATGAGAAGAAGGAACTACCTCTAGACACCAGGTATGCCAAGGGTTGTGATGGGTGGGTGGTAGTCCTAAGAACTTCTTGGCTCTTAGGGCTCCCTTCTAGTCCCTGGGGACTAGGCTTCTAATCACTTTCATAAAGGTTTTTCTGGAGGTACCAGGCAAGCTTCATGTGTGCAGAAGCACACGCTGCTTACATAATCATGTACAAGTGTGCATGCACATCTCGTCTGTCTTCCAGCGCTGTCCCTGTCCCAATCCCTTGTACTTATTTGTAACTCCTCTGTGGGGCTCATATGTGCCCATTCCTTCCCCTACTGCGGAGGCCCAGCATTTACAGCTCAGAGTTTTGGAGTCTTAGCTCTTGGTGTCGACTTTATCCCTGGGGAAGTGTAGTATTCCTGGTCTCAGCATCCTCATCCATGAGATGGTCCAGCAAACAGCAGTGGCTCTTTAGGGACCATAAGTCAATCCTATTGTAGTCAGTGAAACTGAGATCCAGAGAGGGCTGGGCACTCTCAAGGACCTACCCTGAGGTCCTAAACTGAATCCAGAACTCCTGGCCATCGGGTTGGACAAGACATAGACATGTGGACCCAGTTCTAACACAGCAAGCCAGTCAGGGTGGCTAAAACCATAGTGGGGGCAAGGAGGTGGCACCCATAGGTGGTTCTAAATCTCCAGTCCCTACGTTTGTCCATGTATATACATGTCCAAATGTCTCTCTCTATGTGACCTTTGTGTCCCTTTGTCTATACACATGTGAGGGATTATCCTTATGTCTGTATATGTTCACCTCTGCGTATGGCTGTGGTATTGGGAGTATTCCCCCATGTTCACAAGGGGAATACCTACCTAGTCTAGTACTCATTGCTTATTCCTTGCTCTGGGTTTCAGCGACTCTAGCTCAGACACGGATAGCTTCTATGGTGCAGTTGAGCGACCTATAGATATCAGCTTGTCTTCATATCCCACAGACAATGAAGGTAAGACCATCTCTGTACCTGCCATATGTCCTGCTGATAGTGAACCTGCTTGGGCTGCCCAGGAGATAAATGTACATTTGGCTTTGCTCCCTGCCCTGTCCTCTGACAGAGTGATGCAGCTTCTCTGCCTCTGACCTCTAGCAGTGTGAGTTCAGGTTTCAGATACTACCTCCTTGTCCTCAACCCCCTTCCTCCTGGGTACTCTTATTCCCGTGGGTGGAGCAAAGTGCAATGGGCCATGCTACCTGTTCTGCACACAGGGGCCTGGGTTATGTTGTGTCTCATCTTCCATTCACTACATGTAGATTATGAACATGAAGATGAAGACGACTCGTACTTGGAGCCTGATTCCCCAGGACCCATGAAGCTTGAAGGTACGTAGGGTAGCTGGACCTGGGGTCTCCTTGGTGAGTAGAGACCAGAGACTGGGACCAAGAATAGAGCCTCTCCTAGGCTGTGGGTCTTTATTGTTTTGTTGGGTCTCTCTGTAGCAATGGCTATCCTGAATCTTTCCTGACTGGGCCGTCTTCAAACTCAGATCTGCCTGTCTCTCCCTCCTGAGTATAGAATTAAAAACATGTACCACCACACCTAGCAGGTTATGGGTCTTGCTCTGGGTGGAATCAGTTTCCTTGTTGTGATCCAAGTATTCAGAGGCTCAGGGCTGGTTGCCTTTACTTACTTGCTCCTGCCGCCTCCCGAGTTAACCTTGTGTGAATGGAGGGTCAGGATAGAGGGGTGGTCCTGGAGGCTGACAGAAAATGAAGGGACACTGGGAGGTGGGTTGTCTGAGGCAGATCTATTGCCCATGGCAACAAGTTCTCAGTGGATCATAGTTGTAGGCTAGGTTGTCATCTCTGGCTCACTGTTCACTGCACCCCCTGAGGCGCACAGTCTCCAGAGCAGACGAGCATACAGACATGCATATGCGAGTGACAGGGAAGGATAGGGCTGGGGAGGAAGGCCATGTCTCTGTCCTTCACCTCCTGACACCTTGTACTTTCTCTGCTTCCTCCACTCAGAACACTCCAGCTTCATCTTGTCTGTCATTATGTGTTGGGATGCTCGCCCATTTCTATTTTCTGTCCTCCGCTGACCTAACCTTCCACCTTCCATCTGACTAGCTGTAGGTGTTAGTGTCCTTGTTCCCTGCCTTCAGGCCAGCTCTGCTGATGCTCCTTCAGTGACCAGACTGTTGGCTCCTATTTCCTACTCTTACACTTAGTCCTCAACTTGATTAGCCAGCTCCAGAGAGTGGAAAAGTGAAGTCTGTGTCCTTGAGCTGTAGGTAGACATTCAGGGTACCTGCAACCTTCATTGAATGCTCTCACCTACTCTTCCTTCTACCCTCTAGACAGATGTCCCTCGCTCCTCACTGGCCTCATTCCTCCAGGTGCCTGGAGTTCTGGCCCTTCTTGCTCTTCTGTCTGTTGTGTCTCCTCTTGAGGAACATCCCATCCTGCCTGTGACTGAGGGACACCCAGGCCTCCAGTCTCATTCCTTTCATGCCATTCCCACTTCCCGGACCTACTATCCTGATGGTCCATATGACATCTGGGCTGGATGTCACCCCATGCCTTTTGCTCATTATAAACACAGGCCTTCAACTTCATCCTGGTGGTTCTGGCCCATCCTGCTCACCTCTGTAGTGTAGAATTCACCCTTCCTCTTGCTCAGGTGAAGGCCTGAGAATCCCAGCTCTGCTTACTTCTACCTGTGGGAGGCTTGAAAGCTCTTCATGGAACATCTGGGCTGTAGAAACCTTACATGGACTCTCTTCAGGGGTCTGGATGGGAGCGCCTGAGAGCAGTGCTGGCTTGGGCCCAGGGAAAGCTGGGTGGTGGGCTAGATATTGGGCATTAGGTAGGGCAAGGGTCAGACATGAAGGATGCATACTGAATGAGCTGCTGCTGGCAGCTGAAGGTATGGCCACTAGAAGCGCATACCTGCTGCCTGTTGCTAGTAGAGAATGATCCAGCTTCTGTGATGCCAACTTGACTTTGTTTTTTGTTCTGCAGATGCCCTTACCTATCCACCTGCCTACCCACCACCTCCTGTGCCTGTACCTCGGAAGCCAGCCTTCTCTGACTTGCCCCGTGCCCACTCTTTCACCTCCAAAAGTCCAAGCCCCTTACTGCCACCCCCACCTCCTAAGCGAGGCCTTCCAGACACTGGCCCTGCCCCTGAGGATGCTAAGAAGGACCCATTGGGCCCGAGGCGAGTAGAGCCTGGCCTCAGGGTGCCTGCTACCCCTCGGAGGATGAGTGATCCCCCGATGGGCAACGTGCCTACTGTGCCCAACCTCCGGAAGCATCCTTGCTTCCGAGACAGTGTGAATCCCGGCCCAGAACCCTGGACCCCTGGCCTTGGGACGAGCTCTGTCTCCAGCTCTACCACCATGGCCATTACCACTTCTAGGAACTGTGACAAACTCAAGTCATTCCACCTGTCTCCCCGAGGGCCACCCACATCTGAGCCCCCACCTGTGCCTGCCAATAAGCCCAAGTTCCTGAAGATATCTGAAGAAGCTTCCCCAAGGGAGGCAGCCAAGTCTGCACCTGTGCCCCCTGTGGCCCCCAGGCCTCCTGTGCAGAAGACACCCATGCCTGAGGCTACCGTTCGGCCTGCAGTGTTGCCTAGACCAGAGAACACACCTCTTCCCCACCTCCAGTGAGTCTGGCTTGAATAGTGCCTCTGCTTGCCAGCCAATAGGTTCCCTCAACCCAGTGTGTTCTCTACCCAGTGTCCTTTACATTCTGAGAAGTAGTAGGTACAAGGTGGGAAGTATTTCCTCACCCCTCTAGTCTTCCTGGCTGATTCAGTGGTACAGGCGATGTCTAGCCTTGTCCATCCTGATGTAGGTTTGTATCTCAGGCCATGTGTGGCTTCCTTTAATTCTCCCTAAAGGCCTGGAGACTAGGCTCAAGAGGACTACCTGCTTCTTGTGCAGTGGGCTGGGCTCTTACAAGAGGTATCCTTTGTAGTTAGATTGCATTGTTCAGCCTCCCCCAGTCTGTTCACCTCCTTGTAGCTTTAAGAGAGCTGTGACTTTGCCAGAGTCTCACAGACAATCAACAGTAGATCTTGGGCCCAGGCAGTGCCCAGTGCATTTGTCCACTATATGATAATACCTGAGTTGAAGTGGCCAGCACCCCTGATACCAGTATTAAAGGCAGCCCTGATTTTGTAGTTGGGCATTCAGGACTAAGATTTCTCTCCTGCCTCCACTGGGCAGTGAGCAATGGTCTCAGAGCTTTGCTGTCCTGAGCAGTTACAGCCACAGAGGGCAGAGAAAGCTGGAACCAATGTTCCAATGGGTCATGTGTGGAAGGGAGGAAGGGGTGATCTATCTGTGTCTGAGAATGCTAATATTCTTGTCTTCTTCTTTATTGCTCTAGGCGATCCCCCCCTGATGGACAGAGTTTCAGGGGCTTCTCCTTTGAAAAGGCCCGTCAGCCCTCACAGGCTGACACAGGCAAGGAGGACTCAGATGAGGACTATGAGAAGGCAAGATTGAGTGGAGGGCCCAGGTCCAACATCAGCAAGTGGGCAGACATGGGAGAGCTGTAGGCCTGGGGGCCCTCACTGGCTATCCTGAACAAAGAGCTCCATAACTGGGTTTGAGGGGGGTGGAACACCATGCAAAGCACCTGATACAGGCAGGTGGCAGCCGGTTAGGGGAGCAGTGACGTGTGCAGGAGTCACTCATACTTTGACAGTGACACTGTTGTCCTCTTTCAGGTTCCGCTGCCTAACTCAGTGTTTGTCAACACTACAGAGTCCTGCGAGGTGGAAAGGTTAGTGCAAAGTGCTTCTTGTATTTGCTGTGACAGTGTGAGGTCTCTTGTCCCCCTTGCTTACCTTGGTGTTGGGCAAACCCTGGGGCCTTAGCACAGCAGGAAATGATAGCAGTGGGTCTGCATTGGTTTTGGTTATTCTCATAGGCCCCTCTAGTTTTATATCCTCTATTACAACTGAAAAACCAAGAGTAGGCAGAGAGCCCAGTAGTGGAGTAGGGCTACCAGGTATGTCTTATGAAGGCTGTCTGGGGAGGTTCGCCCACCGACATGGCTGTTTTATTTTAGGTTGTTCAAAGCTACGAACCCCCGTGGAGAGCCTCAGGATGGGCTGTATTGCATTCGGAACTCGTCTACCAAGTCAGGGAAGGTAGGACAGTGCTAAAGGACAGCTGTGCCACCAGAGCCTTCTGTCTTCTTACTTGGCACCATAACTGAATTCTTGCTTTGGGGTCCTTGCCCATCAGCACATTCTCTCTCTATTCTCAGAACTCAGTGATTACTGTAAATTGGGAGTGAGTATGGCTGCCTTCACTGGAGCCACAGAGTGTGAATTAGGATGGGTTTGTGTGGGGGGAGAGGGAGGCCAGGTGGGGCAGCGAAAATAGCAAGAGGGTGAGTAACCTTTAACACAGTCTCTCACCTACCTCACTCATGTGAGAGATGGTTCCCACTACTTAGCATCAGGGGCTCTCTAAGGGCAGAGAGATGACCTCCAGGGTGAGGAACTATCTCTGTACAGGCGATTGTAGCTGGAATGTAGCTTACGTTACCCCTGAGAGCTACACCATCTAGCCCAGAATTGCTGCTACCTTCTTCAGGCTTTGCTGGCCAGTCTTTCAGCCTCCTCTAAGCCTCCTGTCCCATATTTCCCTCCTTGTAGGTCTTGGTTGTGTGGGATGAATCTTCTAACAAAGTGAGGAATTATCGCATCTTTGAGAAGGTGAGAAACTGGGCCCTGCTCTGAGGGTTGTATAGGGACACTGGCTTCAAGGCTTACCAAGAGCCAAGTGAGTCCCCCTGACAAGATTTGGCAGTGGGAAACTGGATTGGTCCCTCCACAACATCAGCCCTCCCCTGTCCTTTGCCCCCATCTCTTCTCCATGGCCTCAGCCTTCATCCTCTCCTAGCCTTGGTTTGTCATTAGCTTACTCTAGAAGTACTGGGCAGCTATCCTTGCCTCTTGGTTTTATTTACAGGCCTTGCCCTGAGAGCAGGTCTCACTTTGGACCCTTGAGACTAATGAGAGGGTACTGACAGGAGACCTCAAGAACACAGGCCTGACGTGTGTGCACAGACAGAGAAGGACATGGGCAGCTGGGAGCAAGCCTGACTATCAGTGCCATCATTACTACTGACCTTCTCCTTTGAGAAGTTGGGGGATAGCTGGGCAGTGGTGGCGCACACCTTTAGTCCAGCACTTGGGAGGCAGAGGCAGGCAGATTTCTGAGTTCGAGGCCAGCCTAGGCTACAGAGTGAGTTCCACGACAGCCAGGGCTACACAGAGAAACGCTGTCTTGGAAAACAAACAAGCAAACAAACAAAAAAAAAGAAGAAGAAGAAGAAGCTGGGGGAAGAGGTGAGGGGGATATAGGCTTGAGACAGTGGGCTAGTCAGTCCCTGCTGAGTGTGCTTCCTTTCTTCCTGCAGGATTCTAAGTTCTACCTGGAAGGTGAGGTTCTGTTTGCGAGTGTGGGCAGCATGGTGGAGCACTACCACACCCATGTGCTGCCCAGCCATCAGAGCCTGTTGCTACGGCACCCATATGGCTATGCTGGGCCCAGGTGACATCCATTTCACATAGCTGTTGGGTGGAAACAGCCATGGGGCCACAGCTCTGCCACATAGATGGAGACCGGCTTGCATGAGATGAACAGGAGTGGGCTTGACATCAGACCTCTTCGACATGACACCTAGCCTCAGTGAGCAGGCTGGGTTCCAGGCTGGAGCAGGCCACAACTACTAAAGGACTGGCTGGATGACTTGGCCCATCCAGCTGCTCCATGACCCACCTCTCAAGAAGCCAGGTCTGGTGACTAAGTGCTGCCTGGGCTTTGATGGCACAAGATCTGGTCTCTATAACATACCCACTCTGTAGTGGGCTGGGACCAAGCAAGGCTGGACTAGTTGAATGGGGCTTAAGCCTTGTCCTAGAACCCATAGGAATGGTAAGACATAGGAATGCTCAAGGAGGGGCCATTGCCTCTCAATAAATCAGAGATGACCTTTGTCTCAATGACCAGGGTTTGATTGGCACAGAGCGGGCAGCAGGCTCAACTGAACACCACCAATGTCCAGGTAGAGAGCTACTGAGAGCAGCCCTAATGGGCAGTCTTTAGTCTTCCAGGGCACAGGCTGCTGAGTGAACTAACTGGGAGACATAGCTAAAGAGTAGATCAGGATCCACCTGGATCTGTCAGTCTTGGCTGGAGCCTGAACTTGAAAGCCCCAGTTAGCAGTTATTGAGTGGCTATGTGACTGGCCTGGTGCTGGAGCTGGTTGCTGGCTGTGAGCATCCCCTAGTCCAGCTTGACCAAGCTTAGTCTAGAGCAGGTCAGTGAGTATGAGGTGCTGCTGGAGGTGCTGTGTTCTGGGAAGCTTCTTGAAGGATCCAGGAGCTTGGAATCCAATCGGGGGAGGGGTCAGGGGGAGGTTCCAGTAAGACTTCCTACAGAAGGGCTGGCTAGAGTGAAGTGGGACAGGCCAAGGATGGGTGGGAACACTGGCATCCATGTACCCCTCAAGTAGTTTGGGTGATCCCAATTGGTCCAGGTCACACCCCTGGCACAGCCGTCTAGACTGGACTTTTTCTGTGAAAATAAATGCATCTGGAGGTCAGGGCTGCCAGAGACTGTGGCTCCATCTGGCTTCATTGCACTTTATGTTGGAGAAGAAGGTTGTTTTTTAATTTTTATTTTATTATTTTATGTGTGTGTCTTGACTGCATGTATGTCTGTGTATCATGTGTATGCACCTGGTGCCCAGGGGCTACAGAAGAGGGTGCAGATCTCCTGGGAGTTATGAATGGTTGTGAACTGTCACGTGGATGCTGGGAATTGTATCAGGGTCCTCTGGAAAGAGCAGCCAGAGCTCTTTAACTGCTGAGCCATCTCTCCAGCCCTAGAGGAGAGGTGTTTACATAGAACCCAAAACGAGAACTGGATTTGTGCTCAGTAGCTAGGTACTGCTGTCTAGTAAGAGGGGCTTTTGTTTGGGATGCCCCCCACCCCCAACTCCTGTATTTTGGAAGCTTCAAATATGTGGATGTGGGAGGCTATGTCCCCCAGGCGTCGTAGGGTGCAGTGAATGACAGACATTGGATTCCAGGGCCGTCTGTTTCATGGAACTAGAGTCTATCTCTGGAGATGTTTCCTTCCAGCCTACCAGGGGAGAGGGATCAGGATGCCATGGTCAAGTGTAGGGTATATGGAACTGTTGGTATTTTGAACAATCCCTCAAGGGGCAATCAATTTTTCCTCCATTTCTAGACTCAACCAGGGACTGGGGTCATGGAAATGGCCACAGTGTCCATTTCTGTAAAATATATAAAACAGAAGTGGATGATCCTGTGCCTAGGAGTCTGCTGAGTGCACACTGTGCTGCAGAGCCTGCTTTGGAGACCAGCTCAGTGGCTAATGTGTTTCAAGCCCAGGGCTAGATGATTTAGGGATTCTTTGGGTCAGAGCCATGTGATGGATCCTTCAGGCTGACTAAACAGTTGACTAAACTGTGGGTATCCAAGGCCCACCTAGGGGCTTCATACAGCCTTGACTTATCTCTTGTACTCAGGACCAGCTGGCACAGTTATCCACCTCTTTGAACTGACCCAAGTACGGGGCCGTATTTGCAAGATTGTGTACGGGGTGATGGTAGAGTCTAGCCCTTGGTCCTACAGCATGAAAGTGGAATTTATAGTGTGGTGGTTACTATGTATTGAACACTTCAGGCATTTGTGACTCATTTTTAAGTGAGAGATCTGAGAAGCCTGAGAATCTACCACTGCTTTCTGCTCTGAGTGGAAACTGTGATTCCTACCTGGCTTCCCGACGCTCCACTAATCATTGTAGGTGTCTGGTCAGCTCCACTTACTTCCCATAGCTCCCAGCTGCTCTCACCCACCCCAAGAGCCATATCTCTGGGGGAGCAAATTTGCCTTCTGGATCCCAGTGTGTGACACAGGGTTTGGGGGTAGGCAACAGGAACTCCAGGTCCTGCCCTAGAGGTAAACTTAAACCCTTCTTTCTACTGTGAGAGAAACTGAAGTCCAGAGAGGGTTCCCTAACTTGTCTGCCATTATGATGTGTTCATAGATGGCTTCTGTTTGGAGTTTGAGGAAGGAGGTAGCATGGGAAGCATCCTTAGGTCAAGGCCCAGGGAGGATCTGAAAATGTGGAGAGCCTTGATTGTTTTCTTTTTTTTTTTTTTAAGATTTTTCTTGGTAAAAGGTAAAATTCCTTTATTGTTTACACACTAGAGATGGAACCCCAGAGTCTTGCTAATGTTGGAGGTAAGTGCTCTACTACTGAGCTATAGCCCCAGTCCCATAGTTACAGACTTATACAAGTGCCAGTTGCTCCCGTCATGTTTCTGGGTGTGCCCCTTATCAACTGGACCCCCCAGATACAGCTTCATCCCCAACACAGTCCAACATAATAGAGAAGAGGCTTTGATGCAAACCCTGGGAGAATTCTGAGACAATGCCAGGGCCTACAGAGCAGATCTAGGACCTGAATCAAATCCACGTGTCTGGGAACAGGGAAGGAGAACAACACAGATCTGATCCTCACTGCACCCCTTGGACACATCCTGCAAGTGTCTACCTGCATCTTCTATTCCCTCCACCTGGTTAAGACTGCCTGGCTTTGGAGTCCTTAAGGAAACCCCCTTTTCTTGAAGAAGGGGCCACAGGGGCAGTGGCCTCTGGAAGTGCCTCAACACCGAACCATGAAAGTATGTGTAGGTGGTGACCCCCTTCAAACCAGTTTCCTGTCTCTCTCTGGAGGGAGACTGGAGAGGCAGGGCAAACCTCTGACTCACCTACCCTTCTACACAGGCACTCAGCTTCCTGACAGCTGTCCTTGCCCTGCCTGAGGCTGTATCCCCTACACGTCCTGAGCTGCTCTGAGCTCAGGCAACTCCTTCCCTTCTTCATTTCCTGTGAAATAAAACACAAATTAAATATAAATGTGCAGTGTGGCAAACTGCAAAGGGTGTCTGTGATGGCTGAGGGGGAGTACCTAACCCACAGGCACTCCTTGTCACAGCCTCCCCTCCTGAGCCCTGGCTTTGGGGAATCTCTTGTTCTTGTAATCTTCACCACCCAGTTCTTCACCCGTCCCAGCACTTTCCTGTTTTTGTGTTTTGTAGCAACAGAATCACACAGATGCAATCTTTGGCTCAGTATCAGATTTGTTCGTATTGCCACACATAGCTAACTTTGTTCAAGTTCATTGTTGAAACGGTTCCATTGTATGACTGTATTGCTGCTGACAGAGCCAGTTCACTGTAGATGGATGTCTGATAGTTTCCATTTGGGGACAATTACAGATAGTGCTGCTAGCAGCCATCTTACCCACAATGCATCATTTTTCTAGGGTCTTTTGCTGCCTTCCAAGAATGCTGCTTAAGAATGCAGTTGAGAGAACCCCTTGGCTCTGTACCCTTGCCAGTGCTTGAGGCTGCCAGAGATTTTTTATTTATTTATTTATTTTTTGCCAGTCTGAGGGCTTCTTTTATTTTATGCAGTGTGAGTGTTTTGCTTGTATGTAGGTCTCCACTGTATGTGTGCCTGGTGCTCACAGAACCGCACTGGATCCCCTGTAACTAGATTTTAAATTGTTGTGAGCCACCATGTAGCTGCTGAAATCAAATGTGGGTCCTCTGGAAGAGCAGTCATAGTCTCATCACTGAGCTGCCTCTCTAGCCAATGTTCTTGTTTTTAGAGATGGTGGTGCTATATAAGTCAGGCTGACCTCTGACTTAGTGTGCAGACAAAGCTGACCTTGAACTTG
This sequence comes from Grammomys surdaster, assembly GCF_004785775.1. NCBI lineage: Eukaryota > Metazoa > Chordata > Mammalia > Rodentia > Muridae > Grammomys > Grammomys surdaster. The sequence continues at coordinate 5,300,482 of NW_021620993.1, read as the reverse complement.
GTAGTGTTTCTCTTCCCTGTGCTTCACAAGTACTGGGATTACAGGAGTGCATTGGCTGTGCTTTTTCTATTCTTTTAGACTGAGCAATTTTTCTTTTAAAGATTTATTTATGCGGGGCAGTGGTGGCACACACCTTTAATCCCATCACTTGGGAGGAAGAGGCAGGCGGATTTCTGAGTTCGAGGCCAGCCTGGTCTACAGAGTGAGTTCCAGGACAGCCAGGGCTACACAGAGAAACCCTGTCTCAAAAATCAAAACAAAACAAAAAAAAAGATTTATTTATTTTATGTATGTGAGTACACTGTAGCTGTCTTCAGACACAGCAGAAGAGGGCATGGGCATCAGATCCCATTACAGATGGTTGTGAGTCACCATGTGGTGGCTGGGAATTGAACTCAGGACTCAGGACCTCTGGAAGAGCAGTCAGTGCTCTTGACCACTGAGCCATCTCTCCAGCTCTATACTGAGCAATTTTTTTTAAAAAAAACTATTTATTTATTTTATATATATGAGTGAGTACACTGTTGTTGTCTTCAGACATACCAGAAGAGAGCATCAGATCCCATTATAGATATTTGTGAGCTATCTTGTGGTTGCAGGGAATTGAACTCATGACCTCTGAAAGAACAGTCAGTGCTCTTAACCACTGAGACATCTCTCCAGCCCAGCAATTTTTAAAGAGTCATTCTATTTTCCCCTTATCCTATGTATCTCATCTAATTCTAGCGTTAATACTCTTTTCTTCTTTCTAGAGATCACAAAGTCCTCACTGGACCTTAATTCATTCATTTGATATCCTTTATGGTGTATTAGTCTCTCTGTCTCTGTCTCTGTCTCTGTCTCTCTCTCTTTCTCTGTCTCTTTCGTGTGTTTGTGTATGTGTGTGTGTGTGTGTGTGTGTGTGTGTGTGTGTGTGAAGTCAAGTCAGAGGTTAATCTTGGGTGTGTTGATCTTTGCCTCTTTTCATGGTCTGTCTCTGATTCTGACTCTGTCTCTGTCTTGGTCTTTATTTGTTTTATGTGTATAGCCTTTTTTATCTGACCAAAAGAGGCTGTGAGATCCTCTGGGATCTGTGTGCCTGAGGATTGACCCAGACTCTCCTGCAATAGCAACAGTGCTAAGCCATCTCTCTAGCCTGAGGCAAGGTCAGGTCTCTTGTTTGCTGCCACATATATTGGACTGTGAACTTCAGGAGATTTTCCTTTCTCTGCTTCTAGTCTTGCTGCAGGAACACTAGGATTACAGTTGCATGCTGCTGTGCCTTCCTTTCCATGAGTTCTGGAGATTTGAACTCAAGTCCTCCTGTAGCCATAAGTAATATCCAATATCTCTTTCTTCTCTACCATTCTATGTTCCTTTTATGGAGTGGCACTTTGTTTTTTCTAATTTTCTTCTAGTTAGTTCATTCCTCTGCTTTTCTTTTTTCCTCCCTTTCCTTTTCCCTCTTGTTCCAGCCCAAAGTTTGTATGTATGTATGTATGTATGTATGTATTATATGTAAGTACACTGTAGCTGTCTTCAGACACCTCATACGAGGGCATCAGATCTCATTATCTCATTATGAATGGTTGTGAGCCGCCATGTGGTTGCTGGGATTTGAACTCATGACCTTTGGAAAAGCAGTCAGTGCTCTTACCCGCTGAGCCATCTCACCAGACCATCCTCTGCTTTTCTTGAGCATGTTGCTCAACTGGCCTGTTTATTGTTAATTCCCATGGATGTAGAAAGCACTGTCTTCCTTCCCCCCAGTTGCCTATAGGCTGGGAATATGGCATAGTAATGGAGGAGCATTTGCTTAGCATGGGGAAGCCTGTGTTTAATACTTAGTGCTGAGGGTGGGTGGGTTGTGGAGAAAGTTCTTATGGCAGACATTTCTGCTAGTATACATTGTATATATTACATAGCTATTAGCCCTATTTACAAGAATGGGGGGCTGGTGAGCTGTTTCAGTAGGTTAAGGCACTTGCTGCCATGTCCGATGAACAGAATTTGATCCCTGGAACCCACATGGTGGAAGGAGAGAACTGACTTTTGCAAATTGCTCTACGATCTCCACACACATGCCAGGCCGTGTGTGTGTGTGTGTGTGTATGTATATATGTATATATATATACACATATACATACACACACACTCACAATCTTTTTTTTTTTTTGGTTTTTTTGAGACAGGGTTTCTCTGTGTAGTCCTGGCTGTCCTGGAACTCACTCTGTAGACCAGGCTGGCCTCGAACTCAGAAATCCACCTGCCTCTGCCTCCCAAGTGCTGGGATTAAAGGCATGCGCCACCACCACCCAGCCCACACACAATCATTAAATGTACATTAAAAAACAAAAACAGGTGTGTCAGGTGTATGTGCACAAGCCTTTAGTCCCAACACTCTGGAGGTAGAGGTAGGTGGATCTCTGAGTTCAAGGCCATTCTGGTCTACAGAGAAAGTTTCAGAATCGCCAGGCTACACAGTTATTCCAGCCAATTTGGTTATTAATTTCAGTGATTACTAATTTTCTTACATGGGTTCCAAGTGATTAGGTAGCAGTTTCCTTCAACTTTACTAGGTTCCCTAGTAGACATGACCTCGTTGGTAATCAGGAACTCTAGACCTAAGAAAACTTAATGGAACAGAATTTCCCAAGCGGGTCACTGGGAATTACAGTTACTGGGAGAGCTCATAAAACAGTTTTTGGTCCAGAGTGCGAGTGCACAGCTTACTGGAAAGAAGCAGTTTGTCTCCAGGTCTGTGCTGCATCTGAATCTTGTGCAGTTATTTTATTACACTGTGAAATGACTTCTGTAGTATGTGACAGAACAGTGACTGTCATGTGCCAACTGCCACAATACTTTTGCATAAAAACCTTTGATACTAGGCAGGTATATCATGGTTCCATTCCAGCAAATCAGACATTTTCCAAGTTATTTCAAAGATTTTAAGTTTCTTTCTTTCTTTTGTTCTTTCTTTCTTTTCTTTTTCTTTTTTTTTTCTTTTTGAGATAGGGTCTCACTGTGTAGCTTTGGCTGGCCTGGAACTCTCTATGTAGACAAGGCCAGCTTCAAACTTAGAGATCTTGCCTAACTCTGCCTCCAGAGTGCTGGGATTAAAGGTATGTGCCACCACATCCAGCAAGAATTATTTTTAAAATATGCACATTCATGTGTACGCATGTGAATCTGTGCACAGTTGAGTGCAGGTACCCATGGAGTGCAGGAGTGTGTTGGATCTTCTGTTGTTGAACTTATAGGCAGTTCTAAACTGTCTGACATGAGTTCTAGGAATCAAATTTGGTCCTCTGCAAGGGCACTATGTTCTCTTAACTGCCAAGGAATCTCTTTAGTCCCCGTTTTGTAAATTTTTGAATTATAGCACTTGCTAAAGTACTGAAGGAAGAAAAGGCAAACACATACACAAATATGTAGTAATCCTTGTCAGCTTTGCCTTCCAGGAAGAAGGACTCCAGTGTAATCATCTTGTCTCCAAGGGTGGCTTGGTTTGCCAAGGGATTCAGTTATAGTTTTTGATGCTTACAGGTTGGAAATCTGGTGGCATCAATTCATGGGTCAGCCTCTGTTAAAAGGGGTGCTTACAGGGCTGGAGAGAAGGTTCAGCAGTTAAGAACTCTTGCTGGGTTTCTATAGGATTGAAGTTATTTTTCCAGCACTCATGTTGGGTGGCTCATAACTACCTTAACTTCAGCTCTAGATGATCCGACAGTCTTTTCTAGCTTCCACTGGCACCAGTATACACATGGTACACAAATGGATACAAACACATGCACATAAGTAAAAATAATAAAAAGTAAATCTTTGGGGCTGCAGAAATGGCTCAGAGGTTACAAGCACTTGTTGCACTTGCAGAGGACCCAGGTTCAGTTCCCAAAACCCACATGATGGCTCACAACTATGTGTAACTCCAATTCTAGGGGATCCAGTGCCACCTTCTGACCTCCAAGGGCTCTGGCCATATGCACGATGATCAATGTGTAATGCACAGATCTTTATCTGGTCTGGTTGGGTATGGTGGCACATGCCTTTAATCCCAGGATTTGGGAGGAAAAGGCAGGAAGATCTCTGTGAGTTCAAGGCCAGTACATAGTAAGCTCCAGGACAGCTGGGGCTACACAGTGAAACTCTGTCTACAAACAAACCAAACATCTTCATCCTTTTGTCAACTCCCATAAGCCCATCCTCATACCTCTTCCTCAGACCAATCCATTTTTTTTTTTTTTTTTTTTTTTGGTTTTTCGAGACAGGGTTTCTCTGTGTAGTCCTGGCTGTCCTAGAACTCACTCTGTAGACCAGGCTGGCCTCCAATCCATTTTCTAACTTCTAGACAGCCATTTTCAGCTCCTGACCAATTAGCTGAGCCATTTACTACCGCCCTTGAGTCTAACCCACATTCTTTTCCACACAGTGGGAATGGTCAAGCTCACTGCTTGAAACTTTGCCTCTGGGATTATATCTCACCATTATGTTCCATTGGAACAGCCGCGGGGACACACAGCAGTGCTAGACTCCTTTTAGCTCACATCAGCAAACCAAGACAAACTTCTTTTTCTTCAGCCATCGTTGTTGCAACAGGGTCCCAGACCTTAGTAAGGTCCTAAGACCTTAACAGAACTGACTCCATGGTGGAAGTTCTATTCAGGCTGTAAAACTCAGTGAGTAGATGGCACCACCTGTTAAAAACTGAAAACAAAGACCCAATCCATCAAAATCTGTAGGTCTTGTAAAGTGTCTGAATGTACTAACTAACCTTGCCTTTTGGCTTCTCTAGTTCTACTCCTGGCTAACTGTTCTTGTTAACTGAAGTATGTCAACCCTGCCTAAAAGCACCCTAAAAAAGGCTCAGTGCTACTTAAGATCCCAAGCACCCAGTGTTGTTGCCAGACAGCCATTAAAGACTTTCTATTGGCTTAAACCCATGTCTTGTCTGGTGAATACCCACAAGATGTGACATGCAGAACCCTCATATGTAGTACACACACACATGGACTAGGAGACATTAGATTATAGTAGTGAGTGACATCGGGTCTGGGTCAGTGCCTCTGGATCAGGTTGAACCCACTTCAGGGTTCAGTAGCGTTTAGAAGTAACTTAACCATTTCCCTTTTCCTTTAGTGAATGTGTATGAATGTGATATATGTATGTGGAGTATGCACATGTATGTGTACCAATGTGCAGAGGCCAGGCCATCAGGTGTTTATCAGTCTTTGCCTTTATTCCCTTGGGGCAGGGTCTCTCCCTCAACCTAGAGCTAGTGTGGCAGCCCTCAGGCCCCAGTAATCTCCGTCTCCACCTTCAATAGCAGGGTTACAGGGGTGCATGGTCATGCCCTGCTTTTTACGAGTGCTGGGGATTGAAACTCAGGCCCTCATGCTTGAGTAACAAGTGCCCTTACATACTGAACCATTTCCCCTACTTGAGCTCCTTTGAATTTCTAACTTTGAATCTTCAAATATTTCTGCCTTCCGACCCCCCACCTCCATTTTCTGGGACTCCAATGGCACGTATATTATGCCTATGGAGTCCTACAGCTCCCTGGTATGCTGTTCAATCTTTCCCAGTTTCTTCATGCTGTGCCTTCAAGTTAAAAAATCGCTTCTTTTGCTGACTAATTGTCTTCTAATCCCGTTCAGTGTTTTGTCATCTCAGACATTGTGGATTTTCATCTATACATGTCTGATTTATATTTCATTTTTATATCTGCATGTACAGGCAGGTTTTAATCACCTACCCCTCTCTCCTTCCCACTTTCCCTTCAGCAAGCCTTCACTGGCATCTCTTACAGGTCAGACTTGTTGCTGGGTGCTGAGGAAACTGATGTGATGGAAGAGACTTGTGGCTTTGTCAGAAAAGTCATCTGAGAACAGTCGACATGTAGGGCAAATGTTCCTAGGACAGAGGTTACTGACTGGAATCCACAACCTCCCTGACCCTTATGGTGTCAAAGTCAGAACTTCTGCTGTGAGGAAAGGCTTGGATACCACACTTCTGTCACTTGCCAGGCTCGAGGTTTCAACCTTCAATGGTTTGAAGGAAACAAGGAGCTGGACTCCTTTGTTTCCTTTGGGTCTTTTAGGATTCAGATGACAGGGGAGACAGTACTGATTGGGTTCCTTAGGTTAGTTTACCAGGCCACTGCCAGGTGGACTGGTTTTGCCAAGGCCTCACCTAGCCTCGTTCCCTGACTCTGAAGAGGCCTTAGTGTTTGTTAATCCACTCTCATCCGGGCTGGCCTTTCCTGTCTGTGGAGCTTTATCAGAGCACACAGACATCGCAGTCCCGACTCCACCCTGATTGACGGTTCAGTCTCCAAACTGCCTAAAGATCTTCTCGCTTGCAGCGCACCTAGACCAGGTCCGTTTGCAGTCAGTTTGCGGGTCTGACCGTCTCAGTGGGAGAACTGGCGTTCTTGTGAGCAGGTGCACCAGCCCGCAGTCCTGTACGCTGCAGCGGCCAAAGCAAACGCTAAGCTCAGGGTGACGCGGCCTTCCGCCTGAGGCCAGAGTCTACCCTTTTCTCCACCTCCCAGGACCCGCCCTTCTCCGGGCCGGCCCCTTGTTTAAGATTGACCAATAATAGAGAGTAATGCTGGACGGCGATAGGTCGTTCAGACCAATGGGGCTGCGCATTGTTGGGCCGCAGCGCCGCAGGCCGCACCCAGCTTGGCGGCGGGGGCGAGTAGAGGGGTGAGGGTTGAGGGCGGGAGAGGACGAGGGCTGCAGTAGGCGGCGGGGGTGCGCGGCAGCCAGGGGGCGGAGCCCAGCGTGAGCCGCAGGCGAGTCGGCGGCCGCACTCGGACCCGGGAAGCTGTGCGCTTTCCCCGATTCTCCGCGGAGGTGAGGCCCGGGAGCGCTGCGAGGTCTCCGGGCCCACAGCGGGTGTAGGGCCGGGGCGGCGGTGCTGGGCGGGCAGGGCAGGGCTGGGCAGGGCCCGGGGCCTCTGGGGCGCCTCCACTGCGCTGAGGAGGGCGCGGCGAGGTCGCTGCGGCGCGGGGTGCCGGGGGTCTAGGTGCTTGCCTCCGAGCGCGGGGGCGAGGACACTGCATCGTCGCTTCCTAGGATGGCCCGGATTGATGCGTGGTTCTCTATGGAAGTGGCTGCTCGGTTCTGAGCTGGCCGGTGGGCCTCTGGGTCCTCCCGGGTCAGCCTTGTGCTAGTGCTGGCCCCATGCGCTGGTCACTGCAGAAATTGTGAAAGGTGCATCTGGGTTTCGTTTGTCAGCTCTTTTAACTGACACCTGCCCCAGGAGAAAAAACCCAGCTCTGTCCACGGATGGTAGTAATGAGGTGGTCGTGGAACTTCCTGGAGATAGGGCTTGCCTTTCCTCTCTGTCTTTTCGTTCAGACTTCTTCCCCAAACACTTCGTTTTTGTAATTCAATACCTGGTTCAAGATATTTGGTAGATGAGTTGTGTTTCTTCTATGCACACCCATCTTGAAATAAATATTTTGGCTCACCTGAAACTGCTGTTGTTTTGACCATGATTTTAGGCCTAACATTGTTAAGCCCCAAAGACCAAGAACAGAGCTAAAAGCTGTCTGTATGCATAAGTGCTCAGTAATTCCAGAGAGATTTTGTGTTGGTCAAAAGTGGATTGAAATCTCAATCGAGATAGGAACTAGATTGCTAACGGATCCGCTGTGTCTCCTTTGCAAAACGCATGCAAACAAGCTGAGAGTCCTGGGTAGATTCAACAGGCTCCAGAGAGGAAAGGACATGTCAGGTCGGGGGTGAGTTTTATGAGGGTGGGATTCTAAAAATTGCAGTCTTTAATTAAAGCCAGTGATGTATAAGTCACATTTTAATTATAAAAATTTGATATGCTTCTTTAATTCTGAGGATGAGTAAAGTTGTGTATGATCCTCTCCCCCCCCCCCCCCCACGCAAGACAGTATCTTACTCTATAGCCCAGAATGGTCTGGAACTGAAATTTTCGGCCTCTGCCATCCTTAGTTCGAGGATTACCTCGAGGATTGACACCACACCCTGATAGTAAGGTTGTTTTTTGAGGAAGTGTGAATGGTGTTGACATTCAGAACAGCTTTTCAGGGTTTAGATGCGGTTTGCAGAGATGCAGGTGGTGTGGTTAGTTTACTGATGTGTTTGTAGGTTAGTGAGAGTCAGCAAATGAAGTGAATCTAAATTCTAACCATTCGGCAGACTGGGATAGCGTCCTAAGATCTGTTTATACAAACCCTTCAGATTTTCACTTAACTCTTGGTATTATTTGATACTGTTGTTCACTTTCGTTGCTTACACACACACACACACACACACACACACACACACACACACCAAAACCATTCATTTCATATAGTTAAAAATTGAATCAGGAAATTAAATACTGAAATGCTTCAAAAGATACTGTGCTGGCTGGGTCTTAATGTTAACTTGAAGTAGGAGAGAGTACTTTGAGAAGGAACCTCAACTGAGAAAATGGCCCTACCAGATCGGCCAGGGGCAAGCCTGTGGTGCACTGTTTTGATTGATGATTGATTTGGGAGCTCACGGTGTAGGTAGCGCCCTTGCTGGGCAGGTGGTCTGGGTGCTACAGGAGAGCAGGCTGAGCAAGCCAGTAAGCACTCCTCCATGGCCTCTGCAGCAATTGCCTCTTTTCCTCCAGAGTTCCTGCCTTGAGTTCCTGCCCTTACTTCCTCTGAACAATGGGCTATAAGCTGTAAGATGAAATAAACCCTTTCCTCCCCAAGCTGAGCTCGTGTTTTATTACAGCAGTAGAAACCCTAACTAAGACAATCTCCAGGTAGTTTTACTGCAGGAGGCCGTTTGTGTTGAGTTCTCTTCCTTCCTCTCTCCCATGTTCAATAAACTCTTCCTTATACCCAATTTGCATTTGAGAGAGTAGCATTAAACAAGTTATTATTTATGCATTCAGTTTCAACTATTGCTAGCTGGATATCTATAAAATGTGTTAATTCTACTTTTTTTTTTGTTGTTGTTGTTTTGAGTCAGGGTCTCTCTGTGTAGCCCTGGCTGTGAACTCACTCTGTAGACCAGGCTGGCCTCGAACTCAGAAATCCGCCTGCCTCTGCCTCCCAAGTGCTGCTGGTTAATTCTACTTTTAATATACATTATGTACTTCTAGACATCCAGAAAGACTAGAAGCTCCAAAAAAATAAGTTTGTACTGTATATGCATATTAATGTTGAATAAACTACACACACAAAAGTGATTATATCTGAAACTGCTTTAATCGTTGTTAGAACTAAAACTTACTAAGGGCAAAAACCAAGCCAACAGAGCTGGAGTGGCACCTTAGTTAATGGAGTGCTTGCCTGACATGCATAAGACTCTGGGTTCAATCTTTGGCGCCAGATAAGCCAGGTGTGGTGGTACACATTTGTGTTCCAAGCACTGGGAGGTGAATGTCAGAGGGCCAGGTCATCCTTTACTATATATTGAGTTTGAGGCCAGCCTGGACTGTGTGATATTCTTTCCACAGCAAAAATGAAACAAATCAACAACCACCTTATGAGTCTTACATAAGGTGTGGTTACTTAACAGATTAAATATCCCAATACCTTTTTAGTTTGGGCAGAATCATGTTTCTTCAGGTAGGAATTTAGCATGATTTTAAACTTTAACAGAACTGTTTAATAGTTAATGTTTGTTCTGCCCTTCCACAATTAGGAACCGTGTGGGAAGTAAAAGGAAGGGGGTTTAGTTCAGATTGCTCGATCTTTATTTTTTCAGAAGTACAGTTTAAACCAGTTGATATGAGTAACCTGGAGTGTATTGATAATTTGTTCCTCTCAATTGTAAAGGGAAAAAAAAAACATTGTCACTGTTACTTGGAGCTTAGAAGTGTTGGGCATGTTCAGATCTGGCTTTACAGGAATCTGTGCTGCTTAGCAGGGAAAAACTCATCTTGATTATAGGACTGGAGTCTGTAGGCCATCTTGTGTTTTTAAAAAAGACACCAGGCCTGTGGAGGTGGCTCAGGGGTTAAGGAAAGCACTTCCTGTTCTTGCAGAGGATCTAGCATCAGGTCCTATCACCAACATGGTGGCTCAGAACCATCTAACTCCTGTTCCAGAGGACCCAGAGCCCTCTTCTGAACCTCCCCATGTACCAGGCACATATGTGATATACATACATGGAGGCACATATGTGATATACA
>NW_021620993.1:5270790-5290335 GCF_004785775.1 Grammomys surdaster | reverse complement strand
AGGCACATATGTGATATACATACATGGAGGCACATATGTGATATACATACATGGAGGCAAAACATTGACATAAAACAAATCTAGGGGAAAAAACTAAGATGGGTTCCTGAGGCTCGAGAGAACTCAGCAACGAAGAACACTTGCTCTTTGTTTGTTTGTTTGTTTGTTTGGTTTCAAGACAAGAGTTTCTCCATGTAGCCCAGGCTGTCCTGAAACTCTGTCTTTAGACCAGTCTGCCTCAAACTCCGAGATCTACCTGCCTCTGCCACCATGTGCTAAGATTAAAGATGTATGCCACCACCGCTCAGCTAGAGTGCTTGCTCTTACAGAGGCCAGGGCTGGGTTCCCAGCACCTTCATTGGGTGTCTTAAGAGTTTGTAATGCCATGATAAAACACCATGGCCTTATGCAGCTTGGAGAGGGAAGGGTTTATTTTTCTTACAACTTCACTTGTCAGTCCATTGGAAGAAGTCAGGGCAGGAACTCAAGCAAGGCAGGTGCCTAGAGGTAAGCACTGGGGCAAAGTATTCCACACCAGCCTTCTACCACGAAAATGCACTGGGCCTGTCCACAGGCTCGTCTGGTGGGGCGTTTTCTCAATTGTGCTTTCTAAACAGGATTCCAGCCTGTGTCAAGTCGACATAAAATTAGTCTGCACAATGGGTGAAACACATTACTCCAGTACCAGGAGTTACTACACTGTTTTAGCTTCCTTAGGCACTTGTGCACATTTTACACACACACACACACACACACACACACACACACACACACACACAAATAAATGTAAAAAAAAAAATCTCAGGCCAGATGTGGTGGCACATGTGTTTCATCTTGGCACTTGGGAGACAGGCAAGCAGATCTCTTAGAGCTAGCCTTGTCCACACAGTAAAGTCAAGGCCAGCCAGTGCTGCATAGTCAGATTACCTCAAAAACAAATGTCATCTTTAAAAAAAATTACCCTGAGGGGACTGAAGAGATGGCTCAGCTGTGCACTGGCTGCTCTTCCAGAGGACCCAGGTTCACCTCCCAGCACCTACATGGCAGCTCACTGGAGTTACAGCTGTTTGTAACTCCAATTCTAGGGGACCCAACCCCTTCACACAGACACAGCAGGCAAAACAGGACATTAAAAAGAGGGGGTGAGCAAGGATCTGGGTGGCAGCAGGACTAAGGAGGCAGAGGCAGGCAGATCTTTGAGTTCGAGGCCACCCTGTTCAAGGGAGTTCTAGGACAGCAGGGATACACACAGAAACCCTGTCTCAAAAAATGACCCTCCCAACCCCCCAGAAAAACCCAAGGAATAAAACGTTAATGGGAGTGCTGTGTTGTGTTTTGTGTTTAGGCTTGGTCTCATTGTGTAGCCCTGGTTGGCCTGTAAATGAGAGATTGTCCTGCTTCTGCCCACTGAGTGCTGTGATTAAAGGCATACTCGGCTGGAGCTCTCTTTATAACAGTAAAATCCTGGAAACAAATAGCCATCAGTGTGGCAGTGATGAGTGTATCTGTAAGGTGAATGCCTTGACGTTGTTAATAGAAGGGGAAATGCTACTACGTGTGAACAGTTTTCTAGATACAGTAAGTGGGAAGAGACAAGGTATCATTGTGCATAGCTGTTTACTTCTTTGTGTGCACCTGTTTGTTTGCACACTTTCAGTACAGTAGTGTTCCTTTATTGTTCCCCCTACCTGCTCTTTCTTTCTTTTTTTTTTTTAATTTTATTTTCCTGAGACACGGTTGTCACTGAACTTGGCTGGTTTTATCTAGTTCGCTGGCTTTGTCTAGTTAGCTGGTTTTGGCTTATGTAGCCCACCAGTGGGCCCATGGTGCTTGCTGTCTTTGCCTCCACTCAGTACCACTGAGCTTGGCTTTCACATGAGTTCTAGAGACTCAAACCTCACATGTGCCATGCACGTACTTCAGTTCCCTTCTATCTCCCTCTTTGACACTTACAACATAGACTTACTCTGTTCACATGGTGACACTATGCTCATTTTGCAGATGAAGAAATACAGGCCTTCAGAGATGGGGCTAGGGTTATATAACTAGTAGGTTGTGGTCTCAATGAGAATGGCCTTTGTAACTTTTATATTTGAACACTTGGTTCTCAGTTGGTGTTTGTCTGGGAAGGGTAGGAGGTGTGGCCTTGTTAGAGGAGGTGTGTCACTGGGGGCAGGCTTGAGGTTTCAAAAACCTCCCCCTAATCCCACTGTGCTGTTTCCTTCTACTTGCTGGAGATGTGAGCTCTCAGCTGTTAGCTGCCATGCCTTTGCTCTACCATAATATATTCTAGCCCTCGAAAGTCATAAGCCCAGTTAGATGCTTTCTTGTATGAATTGCCTTGGTCTGCTGTTTTATCACAGCTATAGAAAAGTAACTAAAACACTGGGGAACTGGGATCCAAACACAGATTATCTGACTCCAGGGCCAAACACTAGACATGTGTCCAACACATTGGAAAAATTTTAAATTGGGGCTGGAGAGATGGCTCAGCAGTTAAGATCATTGACTGCTTTTCCAGAGGTCCTGAGTTCAATTCTCAGCAACCACACGGTGGCTCACAACCATCTGTAATGGGATCTGATGCCCTCTTTTGGTGTGTCTGAAGATAGCTACAGTGTACTCATATAAATAAATCTTCTAAAAAATTAATTTGACTCTTTTTTTTGTTTGTTTGTTTTTTTCAAGACAGGGTTTCTCTTTATACCCCGGGCTGTCCTGGAACTCATTCTGTAGACCAGGCTGGCCTCGAACTCAGAGATCCGCCTGCCTCTGCCTCCCAAGTGCTGGGATTAAAGGCGTGTGCCACCACTGCCCGGCCATTTGACTCTTAAAGACATTTTATTTAATTTTTATACACTGTATTTTGATCATATTCTTTTTCCTCTTCCAACAGAAATGGAATTCTTTTCTGTACCAGTGATGACAGATTTTGGAAATATAAACAAGCCAGGGTGCACTAGAGTTCACTCAGATTGTTCATTTACAGATAAATGGCTTATCTCTAGTTGACTCACCCCCTGTTGTTTTAAAAAACCACACCTTTGAATGTTGTTCATTTAGGAGTTGAGTTGAAATGAAAATCTTATGGAATCTTGATGCTCCATGTGTTGATTCAGACAGAATCAGTTTACCTTAAAATACAAAAAGCAGAAATAGCATGAGTATATAGTAGAATGTTATTTCTAAGGGCTGGGCATATATATAGCTCAGTGATAGCCACAGTGCTTCCCCAGTGTGTGAAAGTGGGTTCAGTCCCTGGCACTGTCTCTCCACCAATAATAGCAGCAACTTAAAATATTTTGAAGACATAGTTTCAGATAGCCTAGGTTGGTCTCAAATTTGCAATATAGCCAAGGATGACCTTGAACTTCTGATCTTCCTGCCTTTTCAGTTGTGTACTACCACACCTGGTATTAAGAATGGTGTTTGGTGCTGGGAACTGAACACAAAGGGCTCTACCACTGAACTAAATCCCTAACCCACAAGTGAAATTTTTAGCATGCTACTAGTACATTCTTAGTGGTAGAATAATGAAAACATTTGGCAATCATAGGTTATGCAGTGTTTATACCAAACACTGCTAGATATTTTATACTTTTTATTACTCTTCTTGTTATTAATACTACTTTTTCATTTTAAAGAAGACATTTATTTTAGCTTACAGTTCTGGTTCAGGCTTGAGAAATCACATCTGGTAATGGTCTTTCTACTGGCAGAGCCCCAAGCAGGGCAGGGCAGAGGCAATTTCAAGTGGGAGACACCCTAGAAGTGTGTTTTGAGCAGAGCAGATGTGTCTGTGTTGGGCTTCTCAGCAGGAAGCCAGCCACCTCTCCAGAGCAGCTAAGTTGCAAGGGAATCCTCCATGACTGTGCTAAAGGACTGTCTTTTTGACAAATGCCTGTGAATGCAGTTGTGTCGAAGGAGAGAAGGCAGATGACTCACCAGTTCTGGTCTGCCTGATGATAACGGTTCTATCTGTGTAGTCCCAAGATAGAGTCAGGCATCTCCCAAGGAAAGAGAAGGAAGTCTTTGTGTTTGTCTATCTGTCTTTTGTCTGTTTTTGGAACACCATTTCAGTTTGGAGACCAGGCTGCCCTTGAATTCCTAGTCTTCCTTCTTCCTTGTGCTGGCATTGTAGACATGAGCCACCACGTCCAGCTACAGTGCTATTTCTCATAGACCCAGCAGTCTTAGAACAGGGCTGTTTAAACTGGGCACAAAAGATGATAAGCTCTCCAGAGCTGGACAGTTGTAGAGGTGAAGCAGTTAAGGGCACACTGCCAAGAGGGCAAGGTCTTGTGCTTCATGGACCGCTGGAGGGGAGAGAAGAAACCGAGTCACCTCTGAGGGGAGGAGGGATCATTGGCATTATATAACTGGTGTACATATTCATTAAGTCTGTGGCTTAAAGGGGAAGGTTTAAAATTGGAGGCAATAGAGAAAAGGCAGATAAAATGTATATCGGAAATAATGCCTTAAAACTTTGACAGAGCATTTTATTTACCGTGTGCCTATGATGGAGTGACGACTTTCCTTTTTGTTTCTTTGTTTTGATGGTGCCTCACTGTACAGTTCACATTAGCTTGAAACTCACTAGGTTGCCCAGCTAACCTCAGTCTGACCATTGTGCTTCAGCCTCCTAACGATGGGATTACCCATGTGCAAAAACCCTGCCTGGCAATATCTTTCTCTTAAAAACATACTTTCTATTCTTATGTGGAGGTGGGTGTACTTGTGGGGGTCAGAGGCTATCTTTGTGGGGTTGGTTCTCTCCTGTCTTTACACAGGTTTGAGGGATCAAACCAGGATCACTTGGGTTTTGTGCCAAGTGCTTGAGCCATCTGTTAAGTCATCTTGATGACCTAGTAACTTTCTTTTTAAAAGTAGAAGATATCTCTATGAAAAAGATGTACAAAAGTTGTGTTTGGTGGTGTAGGCTGTAATCTCAGCTACTCTAGAGGCAGAGGCAGGAGGATCAAAATTTAAAATCTGCCTTGTCTATGGGGGAGAGGCATTTAAAGTAAGCATGGGCAGATTGGTGAGAACCTGTTTAAAAAAGAAAAGTCCAAAAAGATAAGGCTGAGTGAGTGGGTGCTGCCCACATGTGTGAGGCTCTGGGTTAGTCTCCAGTGTGACAGAGGAAAAGAAGAGTTTGCCCATGTGAATAAGCAAAATGGTAAACTACTTACTTAATGGAAAAGTGAAATTATAGGTGATACTCTGGGGTAGTGACTGTATTAGTCGACCCTCCCCCTCAAAACCCCCCAAAACTAAACTAAACAAACAAACAAACAAACAGTTTCTCTTGTAGTCCTGGCTATTCTGGAACTTGCTCTGTAGGCCTCAAACTCAGTGCTGCACTTGCCTGCCAAAATATTGCCAAGATTAAAGGTGTGCACCACCACACCTGGTTTGTTTTGTTTTCAAGTTTTGTTTCAGAGAGTATCACTATGTAGCTTTGACAGGTGTGGAGCGTTCAGGCTGGCCTGGGACTCATAGAGATGGACATGCCCTGACCTCATGCATACTGAGATTAAAGGCATGTGCCACCACCCTGGTCCTTTTGATCTTAAAAGTTTATTCTTTGACAATGTCATACAAGTAAACAGTACATCTTGATCATATGCACCCCAGTTTCTTCTCCCACACCTTCAAGAAACCACAGACTCCTTCCTCCCACTCTCCCCAGGCACCTCCAACACTTCCCCTCTCTTCGTTTCCTCTCGGGTTTTGGAAGTAACCTATGGAGCCCTGCTGGCTGGAGTGCTGGCTGATCTTGCTGGCTTGCTCTCATGGAGGTTATCACAGCTGCAGTGAGTTAAGTTCATGGTGCCTTGCCTGTGCCTTGTTCCACTGACAGCATTTCCCAGCACATCTCCTCAGCCTACTGGCTATTACATTCTTTCTTCCTGTCTGCAGTGTTCCCTGATCATGAAGTGGAGTTGATAATAGATGTCCTGCTTAGGGCTGAGCACTCATTCAGTAGACACTTACAGTGAGTGCTTACACTTTGTATTAACTGCTGACCACTGCAAAGAAAAGCTTCTGTGGCCAACGTAGAGGGCAGCTTTAAATGTCTGTGTATAAGCATAAGTATTTAGAAGGCAGTTTGACATGTTTAACAAACAACAGTAATAGGTTCCTCCCTTGGACCTGTGATTTCTCAATCCCTGGGCTTTTGAACAATTTTACAGTACCAGGTGTGAGTTTCTTCCTGTGGATCAGGCCTCATATCCAATCCAAAGGCCGTTGGTTACCCCCATAGCATTTATGCCACAATGTTGTACCAGTGGGTACATCTTATTGGCAGGTTGGTATTGTAGCCGGTAGAGTGGGTTAAAGGGATGCCATTGATGTCTTGTCTTTTCCAACAGCCTGCATATCATCTTTTGACACCGTGAAAGATTGTCAGGGAGGAAGAAAGTTTCAGGTCCTTTCTAGCTTGATTTTTTTTTAAATCTTGTAACCAAAGTGTACCTTCAGCAATACCTACCATCTTATTATATGGTTCTGTTGGGCAGCCAAGAGCAATGACAGTAGGCTGTGTTGTTTACAGGGTCTCTGGGGCCTCCATGTCCAAAAACTTATAAGGAGATATCCTCCACTTAGTTCTTTTTCTCTCTATTTCTGTCTTTCTTTGACAGGATCTCACTGTGTGTCTCTGCTTGGTCTGGAACTTGATTTGTAAATCTGGCTGTCCTGCATGCCTCTGCCCCCTTAATCCTGGGATTAAAAACACATGCCACCACATCTGGCTTCATTTTCTTTCTTTTCTTTCTTTTTCTTTTCTCTCTCTTTCTTTTTTTTTCTTTTCTTTTTCTTTTTTGGTGGGACTGGGAATTGAGCCCAGGGTCTTGAGCTATTTATTTTTAAATTTATAGGAATAACTACATCAAAATCTCAAGAGATAGAAAAAAGTAGAAAAAAATATAAATGAAAGATTGAGCCTAGGGCCTTGTAACTTTTTAAAAAAAAATTATAGCGATACATATGTTTATTTGGTCTTCTCTCCTTAGTTAAACCTCCTCTAATGCCCTCATAGATACACCTAGAGTGTTACAGGTGATTCTAAACCCAGTCAGGTCGATAAGGAATATCAGCTACCAAGCAGGAAAACTTGGGTTATACCCCCTGCTTCCTTGGCAGCATGTGTGATCCAGAAAGAAAGTGGTTTTATACTTAACCCCAGCCCACTTTCTGGTTTGGAGCATTCTTGTGTGACAGATGTTTCTTGTATCAGAAGGCTTGCCCTTCTCAGTGTGCTGCTGGTGCTTCAGTTTTAGCAGCTCGGAGCTGCTGTAGAAGGCAAGGCCCAAGAGCTGGGATTTTCACAAGTGACCACACTTTGACAGGTCTTTATGTGCTCCTTTACTCTCTTAGGAAGTGCGTTCCATGTTTATTGACTGGCTAAACTATGTGGAGTTTTCAGGAATGAATTAGATGGAGCTGATTTAGGGATTTCGGGTATCTTTCAATGGAAGTCTAGAGCTTAGTTAATTAATACATAGGGCAAGGAAGTGGTCTTCTCTGACCAAAGGAAGGAGTTTAAGATATCTGTTGTAATTGTTCTGTTGGCCAGTGAACAGAATTTATCATTAGTACAGTAATAGTATGTTGCAAATTTCATGTTGAGTCTTCAACAGTCTCTCAGTATTTTTATCATCCTCCCTTTTATTTGGAAAAACTGAGATGCAGATAGTGAGCTTGCCCAAGAGGTGAGCCTCATATGTATCAGCCAAGAACTTTTGTTTTGTGTTTTGATACAGGGTCTCACTGTATTATCCAGACCTCTTTGGAATTTTTTCTGTAGTCCAGTTTGGCCTTAAACTTAATTTGTCCCGTGCCAGCCCTCTTATAAACTGGGGCTATATGTATGTGTCACTGTCCTAAGAGTTGAACCTTGGTGATACCTAACCTTACATTTCATTTATGCTTCATCCATTCCAGCAGGTGGAAGACTTGATGACTGTTTGCTCACACACTCTCAAAGAATGTCGGGTGACAGGTAGAGAATAGTTTAGACCTACTTGAAATAATCCAGCAGATCCTTGATAGAAGTTACAGAGAGAAAAGGGTGACAGAGTACTGTGTAGTAGGTTAGTGAATGTCCTGGTTCTTGTCACTCTTGTGTATCTGCCTGCTCTATGGCTGCAATAGTTTGTATGTGTGTATATGAGCATATGAATTCCAGTGTGTGTATGTGTTTGCACACAGATGTGGAGGCCAGGGGTGGAAGACACATGTCTTCCTCAGTTGCTTTCTGCCTTATTTTTTGAGATGGATTCTCTCAACCAATTCGGACAGCAAGTCCCAGGGATCCACCTTTCTGCAATCACAGCTGTGGTTATAGATGTGCCCTGCTCCTGGCTTTTACATGGGTGCTGGGCACCAAACTCAGGACCTCATGCTTGTATGACAAGGACTTTACTGACTGAGCTGTCTTACCAGCCCTTGTAGTACAGTTTTGTATATGCTATTTTAGCAACAAATTACTGGCTACACCCTGTATATGATCATTTAAAGATTTATTTTATTTTTGAGGTAGAATCTTAGTCTGTAACCTAAGCAGACCTAGAACTGTTTGAATCTTAGCCTCTCAGGTGCCACCTCATTTGGGTTTAAGATCACTTACTATGTAATATTTTCATAATTATCAAACCATCCCTATATATAGAATCAAATATATTGACTATTGTACATTATATATGATGGGTATATGTATGTATATCCTGTGTTTGAATTGTATGTGGTTCTTGGGACATGTTTGGCGGGTTAGACTGAATTCTATCCCTAGTCTTCTGTATCCCCCACCACAAAATTCTTACTTTAGGCTAGTGCTATTGTTCCCCTGATGTGTTTTAAAAGCCTTCAGAATGATCCCCTTTGTCAAATCTG
Organism: Grammomys surdaster; assembly: GCF_004785775.1. Taxonomy (NCBI): domain Eukaryota; kingdom Metazoa; phylum Chordata; class Mammalia; order Rodentia; family Muridae; genus Grammomys; species Grammomys surdaster. The sequence goes on along the minus strand of NW_021620993.1, from coordinate 5,281,437 downwards.
TTTAGACTTCTTTATGTTAATGTGTATAGTCAGTCCAGCTTTCTGACTTAGCTGGGTCTTCTGCAGTTTTGTGGGTTCACTGTGGTCCCTTGTGTACTTAGTTGTAGTACCTGTTAAGTCTAGAAGTGTCCTTTTCTTATTTCCCTCCCTCTGGGAGTTATACATGCTCTTGTCTCCAAATCTAGTCAGCTAGAGACAGATAAAGCTGCTTTTGTTGTACATACTGGCTCTGGTGATTGACGTAACTCTTTGAAACATAAAACCCAGTTACAAAGATATACAAAGCCCAGTTTCATACACAGGTTTGTCCACTTGCAGTCTGGAATTCTGGTTTAGATGGTAAACTGAAACTTGGAGCCTGTTTGTTAGTGTATGACAATCTGTTCCCAGTGCCTTTTGAATTATGTGTCAGGTTGTGATTGAAAGACTTGAAAAAGTGACTTTTCTCAGTCAGATGCTCCTGGAATCCAAACAGAATTTGACTGACATTGTCAGTCCAGAATGCTAGACCAGGAGGTGTACATGTCCTTTAATGTGTACTTATTAAGGCATTGTTATTGTTTGTCCTATAAGGCATTGTTATTGATTGTCCTATGAGTAAGACAGGAAGGTCAGACACACAAGTTTCTTGCCATATGGGGACTTGCATTCTAGTGAGGGAAATAGTGCATTTTGACTTGTTACTAATAGTTAACTTCCCCACTTACTGGGGTGGGGGGGCTACTAGAGGTTGAATTTAGGGTTTTGCTTTACCACTGAGCTTTTAACATCCCCGCCCCCCAAACCTGCCTAAAGAATTTATTTTGGAGACAATGCCTTGTGATGTTGCTAGAGCTGATCTTAGTCTTTATCGTTCTGTATCAGTCTTCCAAATGATGGGATTACAGTCCTACACCATTACAACCCAGCTTAAAACAGCTATTGTAAAGATGTTTAACGTGGACTGGCAGGATGGCCAAGTGTGTAAAGGGGTCTGCCATGTACGACCGACGAGCTCAGTGCTTGGAACCTATGGTGGAAGGAAAGGACAGGCTTCCAAACATTGCTCTCTCCTCCACATTCATGTACACATATGAAAAATAGTAAGGGGGCTGGAGAGATGGCTCAGCTGTTAAGAGCGCCAACTGCTCTTCCAGAGGTCCTGAGTTCAATTCCCAGCATCCACATGGTGACTCACAACCATCTGTACTGGGATCTGATGGTCTCTTCTGGTGTGTCTGAAGAGAGCAATGGTGTACTCATATACATAAAATAAAGAAATAAATCTAAAAAAAAAAAGAAAAGAAAAGAAAAAGAAAAAAGTCAGGAAAATAGGGCACATCTAAACTGGAGAGATAGTTCATTGGTTAAGATTATGTACCGTTCCCAGTTGGATTCCCAGCATTCATCTGTCACTCTAGCTCATTGGCTCTACCTTCATAATGCTGTGACCCTTTAATACAGTTCCTCATGCTGTGGTGACCCTAATCATAAAATAATTTTTGTTGCTATTTCATAACTGTAATTTGCTACTGTTATGAACCGTAATGTAAATGTCTGTGTTTTCCATTGGTCTTAGGTGACCCCTGTGAAAGGGGACCATTTGGGGTTCTACCCCAAAATGGGGATCCACAGGTTAAGAACCACTATGTCTATAGGTCCAAGAGATCTACTGCCTCTGGCCTCTGTTGGTACCTGCAGTTCTGTGCATACATCCCTGCCACCCATGGATTCTTTGTTGTTTTGAGACAGAGTTTCTCTGTGCAGCTCTGACTGTCCTCTAACTAACTCACTCTGTAGACCAGGCTGGCCTGGAACTCAGAGGATCCGCCTGTCTCTGTGTCCTGAGTGCTGGGATTAAAGGTGTGAGCCACTACTGCCTGCCTGGAATTTATGAAAATTTAAAGAAAATGGGTCAGGTGTAGTGACAAATTCCTGTAATGCCAGTACTCAGGAGTCTGCAGCAGAAGGATCTGGAGTTTGGTGCAAACTTTGGCCGTGGAGTGAGCCGATCTCAAACCAGTCATAATAGGGTAGAGAAAAGGGAAGCCGGCAGGGCACAGGGGTACAAACCTGTTATCCTTGTGAGTACTGGAGAGGCTGAGGTAGGATAGCAAGAGTTTGAAGTCAGGCTGGGCAACAAGTAGAGACCTTACTAAAAGACATTTTTAAAAAACTGGCCTTGGTGGCCTAAGTCTTTAATCTCAATGCTGGGAAGGGAGAGGCAAGCAGAGTTTTGTGAGTTGCAGGCCATCCTGGTCTGGTCTGGTTTCCATAGTGAGTTCTAGATAGGACTCTGTTTGAGACAGTTTCTGTCTTCCTCAGTTGCTTTCTGCCTTATTTTTTGAGACAGGTTCTCTCAACCCAGAGCTCACCTGTCTCAAGTAGAAAAGATACTGTACCGTACCATAAAATAAGTGTGATATAATAGAATATGGGGAGACAAGATTGGAAGACTGTAGAGTTCTGTTTTGAGTAAGTATGGCATGAATGGACATCCAAGTAGGTTGTTATTATTATTATTGTTACATATGTAAAAGTTCAGTAGTCCATTGGCATACATAGATCAGATTTTTTTTTTTTTAAGTTCTGAAACACATTTTGATGGCTTTGTAATACTTAAAAGTGTTGGTAATTAAGCCCTGTTCCCAGAGATTTTTATTTCTTGGGTCTGGGCTAACTTCTTTCTCTTCTGTTTTAAAAAGCTCTTTGGTTGTAAACACTCTCCTCATGCCTCTGTGTGTGTGTGTATGTGTATGTGTGTATGTGTGTGTATGTGTGTGTGTTCATGTTCAAGAGCTGTGACCAGAGTTACAGGCTTTTGTTGGCAGACAGCATATTATGATGGATTGGGATCTGAGGATTGGTCAAGCATCCCTAACCACTAAGCCATCTTTCTAGCCTGTCTTAGGGGTTTTATTGCTGTGATGAAACACCATGATCAAACCAGTTGTGGAGGAAAGGGTTTATTTGGCTTACACTTCCATATCACTGGGCAGGAGCTGATGCGGAGGCCATGCAGGGGTGCTGCTTACGGGCTTGCTTCTCTTTCTCAGCCTGCTTTCTTATAGAACCCAGGACCACCATCCTAGGGATGGCACCGCCCACAGAGGGCTGGGCTTTCCTCCATCCATAACTAATTAAGAAAATGCCCCACAGGCTTGTCTGGAACCCAGTCTTATGGATGTTGCTTTTTTTTTTCATTGAGGTTCCCTCTTCTCAGATAACTTTTGCTGGGTCAAGTTGATATAAGACTATCCAGCCGGGCGGTGGTGGCGCACGCCTTTAATCCCAGCACTCGGGAGGCAGAGGCAGGCGGATTTCTGAGTTCGAGGCCAGCCTGGTCTACAGAGTGAGTTCCAGGACAGCCCGGGCTATACAGAGAAACCCTGTCTCGAAAAAACCAAAAAAAAAAAAAAAAAAAAAAAAAAAAAAATATCCAGCACACAGTCCATTTCTCTGTTTGTTTGTTTTTTTTTTTTTTAAGATTTATTTTATGTATGTGAGTACACTGTTGCTGACTTCAGACACACCAGAAGGGAAGAGGGCATCAGATCCCCTTACAGATGGTTGCTGGGAATTGAGCTCAATCTCTGGAAGAGCAGCCAGTGCTCTTAACTGCTGAGCTATGCTTCCAACTCCCTCTCTGATTCTTTAAAAACATGATATTTTAGTTTTTTGAAATAATGTCATGCAGTATTTGGAATTAGTATGTATCCCAATCTCAGACTGGCCTTGATCTCAGTGATCCTCCTGCCTCAGCCTTCAGAGTACTGGGATAACAGATATACACCACCATGCCTGGCTTCTCTAGGTGAACTTGATAGATGGCCAGAATAGAGAACCAGAGAATTACAACTAGAGATGGGGCTGACAGTATTGTTAGGGAAGAGCAAGCGCTCGGGGCTAGGTAGAAAGGAGAGACAGCAAGGGAAGCAGCACCTAGAGCGGCTGGAGAGGTAGGAGGGGAGGCAGAAAGGACTCTGTGAGGCAGGGTGGGGTCAGGTGCTGCTAGGAGGTTGTGTGAGGTGTCTTGGAAGATGAAGGGGAGGAGTTAACAAGTGAGTGGGTAGGGGTGGAATTACAAGAGGGTCTCAGAGGTTCAGAGCTTTCAGAACTGCTACCTCCACCCTTTTGTGGTGCAGGAGATTAAGCGCTGAAGGAGATGTGAGTTGTAATCAGTTGGGGAGCAGCCTCCTCCAGAATTCCCTCTAATCCTTGCTGTGATAGTGTTCCCAGTGCTTCTATCCCCAAGGTAGAGCCAGAAGTCAGAGTTTATAGTTGATGAGTAAGAGAAAGCAAAAGGCCACCCTCCAGAGTGGAGAGCAGACAGAGCCCAAGGGCAGTGGCACCCCCTACCCCCAAGACCTCTGGGGTTTAGTTTTGAAAGTCTTTGCCCATCAGTTCTTTGGTCTAGCCTTTCTACTCCTGAGGTGGTCCAGGGTGGTCTCTTTCCTGGAATAAGCAAAGGCTTTCTTAGAAGCCATCCTCATTCACAGTACAGTCTTTTTTTTTTTTTTTTTAAAGATTTATTTATTGATTATTTATGAATACACTGTAGCTGTCTTCAGACACACCAGAAGAGGGCATCAGATCTCATTACAGATGGTTGTGAGCCACCATGTGGTTGCTGGGATTTGAACTCAGGACCTCTGGAAGTGCAGTCAGTGCTCTTAACCACTGAGCCATCTCTCCAGCCCCCACAGTACAGTCTTAATGCAAGAGTATGTTCCAAGGTGGGACTGTGCATCAAGTCGAGGCTTACCAGGGCAGAAGGCACAGTGCTTTGCCTGCTCTTAGATGGCCTTACGGGAGAGATGGCTTGGTTGTTTTCTCAGAGCTGCTTTCTTCCTCTTACGTGGTAAGGTTGCCTGCCTCACCCTGTAGTTGCAAGTTCTCTTATTTATATCTCCAGCATTTGGGGCAACTTGCTGTTTTAACCCTAACAGTCCTACCCTCTGGCATTAATTTTCTATGTAGAACAAAACAAGATGCTTAACTCTTTTACCACAATGAAAATGTATTAATGTAAAGGAAATGTATTAATCTGAAAAGTGATAGTGTACTTGACTAGTACAGTCTCTACTGTGGAACAAGTTCGTTCTCATGGGTCTATTGTTTGTCTGTCTGCCTAGAGGCTGTTCTGAACTCAGGCCACCTGGCCATGGTCCCAGTCACCCAAGTCTGTGAGGCTTTTCCCTCTGTACTGCCAGACTCTATACAGAACATTCAGTTTCTGAATCTCTGTGAGTTACTCCTTGATCATCTACCTGCCTGGCTTCCTTTCTGGAAGATGCACTCCCTAATTTGGAGATTGAACCCTAGGCCTTGTGCATGGTAGTCCCTGTGTTGTCCACCTGCCCCACCCCCAATCCTTCAGATAAACTCAATGAAGGCAGACATGCTTTGGTTTGTTCAGTCCTGCTGTCCAAACACCTGCATAGCTGGGCAGAGCCTAGTTCACAGTGGTGCCATCCAGTTCCTTAGCAAGTGTTTGACAACTGAGAGGATGTGTCTGTGAGAAAGCTGGCTTAGCTTTTGGTTCTACTTAGGTCACATCTAAGAAGTGGCACAGGATCTGTCTCTTCTTTGTGACCTGATTGTAGACCCTTCCAGGGTTGGATCATGTCTATTGCAGTGGCACCATTTTGGTGGGTTTTTTGTTTGTTTGCTTGGTTTGTTTTTTTTTGAGGCAGGGTTTCTCTATGTGTGTAGCCCTGATTGTCCTGGAATTCTCTTTGTAGATCAGGCTGGCCTCAAACTCAGAGATTTGCCTGCTTCTGCCTCCTAAGTGCTGGGATGTGTGCACCATGACCTATTGACCCTATTGTTTGTTTATTTTAGACTGGTTCTCACTTTGAAACTCTAGCTTTCTGGCCTGAAAGTCACTATGTAGATCAGACTGGTCTCAAACTTGAGCACTCTGTCTTCCAAGTGGTGGGTTCACAGGTATGTGCTATCATGTCAATTCAGGTTTTTTACTTTTAAAGTGAAGAGAGACTTAATTAGTGTCTTCTATAACAGAAAAGTTACTCTTTTTTTTCTGTTCCTCATGCTGAAAATCATACCTAGGACAGTTTGCATGCTAGGTAAACACTCTGTCACTGAGCTACACCCCTGGGTTACATTTACAGTGAACAAAAATGTACTGGATGATGGTTTGGGAAGAAGGTGTTGGCATCTGGTAGGGAAACGAATTTGTTTTTTATGTCTGAACCCACTCCACTATTCACAAGTGAGGGGATAATAAACCTTACCTTAGGCTGCACCTCCCAGCACGGTTGAAGATTGTCTCCAATAGATAATTTTGGGAAGATACCCAGCATAGCAGTCTACTGAGATCTTTACAGCATTGAGTCTTAGGGTACTTATGCCTCCTGACCTGTTGTTTGCTAATGCTTCAGTTTAATCTTATTGCATGATTTTTTATTTAGCACCTCCTACGTACTAGACAATGCAAGCTCACTGTTAGGCTTAGGAGCGTATGAACGCAGCCTATCTGTCCTGATCAGGAAGATGGGCTGTGATCAATACCTGTGACCTTCAATGCCAGCTGTGGTAAATGCCCTCACCTTGGCTGACACCTTGCCTTGTATTCCTTGACACCAGTGTCTTCATTATTTTTTTATTGCTATGACAAAACACCATTACTAAGACAACTTATAAAAGAAACATTTAATTTGGGAGTTCATGATTCCAGAGGGTTAGAGGGCCTTTATGGTGGAGAGCATGGCAGTAGGCATTCAGGCATCCCCTTCTCCCAGCAACACACCTCTTCCTTTAACAAGTACATCTAATCTTTCCCAGACAGTTCCAACAACCTGGGACCAGGTATTCAAATAAGAACCTATGTGTTACATTTCTGTTCAGGCCACCGTAGTCCGAGTGGAGGTGAGTCCTGTGTGTTACTTTTGTATTCAGGCCACCATAGTCTGAGTGGAGGTGAGTCCTGTGTGTTACTTTTGTATTCAGGCCACCATAGTCGGAGTGGAGGTGTGTCCTGTGTGTTACATTTCTGTTCAGGCCACCATAGTCCGAGTGGAGGTGAGTCCTGTGTGTTACTCTTACATGGAATAGTCCTTGTAGCTGGAACTTCACTGTTATTGGCAAGATGGAAATAATCTCTGCTAAGTGGGGCTAATATAGATTCAGAAAATACTCAAGTTTTAGGCGGGGCTTTTGTGGCACACCTTTATCTCAGTACTTGGGTAGTGGATGCAGGAGGGTCTCCTGTGTGATCAAGGCCAGTTCATCTTTACATCGTAAGACCCAGGACAGCCATGGCTACAGTGTGAAGCTGTCTCAAAACAAACTCAAATAGTTTTAATCAAGCAGTGTAGATTTAGAGAGAGAACTCATTAATAGTTGTTCAGATACATGTGGAGACATTTTGAACAGACACCAGAAGGGCCATATTTTGTTCAGTATATTCTCAACTTAATTTGAAAATTCATCTAATGTAGTATATTTAGTTTAGGACAAGACACAGTTTTTGTTTGTTTATTTTGCTTTTTGTTTTTTTTTGTTTTTTGAAACAGGGTCTCACTGTGTAGCCATGGCTATCCTGGAACTTGCTCTGTAAACCAGTCTGGCCTCAAACTTGACGATATCCTCTTTCTGCCTCCCATGCATTGGGATTAAAGGTGTACACCACTGTCTGCAGTCTCTTACAAGCTATATTTTATTATCTGTGAAGTCAGGTTAAAGCCACCCTGCTAAAACACCTCAGTCACAGACTATATTTTTAGTGCCTGTATTTTATTGTCTTAAGTGGTATTTTATCTTAAAATTATTTTTATAAATTAACTTTAAGATGTATATATACTACATATATAATTGTCTCCCATGTGCTCTGCTCTTACTCTATCGTTTTCAATTTCTTGTGAATTTTCTCATTTATTATGCAATATAAATGAGTTTTTACTCCTCACAAATACTGTTTGTATACTATTTTCTGTATCTTACTTTTTTCATTTAACAGTATATACTTATTTTGTGAAGACACCTGTACATTTACAGTTACTTGGTAGCATAAAGACTTATTAAACCTCTAATAGCCTGTGTGGTGGCTTTTCAAAGAGCATAGTAAACTTTTGACAGTTTTACTTAGGCTTGTGTTTGCGATTTTAAATGATTTCCTGCCTAGATCAGAAGAGGAACCATAGCTCTGTCCTCAGGCTCCAGAGCCAACCAAGCAGCACACGCTGCCTTTGCGTGTGCTGAATAGTGATCCATCCTCTCAACATTCAGTTTTGTGCTGTTCTCAATCCTTCAAGTCCTGGCTTTTACTTCAGAGCTTTCTTTTGTCTTAGTCTTCACAACCAATTACTTCACAGCTAGGAACATTCAGACCATTGATTCTGGGGTTTGGAGGGGAGCTCTTCCTTACCTGTAGTCTTGCCAGACTTCCCTACTTAGCCCTTCCTTCAGAAAAATAATTAAAAGGACAGACTAGATTATTACTTAGCAACCTTCCCTCATGGGATGCCCTACAGAAAGAGTTTGGGTCTCAGGTGCAGTTCAGCAGCAGAGTATTGGCTTATTACCCAGTGGTATTTGATTCCCAGAACCAAAAAGGGAGGAAAAAAGGCAGAGCAGATTTTGTTTCAAGAAACAGTAAATTTAGCCGGGCGGTGGTGGCGCACGCCTTTAATCCCAGCACTCGGGAGGCAGAGGCAGGCGGATTTCTGAGTTCGAGGCCAGCCTGGTCTACAGAGTGAGTTCCAGCACAGCCGGGGCTACACAGAGAAACCCTGTCTCGAAAAAACCAAAAAAAAAAAGAAACAGTAAATTTTGAAAGATTTTTATAATTTCAGCAAAAATAAAACTATTACTGTAGTTGAAAAAGCCTGGTGTGGTAAGGTGGACCTTTTATCCTAGCACTTTGGAGAGAGTAACAGACAGATCTCTGAGTTTGAGGCCAGACTGATTTACACTGAGTTCCAGGCCAGCCAGAGCTACATGATGAAAACCTGTCTTAAAAAAAAAAAAAAGCCAGGAGTGTTGGCACCCGTGTTTAATCCCAGCACTAGCATTCAGGTGGAGCTCTATGAGGTGAAGCCTGGTCTACAGAGAGAGTTCCCAGACAGCCAGGGCTGCACAGAGACACCCTGCCTTACTCCTGTAAATCTAGTGAAGAAGCCAAAGTAGAAAAGGCATTTGACACTGTTGGAGTATAACGTTGAGTTCAGGTTTTTTCTTTTTCCTCTAATATCTAAAAAAATTATACGTGACTGTGTGGCTCTTCAGTGCTGGTGCCAAAGGCATGCGATCCTCTGGCTCTGGGGTTAGCCATAGTTGTGCACCTCCCACGTGTGCTGGGAGACAAGAACACTCTGTGCTTCTTCCTGCAGGACTCGTCTCCAGTCCATCAACTTGTGGTTTCTTTTTCCTTTTCTGAGGTGTGGGGAGTGTGTTGAACAGTGTCTGGCCTCGAGTTCACCATCATCTTGCTTCAACTTCCTGAGTGCTGAGGCTACAGGGCTGTGCCACCATGCTTGGTGTTTCAGCCTTTGCCTGTCTGGAACCCACCATGGTGCTTGGCTCATAGGATGAGACTTGGTACAGTGTCTAGTGACAAAGCTTGTTAGACACTGTGTCTAAACTTACTTCTCTCATATTCTCTTAGAGTCTGGACTGCTGTCATCTTTGTAGAGTTACCTTTTCTGTTTCTTTCCCTCCCTCCCTTCTTTATTATTATTTTTTAACTAAGTAGTTCAGGTTGGCCTTGAACTCTTCATCCTTTTGGCTCAGTCACTGGAGTGTGTGGAATTTCTTAAAAACTTTTGTTTTAGAACACTGGGGGCTCTTCTGATGTGTCCAAAGATAGCTATGGTGTATTCATATAAATAAAATAAATAGATCTTTAAAAAAAAAAAAGGAAAATAGGGTTTGGAGTTTGGGGGGGGGTTAGGGGTGAGGACTATGTCTCTGTTTTGCTCCTACCCTATGTACAGGCTTTTAGCATCATTCAGACCTGTAGGCTGAGAGTCTGTCAGCTACCAGAAGGCAGGATGGTGAGGGGTGGGGAGTGCTGACCTCTATACCAAGTCTGACTGTCACAGCTTTTGTTTTTTTACTTAACTATATTTTCAACTGCAAGCGAGTAAGCTGGAATCTCAGTAACACATTGTAGAATTGGTTGATGCTGAGCAATATAATTATATACAAAAAATAAAATGTAGAAATTTTAAGCTGGGAAGCCATTAATTCATTTATTATAAGGGAGTAAGAGGGCCTGCACAAGTAATCAGTTCTTGGAATGTATTGCTTTTATTTTTAATTTGTGTTTTTGGGGTCCTTTTTTTTACTTAAGCTTTCTTGAAATAGCATCGTGAGCAGCGAGCATCATTGTGAGGAGAGAACTCTGGAGCCAGACCACCTGAGTTTAGACACCCCTATCTGCTTACCAGCCTTGTATAGGGATGAATGAGTTCATACATGTACAATTTATCAGTCTGTGGTACATGGTCAGCAGTGTTAATTTAGAAGGATCTTTGGAGCAGTTTTCATCAGTAAGAGAATATCTAGGGATAAGGGATAGAAATGATCCAATCAGATTAATAAAAGGCTTTATTGAACTCAGGTCCCTAGCAGCCTGAGGCTTTTAAGAACTTCGTGAGCCTTCCTTCCTTCCTTCCTTCCTTCCTTCCTTCCTTCCTTCCTTCC
>NW_021620993.1:5184156-5270390 GCF_004785775.1 Grammomys surdaster | reverse complement strand
CCCTCCCTTCCTTCCTTCCTTCCTTCCTTTGTGGTAATGGAGAATTGCATTGCTAGACAAAGGATAAGAAAGCTTGAGAGATTGCAGATTATCATTTTATTTGGGGAAGACTATATCAGTTTGGATTTGCGCACTTCAGTAGATAATAGGGATTCCCTTTTATTGATTGGCAGCATCCCTTTTAGCAAAACCTCTCCATGTTTTTGTGTTTCTCAGAGCCGTACATTTGCCCAGGTCTTCTGAGCTGAGCCATCCAAGGTTCTAGATGGGTTCTCACCATGTTGCACTGTTCCAGCCCTTTGCCTGGGTAGTGTCAGTCCTGACTCCTCCAAGTTTGTTTAAAATGACATCCATTCCAGCAGAGGCCCCACCTTCCAGCTGATTATGTCTTAAGATGCAGCAGTATTTTGAATGCAGAGGAGCCTTCATAGAACCCTTTTCCAAGAAAAGTTTGTTATGGGCTAGAGAGATGGTGTATTAGTTAAGAGCATATGACTCAGGTTCTGTTCCCAGCACCTGTATCATGGCTCACAACCATCTGTAACTCCAGTTCCAGATGGATCTGGAGCCTCTTCTGACCTCCATTGGAATCAGGCACACACATGGTACACACATAGACTTGCAGACAAAAAACACATTTACATAAAGTAATTTGAGGCAGGGTTTCTCTGTGTATCCTGGAACTTGCTTTGTAGACCAGGCTGGCCTTAAACTTATAGAGATCTGCCTGCCTCTGCCTTCCAAGTGTTGGGATTAAAGGTGTGTACCACTACCTTCTGACCAAAATAAGTAAATCTTAAAAACAACAACAACAACAACCCAGCATTGTCTTTTGTATCATCATTCACTGAAGAACAAAGTCTTGTTTTGTTTTCTTTTTCTTTTTTTTGAGATAGGGTTTCTCTGTGTGGCCCTGGCTGTCCTGGAACTTGGTAGATCAAGCTGGCCTTGAACTCAGAGATCCACCTGCCTTTGCTGGGATTAAAAGTGTGAGCCACCACTGCCTGGCTAAGAACAAAGTCTTAATTGAGGCCTTGGTGTACGCGAAATGCTTTCCTAGGGTTCATTTAAAAAATGAACTAGAAATGTATTTTCTGTTCTTCCCTGGGCCATAGACTTGGGCAGCAAACTTTTTTACAGAGACTCTGGCCCTATCTAAAAGTTGCTTCTAGGGAAGTAAGAATAATGAGCTTTGGCTACAGGAGGCCTTGAGCCAGGCACACAGTGCAGGGAACATTTGAGTCCTCCTCCTCTTCCTCCTCCTCCTCCTCCTCCTCCTCCTCTTCCTCCTCGTCTTCTTCTTCTTCTTCCTCTCCCTCTTCTTCTTCCTCCCCCTCCTCCTCTTCTTTCTCCCCTCCTTCTCTTCCTCCTCTCCCTGTAGCACTCTCTGCCTGCCAATCCACAGGATGCCACAGTTTCCATCATGATACCAAGAATGTTTTATCTACTTCTTCATTTGCATCTTTTGTTTCCATGCACCTTACTTATAATATGGTATGCAGCAGCAGTGGAAATATTTAAATCTTCGGGGTTAATAGAAATGGGGAGATTGGGCTGGTGAGATGGTCAGCCAGTAAGGCACTTACTACCAAACCTGATGACTTGAGTTTGATCCCTAGGACCCACATGGTAGGAGAAGATAGACTCCCACAGGTTCTCCTTTGAACTCTGACCTTGCTATGGCATAAACACACATTTAAAAAAATGAATTTATAGTGTTTCCTATATTTTTATGTTCATATTTTAAGAGTTCACATCTGCATTACATATGAAGAAAAACGATGGATGTTTAGTGTTTAAATCAAGAATTACTAAAATACTGAAATGTGAGGGTTGGTGAGATGACTTGGTGAGTAGGAGTTCTTACTGCCAAACCTGACAACTTCAGTTTGATCTTCAGAACTCATGTGTGGAGAGAGAACTGTGTTAAATTGGTCTCTGACCTCCGCTCATCCTGCATCCATGACATAGCATGCTGAAAGCACATAGTACTGTCAGGGATGGTGGTTCATTCCTGCAATCCCAGCACCTAGGAGACGGTGGCAGAAGGATTGCCACAAGCTCCAGGATAGCTTGGGTTTCAGCATGATACCCTGTAATAAACAGAAATAGCATAATACAGTGTTATCATTTTCTTTTTTCCTATTAATTTAGAAATTGTACTTTTTATTTTTCAATGAATAATGTTTGTTTGTTTTGCCGGGCGGTGGTGGCGCACGCCTTTAATCCCAGCACTTGGGAGGCAGAGGCAGGTGGATTTCTGAGTTCGAGGCCAGCCTGGTCTACCAAGTGAGTTCCAGAACAAGCCAGAGCTACATAGAGAAACCCTGTCTCGAAAAACCAAAAAAAAAAAAAAAAAAAAAAAGAATAATGTTTGTTTGTTTGGCTTTTGAGAGAGAATCTCACTATATAGTTCTGCCTAGTCTCTAGTCTTGAACTTGCTTCAGCCTTTCTATTGCTAGAATCACAGGCATGAGCCACCATGGCAGGAAGTCAGTGCATTTTAAACAAGCGCATTGATACTGTGTAACTCCGGCAGGTATAGAATTTTTTCTGTCTTTTGTTCTCTCTCTCTCCCCCTCTCTCTTTCTCCCTTTTTCCCTCCTGCCTCTATCCCTCCTTGTGTGTGTGTCTGTTTGTGTGTGTGTGTGTAGCTCATTAGGCAACTTGTGGAAATCCGTGTGCTTCTTTTGCCATGTGGATATTGGTGATCAAACTCAGGTTGTCAGACTTAGTGGCAAACATTTACCTGCTGAACCATCTTGCTAGCCAAGAGTATTTTTTTCTATGATTGATATTAACCTAAATTCTATATGCTTATTTATAGGTGTTACTTGACCTTTAATCTGCTGGCCCCACTTGACAGGACTCCCAGGTCCCAGAGATTACTTTATTTGATTTGCATGAGTGTTTTCCCGTTTGTATGTAGATGCACTATATACAAGTCAGGTGCCCTTGGATATCAGAAGAGGGCACTGGATTCCCTGCAGCTGAACCTAATGGATGGTTTTGAGCCAAAATATCGGTGCTAGGAGCTGAACTCGGATCCTCTACAAGAGCAGCAAGTGCTCTTAGCAGCTAAGCCATCTCTCCAGTCCTAAGACCCTTTACTAAAAATATTTTATTTTTTTATATGTATGAGTATATACCACAAATGAACAGTGCTTTTGGAGGCCAGAAAAGAGAGTTAGATATCCTATAACTGGAGTTACATATGGTTGTGAGTTGCCACATGTGTGTTGGGAACCAAACTCGGGTACTTTGGAGAGCAGCCAGTACTTTAAACTACCTAGTCAGTCATCTTTCTAGCCCGTTAATACCCATCTTTTCAGCCCACAGCAAGTACTCTAGTACCAAGACTTTAAAAACAATTATTGTCTTTGAGAATTTCATCAAATCTATTTTGATTTTATTTACCCCCATTATGGCTCCTCTCACTCCTCCTGTACCCATCCCTTCTGCCACAGCTTAGGTCCTTTTGGTTTGTTTTTGTTTTTAATAACCTGTTGAATCTCCTTTGTCCCACTTACATGTTTCTGGGTGTGGGCTGTCCACTGGATTCCTTCAGGTTGTCCTCTCAATTCTTCACACTCTGCCCTTCTTCCAATGGATATTTTTAAAAGTTTTACTTTATTTTTTGATTAAAATAAAAAAGGCAGATAATGTCTCAGGAAGGACATCGGAGGCTGACCTCTGGCTTCCATATGCTTTGCCTACACACGTGTGCCCCTCCCCCATATGCACATACACAAAATTAAGAATAGGAGAAAAAACAACTCTGTGGTTTTTATCGTTTACTGCTGTAGCTGGCAGTGGACCCTGGGAGGACAGAGCCGATAAATGAGGGAGACTAAAGTCTCATGCACTAGCAAATAGACCTTTATTTAGAGTATTGGACAGCTTATCCACTGAGGGTAAGAGAAGTCGTATCAGTAAAGTCTACAATCACAAGGGCAGGTTGCACAAGGCGGAAATGGTTTTCCATAGAAGCATGTAAACAACTGACTGCTGCTTAATCTGAAGTAAACTTTTGGTTACACCTGGGAGCGGCATGAAAGCACATTCCAAGAACAGTTCCTTGTTTTTGAAGAAACTAAGATCACCTATCCTTTTCTTGGTTTCTTGGAGATTTCTCACAAACACTCAGAAATCTCACATGACTCCATTCTTCCCTGTACTAACACTACCCTAACTTTTTTTTTTGTTGTTAAATTTTCTAGACAGGGGTGGCCATTGTGGTTGCTAGACATTGTAGAAAAGACCCAGCTATCTTAATGTCCTATGATTGTTTTCCCTTAAGGAGGAGAGCAGAGTGCTCTGTCCAGTGCCGATGAAGCCTTTGAGGCCCAAGGATGTTTTTTTAGGCCCTAAAAGCATCTAACAGGAGAATGAGAGATCCTCATGTTTTGATAAAGAACCATAGAACATAATTTTTTTTGAAGACATTTATTTATTGTTTGACTTTAAAATTACATGTACTTTTGCTGGATGGTGGTGTTGTTGCATACCTTTAATACCTCCTAGCACTGAGGAGGCAGAGGCAGCAGGATTGCTGTGAGTTTGAAGTTACCCTGGATTATAGAGTGAGACCTAGTCTTTAAAAACACAAAGGTAGGATCCACAAAGTGGCTCAGCAGGTAAAGGTGACTGCTGTGAATACACAGATCTGGAGTATTGGTGATCTGGAGTATTGGTGATCTGGAGTATTGGTGATCTGGAGCCCTTGATGGAAGGGGAAAACTGTCTTAGACGTTTTCTTCTTCCATGCATGCTTCATGTGTGCACACTCATTCATATGATATCATTACGAAGGTCAATACCAGACCGATTAAGTCTGTGGTAGTTGAAGGCCAGTCTTCTCATCTGTGACCTTCCCATCTTTTTCTTTTAAAACTCGTCTGTGGTTGTGTGAATATGCTTGGGTGCCTGAGAAGGTCAGAAGAGGGAGCTGACACTAGTAGCTGGTTTTTAGCTGTACGATGTGGGTGCTGGGAACAAATCTTGAGTACATGGGAAGAGTCACAAGTTCTCTCTACCTGCTGAGCTGTCTCAAGCCTCAGCTTCCTGTCTCTTGAAGGGCATTGTTACCTGTGTCTTAGGGCTTTGCCATGACTGCATTTGTTATCTTTGTCATGTATGGTACCGTTTAGAGAGTTTAGGAACAAAACAAAGCTCTGAGCTACATTGCTTTGGTTTGAATCTGAGTCCTGATGTTTCTCCAGCTGAATTAATTTTTTGTTTGTTTTGAGACAGGGTCTCATGTAGTCTAGACTGGCTTGGAACTCACTAGATAGCCTGTGATGACTTTGAACTCCTGATCCCCTTCTTGTACATCTCAAGCACACTTAGGGGTCAGAGGCAAGTGGATCTGTGTGAGTTTGAGACCAGCCTGGTCTGCAGAGTCAGTTCCAGGACAGCCAGGGCTACATGGAGGAACCCTGTCTCCGGGGGAAAATAGAGCTGGGATTATAGACATGAATTACTGTAGCCAGATGTTTTCTTTAAAAATGAGGAAGGTTGCTGGAGTGGATGTGGTAATGCAGTTTGAACCCCTGTACTCCAGAGGCAAACCTGCTCTACATAGTGGGTTCCAGAACAGCAGGGACATTAGAAAGACTGTCTCAAAAAACAGACACACACACAAACAGAACAAAACAAAGCCAAAAGACAAAACAAAACAAAAAACCCAAAAACAAAACAAAAAACAAAACACAAGGTTTTCCTTAACACTTCCAAATGTAGGATAAATTATCATATGGTCAAGTTTAGATTTCTTATTCATTTTGGATTTGTCAGAGGACATAGATAATAGCATTGTTAGATTGTTCTTCTATGCTCTAATAAACAAACGATGGCTAGAACAAAATACAGCATTGATTAGTGGAAGGAAGGGAAGGATTGGCCAGTCATGTGCTTCTGAACCATAAAGGAGTCAGCGTATCTCCACATAGAAGCATGGATTTCCGAGGTTGATGTCCTCATAATGAAATCCTAATGGGCATTGATTTGAACACAAAAATGTCTTTTATCTTCATTCTGTAGGACTCTAGGAAAATTGTGCAATGAACGGTGACACGCGGGCCGCAGTGGTGACCTCACCACCTCCAACCACAGCCCCTCACAAGGAGAGGTACTTTGACAGAGTTGATGAGAACAATCCAGAATATTTGCGGGAGAGGAACATGGCACCAGACCTTCGTCAGGACTTCAATATGATGGAGCAGAAGAAGAGAGTGTCTATGATTCTACAAAGTCCTGTAAGAAAAACACTTGTTTAGAATGAATTTGGCCAGTTTCCTTGTGATCCCTGTGCTAAGGGCCTGTTGTTTGAATGGGACACTCAGTTCTTGTTACATAGCATGTCAGTGTTCATGTTTATAGAAACTTGTTGAAAAATTCAACAAGTTTTGTTTGTGATAGCAGACATAAATAGAAGATTTTAGAATTACAAAGGATATTTACTTCTACTTTGAACTGTCTTCACTATTTATCTAAAGTGTTTTTTATAAACACTTGTAAATTGTAATTGTACATTGTAACAATGTAAAATTCACTGTTTTCTTCAAAATACAGGCCAAGCATCCCTATTTCAAAAATCCAAGACAAGTATTTGAAGCGTCACCGTACTGGATAAAACATTTGGATTTGAGATGTTTGTATGATCAACTGATAAAGCCTGTGCACATACTCCAAAATCTGAACTAATTCTCATTCCATCCCGAATCTTTTGAATAAGGGGCACTCGTGTGGCCTTCACTGGCTCTCGGTCATAGCTAAGCTAGTAACTCGCACCTGGTTTGTTACAGTCATCACTGTGGGCCACAGTCGTACCTACCGAGTGTCTTCTAGATGACACGCAATTAAAGTAGCCCTGTCCCCGCAGCTTCTTCCTGTTGAGTATGTTACCCTTATTGTGCTGCAGTCTCTTCCCTTCCTTCCTTCTAATCTGGTTTTGCTTTGTCCTGTTAGTGTTTTTGGAACGTGTCATTGACTTTTGAAAATGATACTGTCTTGTATGCTGTGAGGACATACGGATTTGAACTGAGGACTTAGCAGTAAGCAAGGCTTGTGAGGGAGAGCTCTAGTAGTTTGGGTTTGACTGTATTGCTATCAAGGTATAATGAGAAAGTGCTCAGATCTGTACGGAACTTGATGAATATAAAGGACACGTGTAGACATTCCAGTTGAAGGCAGTCAATGATTAAACACAATCATGTGCTGTGCTAAAAGTGGAGTGCTGGAACCAAGGGCGGCTCTGGTCAGAAGAGGCCTCTCTGAGGAGCGTTTGTTAGCCTGACTCCATAGCATGAGGGACCTGGCCATGTAGGTATCAAGAACAGAGACTTTCCAGCTTGAAAAGTAGGCTTAGGTGAATTCTTGGGTAGGGGTGTGCTTGGGGAGACTTGAAGAGACAAAAGTTTGTGTGATTGGTGGCATGGAGGGAGGATACCTCAAATGGATTCTGGAAGGCTGTGGAGGTTGAAATAGAAACTTGAACTGTTCTCTAAATATTATGGAGGTACTGGAGATTGCTGACAGGGAACAGACAGAATTCAAGTTTAAGGAGGTGATTCTGGCTTCAGTACGTAGTAGCCATCTTCCAAGTGGAAGAGAGTAAGAACTGTAATTAGGTTCAGGGTGGAAAGAGAGACTTGTTAGAGATTCACTTACAAGGTAGAATGATGGAGGGATAGAGGAAGTCAGAAGGAGAAGAAGCTAGGAGAACCCAAGAAGCTGAGCGACTGTGACTAGAGGTAGAGGGAGACTGAATTCAGCACACCTAGTGTGTGCAGGAGTGTGCCTGGCTCCAAGGGAGAATCTGAATTCAGCACACCTAGTGTGCAGAGGACTGTGCCTGGCTCTGAGGGTGTAAGGGACAGGGAGTAAGATGCTTCCTCACAAAGTATTTAGACCACAGAGAGCACTGGAGTATTGCTAGTCCAGTGTGAACTCTAGAACAGATCAAGGAGGGACAGTAGAGAAGGCAGTACAGTCATGTACAGCCTGGGTTTCATTAAAGGTGCACCTGTTGTGTCTCCTTCCTTTTGACAACAATACTTTGGTAATTGTGGGGGTTTGAATGAAAATGTCCCCCACAGCTCAGGTATTCAGATATGTGGTTGGTGGCTTTGTTTTCGGAGGTTGTAGAACCTTTGGGAGGTAGAACCTTTCTGGAGGAGGAGCACCACTGTGAGTGGGCTGTGAGAATAGTATTGTACCACTTCCAGTTTGTTCTCTCTGCTTCATGCTCATGGCTGAAGATAGATATCAGCTTCCTGCTCCTGCTACCATGCCTGCTTGCTGCATGCCTCCCTGCCATGATGGACTTCTGGAACCATAACCGAAAATAATCTCTTTCATAGTTCCCTTTTGGGCATGGTGTTTTATCACAGTAACAGAAAATTCACTAATATAGTAACTAATAATATCAGGTGCTAACAATGAGGGAAACTGAGGGCTCTCTGTTCTGTCTTTTTAACTTGTTTTTCTTTTACATCTGGAACTACCATACTCTCTAAAGTTTTTTTTGGTTTGGTTTATTTGGTTTTATTAAACATAGGCTTGTGTTATATGAAAAGTATGTATTGACATGGTGTAGGTCTCTTTTCCTTTGGAATATTGGTGGCCGGAGTAGTCCCACAGCGATGTCATGGAGCAGGGTGTGCCACGGAACCAATGCAGTGGTAGGAGTGTTACCGTATTACTTACTTTTCTTGTTGCCATGACTAAGTGCCTGCCCCCCCCCAAAAAAAAAGTGTTACAAGAAAAAGAGAATTTATTTTGACTTTCAGAGGGTTTGTCCCTAGTTACTTGGTTCTGTATTCTTAGAATATCATGGTGGCAAGAATGTAATAAAGGCAGGTCTTAACTTTTCAATGAATACAAAGCTTAGAAAAAGTAGAGAGTAGGGAGAGGGAAGAGAGGGGAAAGAGGGAAAGGAGAGAAGACAGTCCCACCCCAGCATAGTTGCCAATGCCTTTAATCCTAGTATTCAGAATCAGAGTCTGACAGATCTCTGTGAGTTCAGGCCAGCCAGGGATGCACAGTGAGGTCTTGTCTCAAAGAAAGCTGAGAGAGATTACTTCAGGAGAAGGTCCTGTAGGGGTCCTTCCAGCTGTTTGACTGAATAGGTGATTCCTGTATAGCCAGTGTGGGTCCGTGGCGAGCATCCTGGGCCAGAACCCTGGGGAACCTCAGTGGTGGTTAAATGTATGTGAAAGTGCTGGACTTTGAGTATTGCCTGCCCATGCTGTAGACTGTGACCAAGAGCAAGGTCCAGGTTCCTGTGAGGATTCTATAGAAGGCCTTTGGATTTGACGAGGGAGGGAATCGTACTGTCGGGGTGGAAATGTTGTTGACATACTGGATGAGCACGTGGCAGAGGAAGAAGTGAAGATGCTGGTGGCGGGCACGAGGGCAGCAGTAGTTGTATCAAGTGTAAACAGCTTGTGTGGTATGTGTTGAATGGGTGGGGATATTCCCATAACCCGAGCCTGTGTCTTGCCCAGTGTGAGATTTCTAGGTGGCAAAAGAAGCTTCCTAGGCTTCTTCCTCTGTGTAGCCCTGGCTGTCTTGGAACTTGCTCTGTAAACCAGGCTGACCTCAAACTCACAGCAGTCTGTTTGCCTCTGCCTCTGCCTCTGCCTCTGCCTCCTGTGTCCTGGGATTAACGGTGTGCATCACCCCTGCCCAGCACAAGGCTTCTTATCATAGCACCTTGCCCATCTGGTCTCTTTTGGATGATGTTTGCTATTAGCCTTCACCAAATAAACAGGGGCAGGGAAAATCAAGTTAGTCAGGTTAATGTGAAGGGGAACTTGAGGTCAGAGGCCATGAGCTTGCAGACAGGGTAGTGTGTTGATGTGGGCTGGCTTTCATGCCTTCTTTTACCTTTGTAAAACAGTAGCAGAGGGAAGAAAAGTAGTACATGAGTCACGAGGGTTTTGCTACTTGAATGGTAGAATTGGAAAAATGATTACTGTGGATCTAAGCTTAATGGAGGACAGCAGGCTATAGAGAAGGTGAGGAGGAATGTGGGGAATGTTAGAATCACAGTGGGTAGAGGAAAGTGTGATGTGGATACTAGAAGCGGCCAGTCGGAGAGTCCATTTGTGGCTTTGAGTAGGTTCAGAGCGTGACTGCAGAAGTGAGAGACGGGGAATGGAGAACACAGGAGAGAGATCTAGCTGAGAGAGGTTGGAGTGTAGATGTTGGACGTCAGGATTTGTTACCACAGTAGCACATAAGAGCCTTGGGCGGTGACCGGCGGCTGGAGGTAAAACCCAGGTAAGCATGGAAGTATTTTGAGGCCCTCACTCATCCCTCAGCCAGCTCTGTGCCTGCATGTAAATGTTGCCTGCAATGCTGCAAGTGTGAGACCTCATAACCTGCTCCCTTCCTGCTCACTGAGTCCTTGATGGTGGGGTTGTCTTACCTGTCTCAGAGTCTTCAGTGCCTAACACAGAGTCTAATGGTAGCACAGTTGAGTTGGATTTCCCATAGATATGAATGCATATTTGGAAAGCATTGAAATGTATTGTTTGACTTTTCAGACTGAGGATTCATGAGGACAGGAAGCCTTTAAAACTGAATGTCTCAGTTATTATTAAGCATATTATTGTGTTCAACTTTTTTTTTTTTTTAAGTAGTTCCTTTACATAGTCCAGGCTGGGTTTGAGCTTGCAGCCATGGTGATAAGTACCCCATGATACTTCTTTCAGTGGAAGGCAACTTATTTAGTCTTTGTGTTTTTATATGTATCC
The DNA here is from genome assembly GCF_004785775.1 of Grammomys surdaster. NCBI lineage: Eukaryota > Metazoa > Chordata > Mammalia > Rodentia > Muridae > Grammomys > Grammomys surdaster. The sequence continues at coordinate 5,259,627 of NW_021620993.1, read as the reverse complement.
TCCTGAATTACACATTGAAAACAAAGACAGATCTGTAGCTGTGAATTCATGTTTTCATCTGAGATATCATTTATAATTATTTGGAAAAAAGATTTCTTTTAAGCTATTTGATCAGTTATAACAGTTTGAGGGAAGTTAAAAATACCTGAGCTAGGTGAGGTGCTATACACCTATAATCGCAGTATTCAAAAGCCAAAGCAAGAGAATAACTGTAAGTTCAAGGCCTGGTCTACATAGAGAGTTCAGGCCACCGATGGCTAGGTAGCTGTTAAACTCTATTCCAAAACACCCAAAACACAGCAACATAGAGAAATCTCTCCTATTACAACAATAGCTTCATGTTAAAATCATTCTCTACTGCATGCTTTTGCCTAATTTAGGGTTATTTAATTAAAGATAGAGGTTTTTCCCCCCTTTTTTTAATGCTTTAATTGACAGAGTCTCACTATGTAGCTCAAGATGGCCTTGAACCTGCAGTCTTCCTGCTTAAGTCCCCTAGATGTTAGGACTACAGGAATGTTATCATGCCCATCTTTCTGTTTCTACCTGAAGAAAATTATTCTATATAGGGTCTCATGTAGTTGAGGCTGCTTTTATCTTGTTCTGTAGCTGTGTAGCTTGCGATAACCTTGAGCTGATTCCTTTAGAGGATAACAGGTTTGCACTGCCATGCAGTTCTTTACTACTTTAAGAAAACAATTTCCTATTTTGAAGAAAATACAAAAAAGCACAAAGTAGAATATAAAAGTTATCAGTAGTCTTCTTCCTGAGAATTGTAATTATCATTTGATATACTTTTAATCTTTTTATAGTTTAGATTTTAATTTTTTCTTATAAAAACTGACTATATTACCTTTTTACTCAAAAAACATATCAAGAAAAGTTTTATGCCATTTAATTTTAAGATTTTCCTGTTAAATGCATCTGTAGAATTCCCAGCATGTTGAATCAGTTTTTTAATTTCTGAAATGTGGCCTACTTTTTAAAATCTGTGATGCTGAGATTAATTACCTTATGAATAAATCTTTAAATGCATTTCTTATATTCTTAAAATTGATTTCCATTATTTGAATCCTGTTCTAAGTTTTAAGCTTTTATTTTGTTAAATTACTTATAAAAAGGAATAAATCAGTTCATATTCTCAGAAGTGAAATGTTCAGACCACTCTTTGCTGCTCTGGCACTGGATGAAAGCAACATTTATCTGACAGTTCTACACTCACTCTAATAAAATAATAACACTCCCAATGGAAAGTGTGTGATATTTTAATATGCATTGTAGGCCTTCTGTGAAGAGCTGGAGTCCATGATACAAGAGCAGTTTAAGAAGGGGAAGAACCCCACAGGCCTGCTGGCATTGCAGCAGATTGCAGACTTCATGACAGCAAGTGTACCAAACGTCTACCCGGCAGCCCCACAAGGAGGGATGGCTGCTCTGAACATGAGTGAGTAGTTCTTGACTTTGTCTGTGATCTGTAACTTTCCAGATAAAATTCTGAAGCTTTTTCATGGGAACCACATGAGTCTGTGAGTATGCACTGGACAATGTACAGGATTGAGGGTTTTGATTTTTTTGGGAGGGCGGGCAGGGGGGTTGAGACAGAGTTTCTCTGTATAACCCTGGCTGTCCTGGAATTTCATTTGTAGAGCAGAGATCTGCCTGCTTCTGCCTCTCAAGTGCTGGGATTAAAGGCATATGCCATCACCACCTGGTAAATACGACTATAGAGTACATGATTTGGAAGGTACCAAACAGTAATCAAGGAAGAATCATTTGTTCTATGCGTTTTCTTTTATCTGATTACTCAGAAGTCCGTTACCAGCTATGATTGCTGTTGCTTGTGCCTCATTTTTATCCATGTATTCACTACAGTCCCTTTTCCTTCCACAAATCCTTGAGCCCACTTTTCATGTACTGATCATGTGCCACATGTCTGAGGCCTGATCAGAACACTGATACTCTGTGCCATGTTGTCTTGTGACAGATGTCACACGTGTGGTCTACTTCACTGTCCTTGATCACCACATCTCAATTATTGCTAGAGGAAATATCATTTACTGAGTTTGCCTTTGTCCTTGCCTCATGACTTGGTCCTGACATACTCACTGAAGTAACTGACCACCAAAAACATTCAGAGATCTTTCAAGGACCAACCAAACTGCTGGCTCTTTCAGATTCACATCTTACACGCTGATGAAATACCTGTGGGACATCTTTTCAAAATATGGCTTCGGTTTTTCTTACAGTCTAGCTTTTAGGCTTTTCCTGACATTTAGCACCCAACAGCCCCCAGCCAGAGGCTGTACATTTTCTTTTAATCTATTCTTTACTGCATCTCACAAATATCACTACATTTTTGTTACCTATTTTTGAACTATATATTAATACCAGAGAGAACATTGTCTTTCTGTCATTGAAATTTCTGAAATTTTATGGTCTAATATGGACAATAAATAGGACTGTGGTAATTGATTTACAGTTGACAAATACAAAAAATAAAATACTAATAAAAATTATAAAAAAGTTAGACGTTTGTTTTTCTTTATTTTAGGTCTTGGTATGGTTACTCCTGTGAATGACCTTCGAGGATCTGATTCCATTGCGTATGACAAAGGGGAGAAGTTACTGCGGTGTAAGCTGGCAGCGTTTTACAGACTGGCAGATCTCTTCGGGTGGTCTCAGCTAATCTACAATCACATCACAGTGAGTACTCCGACTCGTAACTGAGTAGTGCAGCTTAGTTCACTGAGGCGCTGGGGCCCGGCCCACAGGTTAATCAACCAGGTCTGCAAGAGAGAGAGGGGGATGGAGGGGCAAGAGGCATGAAGAATGGAGCCAAGACAGAGGGTCTGATCAAGGCTCTTTTATTGAAAGGCAATTATGGGTATATAAGCACAAGCAGGGGAGTGCAGCTGGAGACACTTTACCATGAGTGCCTTGCAGCTGGAGACACTAAACAAGAAGTCCAGGATATGTCTGAGAAAAACAAGATGTTTATTAGAGTGTGCTCAGCTGTTGTAGGTTGTTTGCAAACATATCATGCTAGAAAAACAAGTCTCTTGTCAGGGTGGCAAAGTATCAACCTGCAAATTTATGGCCCAAGATGGCTGCAAAGATGATAGCCGCTTTCTGCAAGGAGTTGGCTCCCAACAGTGGTAGGGTGAGGAGCCTCTTAAGTGTATAGCGCCATCTTTTCTTACATAGCTTAATAGCTCTTACAACACCCTCTCTTTGCATTTCTTGTTGCAGAACACAAGAATTGACATGTGTGGGTTAAAAGTTTTGAGAGTAGTTTTTAAAAACATCTTTCTAACCTAATTAATGAGTGTTTACCAAATTATAAGCCATTCCTAAAATTCATTTATGACTTACAAATCTAAGAATAACAGTATTTCTTCCTGACTCTGGTCAAAGCCCTCTGCCTGTGTGTTTTTCAGTTTCTCCAGTTTTGTTCCGTTCCCAGCATTATCAGGGCCTCTCTGTCCTCCCCTCATTTTTGTAACAGATGTTACTGGCTGTCTGCTTTCTCTGTGCTAACCCATTGTTCCAGCTCAGGTTGTGTGAGGGAACAGCTCGAGCCCTGCCTTGTGCAAGGGGTCCTCCCTTTTTCTAACCAATCAGCCCATTCTTCACCTTCTCCTGTCTAGCTTGCTTTCATGACCCATTATTTCAGTAATGCTCTTTGCTGGGTTTATGCTAGCTGAATTCAGTCCCTGGAACTCACATGGTGAAAAGGAAGGAAGGAAGGAAGGAAGGAAGGAAGGAAGGAAGGAAGGAAGGAAGGAAGGAAGAAAGAATTTGTGCAAATTGTTCTCTAGCCTTCAGGTACTGTGGCACATGACCACATTTCACCAATGAATGAATGAATGTATGAATGAATGTAAAAAAATGGAATTCCAAATCATCCTTGACTATTTGAATGCTAGTGTGAGCTCCATGTGACCCTGTTTCGATAAACAAATACATACATCTGGCCCTTCTTTGAGTAATCATCTTCATCATTTCATAGAATATTAAGGGCACTCTTGTTGCCCTGGCCGCACTTGTGTTCACCTGTAAATTCATTGCCTTCTTCCTTCTAGACTCTTAAGGACTAACAGCTTGCTTTGTCTTTCCCTTTTCTCTGAACTTCTTTTCCTTTGGCTTTCAAGCTTGTTTCAATTTCTTCTTGGTTCCTCCTCCCTACCCAACCTGGATTTTAGGAACTTTACTTTTTGTTTGTCTTTGTTTTTTGAGACAGGGTTTCTGTGTGGAGCCCTGGCTGTCCTGGAACTCACTGTGTAGACCATGCTGGCCTAGAACTCAGAGAGCTGCCTGCCTCTGTCTCCTGAGTGCTGTGGTTAAAGGCATGTGCCACCATGTAAATATTAATATAAATATAAAAGCTTCATTATTTTAAAACCTTTATTTGTGTGTGTGTATCTGTCTGTCTTCCTGTATACGTTCAGATGTTCGACGAGGCCCAGAGGATTGTGTTGGATCCCTTGAAACTAGAGTGTTAGGGGGTGTAAACCACTCTGTGGTGCTGGTACTAAACTTGGATCTCCTTGGAAGAGAAAACAGCACTCTTGACCACTGAGCATCTCTTCAGCCTCCACCTCTACTACATTTTGAGGCTGATTTTAACTCAGTATGTGACCTAGACTGACTCCAACTTGACAATACTGAGTTTTTAAAATGATCATTATAATTCCTACTTATTAAAATAAGTATACCTTCTGTAGGTGTTACGAGGTCTAAAGAAAAATCCATAGTCATGCCATTATTGCTATTTGTTTTGAGGTAGCAGATGTTAGCAGCTGCTTCTTAGACCGCTTAAGCCTTTTCTTCATATACATGTGTGGAGGTTTCCACATGTGAGCTTATAAGGAGTGCTTATTTCAGCTCCCTCTGGGCTCAGAGGAATGTGAAACCTGAAGTTGTGGTCTAGTGCTTTCCTTGTTAGCAGTGTGGTGTGATCCTTACTGCAGATGCCAGGTTGCCTCCCTTCTGTCTGCTCATTCCATCACTGTTAAAATGCAGTCTTCTGTAGAGTGTTATCCTGCCCTGTTTCCATGTAGCAGTGACTGATATCCATCTGTGCACAGTCTGATGGCATAGTTGTCACAGGAGTACCAGCTCCATAAGCAGAGCTGCTTTGTGCTCCCTCTTGTGGGCCTGGGACCAGGAATAGTGTCTGGCGCTGTGTAGGTATGCCCTAAACTATTAAATGGTGACTAGCCCTGGCTGAACTGAAACTACTTTAGGAAAATTGTGAAAAAGAACTCAGTAGTAACCTTTGGTAGCTGAACAGTAGGTCAGTTAGTTCATTTGCCACTGACCATCTGTTGGCCTTTCCAGCTAACTAGACTGGACAGAAAGCTCAGACGGAGATTTAATGCTAATTGACCCTAGGCAGATGTTACAGCTGTGACAGGCGTAGGAGAAGTGGTGCCTGGCTCTGACAGTGGCTTGTTTGTGTGTTTCTAAGATGGTGTGTATAGCTCGCCCTGTTGTGAATGCTATTTTAGTGACTTTGACTTAAATTTATAAGCCTCTCTCCTCTCACTTGTAATTTGTTTGGCATTAACAGAATTAAAATGCCAGTTAAATGTTTACTGTCCTGCCTATAAGTGATCTGCTTAGTTATTAATACAGAGTTTAAAAAAATTCAAGTTACCAAAAAGATTTTATTTTATCAACTGAAATCAGAGACTGTTTGAAGAAGAAACCATCCTTCCCTTTTGGCTTTTTAAATTTTAGAGTATTTTTGGTTTTGTTGTAAAGATTTATAACATCTATTTGTTTTACCATTAGATACCATCATACTATCCAGATATTATTATATAGATACTTAACAGGAAAGAGATATTAACAGTATTGGTGCAAAACGAGGTACCAAGAGTCATTTTGTCCTTACTCTGGAAGAGGGTCAGGGATTTTCTGCTAAGGGGATTTTATAGTGCTGACAGGTGTTAGAGGCTTGGAGAGGATAGATCAACTTAGATCTTTAAAGTTGTATCAGATTTAGAGAAGCCTCGGAGAAGGGAAAGGGCAAACCAGGTGGCCCAGCTGGGATACTGGGCTGAGGATCCTTTCTTGGTGATTCTTAGCTGGTGCACAGGCCTTTTTGTCCTGTGTTAAGTCTTAGCACCTGTGCAGTGTCACAGGTGATTGTCCCAGCTCCAGTCTAGACTTCATGGAATGTTAAGCTCTGAGGTGATAGTCTGGCCAGTGCATTGGGTATGGAGGATGTAGTATCCATCTCTGGAGCAGGCAGCCCACCCCTTCCTCCTGAGTGCTGGGATGTGCTTGGGTTTTAGGAGTTGGCTGAGGGTCTGAGGCTGTCCATCCTCATTACACAGGAGGATGGTAGACAAGGGTACTGACAGACACCACTGCTGAAGAAATCTGCTCTGAAATGCCCTTCTTTCACTTGATGTCTGAATTTTCTGTGTAATACCTTTTGCTTTAGACTAAGGATTGGATATTTTAAGTGTTTTCTATTAAAACATTTAAATATGTTAAGCTTACAATTAGAATTGTATATTGTTGTCTTTGAGACTGGATTGCACTGTATAGCTCTGGCTGACTTGGAACTTGCTGTAGAGGTCAGGCTGGCCTCAGGAAAAAAAGAAAAAGAGTGGAAAATCAATATAAAATGAACAAAATACAAGAAAATAACGTTATCTTTATAGAAAAATAAACTATTTTATAACATGAAAAATTGTCCAACTATTAGTAACCAGGAAATTAAATCTCCCCACTGTCTCCTCTCCTCCCTTCTTCTTTTCTCTTTCACTCCCTCTATAAATACTGTACCTAAGCTTAGCTGATGCTATGGGGTTTGTTAGTGTAGCAGATATGTAACATGCTTATGTCTAATCCATGAGGACTTTTCTCTTTTTTTTTTTTTTTCGAGACAGGGTTTCTCTATGTAGTTCTGGCTGTCCTGGAACTCACTCTGTAGACCAGGCTGGCCTCGAACTCAGAAATCCGCCTGCCTCTGCCTCCCAAGTGCTGGGATGAAAGGCGTGCGCCACCACCGCCCGGCCTTTAGAGAATACTTAAGTCTTATGAAAATGAGGTCGGTCTCTCTCTCTCTCTCTCTCTCTCTCTCTCTCTCTCTCAAACTGGGGAACTCTTCTTTTTACTGGTATATGCTGTGTATATTGTGCCTTTCTGTGCTGAATGAATTGTAGAGAGAAAGAGGGGCATACACATGCAGAGAAACCAGAGGGTGATGACATTTTTGTATTGGGACTTTCAAAACTACCTCAAACACTGAGGAAAGATTGTGTTCATTTGTGAATGTTACTATTTTCCCGTTGTCCTCCAGGTTTGTGTATTAACAAAATCTAGTTGGAAACTTTTATTTATTATTTATTTTATGTGTATGTGTGTGTGATTTATTTTATGTGTATGCATGTGTGCCTGCTTGTCTGTGTATATACCACATGTGTGCAGGTATCCACAGAGTCCGAACTGGGGGTGGATGGCCTGGGGGTGGATCCCCTTGAACTAGAGTTAGAGGTTGTTGGGAACTACCTGATGTGCACTCTGGGAAGCAGACCTAGGTCCTCTGTAAGAGCATCAAATGCTTTTAATTTTTGAACCGTTTCTCTAGCTCCTTGAAAACGTAGAGACGCTTGTCTAGAATGAGGTTTGGCACCATTTTGCCATTATACTGGTGGCCTCAGAATAGCCTTGCAATGACCTGTCAGAGGTTGAATGTTGAACTGGGTTGTTTGGCTTGTTTTCTATAAAGTTGATTTTCATTGTGACCAGTATACATCTGATAAGTTAAATTGCTGTACAGTAAGTGTTCAGTCATCCTAGCTCTGTGATAGACTGTATGCTTTAGTTCCTACCTAGTCATTATTCACCTGTGAGACTGTGTCCTGTAAGTGACACAGGTAATTTTTACCTCTGAAAAAACTACTTCTGTGCTGACTCAGGCATTTTCCCATAGACCAGAGTGAACTCTGAGCAGGAACACTTCCTCATCGTACCTTTTGGACTTCTCTACAGTGAAGTGACTGCATCCAGCTTGGTGAGAATACCCTTCGCTTTGGCATCGTGTTTATAATGATTCTATTAGATCTTTAAGTGCCCTCATGTCTGGCTGCAGACCCTAACTGAACATATACAAGTTTGAGTTTAGGAGGAACCTTTAAAAGACGTTATAGACACTTTTTCTTGGCTTTCAGTGTTTTCTAGTAAGGGTATATCGACGTCTTCTTGATATTTAAAGGTTTGCTTCTTTATTTGCAGGTTAAGGTCAATCTACAAGGAGATATAGTAGATCGTGGAAGCACTAACCTAGGAGTAAATCAGGCTGGCTTCACATTGCATTCTGCAATTTATGCTGCGCGACCAGATGCCAAGTGTATTGTGCACATTCACACACCAGCAGGGGCTGCGGTGAGTGTGCCACACCGGGAGCTTTGTAGGTCTGGTCTTGTTTATTTGTTTGGTTTTGTTTTTTCAAAACAGGGTCTCACTATGTATCTTTGGCTGTCCTGGAACTCAATATGTAGACCAGGCTGGCTTCATATCCAGAGATCTGGATGCCTCTCCCTCACAAATGCTGGGGCTAAAGGCATGTGCCATATATGCCCAGCTTTCATTATAGGTTTTAAAGCTCTGATTTGCCCTTGCTTGTTGTAGCAAGTTGATAAGTCTAAATTGTTATGTATTTTATATATACATGTATACACACACACACACACACACACACACACACGTGCACGCGCACACACATAATGTTTAAAGTTGTTGAGATGGTTCAGCAGGTAAGAATGGTTACTTCTCAAGCAAAGAAACTTTAATTCAGGTACCTAGGATCCACAGAAAAACGTATGTGGTTGCATGCATGCCTGTAACCCCATCTCTGTGACACGCAGACACAGGAAGGTCACTGGGTCTTGATGGCTACCAGCTCAGCTCTAGGTTTAGTGAAAGACACTGTCTCCAGGGAATGAGGTGGAGAGCAGTGGAGCAGGGCACTTGATGCTCTCCTTTGGTGCAGTGCTTGTGCAGGTACTTACCCCACCTCTACTTTTATAAACATCAGAGACAGTCATATACAGGAGTAAAAAAAACTTCCCAAATTCTCTATTTTAAAAATCTCTTCTTCTTTCTGTGCGAATGTGTTGCTGGGGATAGAGCTAAGCCTGCATAGTTCTAACCCTGAGCTACCCTTGGTCTCTAGTTGACTTACTTTCCCCTCTTCCTAGCCTGCCTGCCTCCCTCCCTCTTTCTGTCCGTCAGTTCATCTGTCTGTCCATCTATCTCTCCCTCATCCCCGTTTCCTTTCTTTTTAAAGATAGACCATTGCTATGTCCCCTGGCTGGCCTGGAACTGTGTAGCTACTTGTAGCAATTCTTTTGCCTCAGCCTACTGGGACAAGGTCTCCTAAGGTAGTCTAAGCTGTCTTTGAACATGTGATGATTTTTCTGCTTCAGCCTCTCAGTGTGAGGAATACAAGTCTGTACCATTGCAGCTGAATATATGTTTCTTTTATTTTTATTTTTTTCTTGTTTTTTTGAAACAAGGTCCTACTGTGTAGCCCTAGCTATTCTTGAACTCTATAACTCAAAATGAGTTATAGGTAACTCATAGACCAGGATGGCCCTGAACTCAGAGATTCATTTACCTGCTTTGGCCTCCAGAGTACTAGAACTAAAGCATGTACCACCATCTCAGCTTAAATAAATGTTAAAAATTAGCATATTCTGTAACAAATTAGAGGGAATTTTAGGAAGCATAAAAGCTGGGTGTTGCGGTAATTATTTAAAAATGGCCACTAGTTCAACCAACTATCTAAACTGCAGCGGCTCTGCCTAGCTCAGCTGCCATGTTCTGTGGCCAGAGGCCACATGCACGCCGCAGCTAGAAACGGCCAGCCACCAGCTCAAGCCGTCAGCTCAGGTGGCCAGAGATACCAGCCCTGCCACCCATGAGACGCCATCGTGGGAGATAGCTCTACCAATTTTCCACACTGTCTCTGCAAGGCTGGGCATTGCCCAGATCATCCCGCCATCCATGCAGGGCCCAGTAAGAGAATGAGACTCTAATGCTTAAAGATTAATCAAAGGCTTTATATGTTGGTAATGCTCGATAACAGTAAGCCCATACAGAGAGAGTTGTTTCCCAATTAGCTAACCTAAATAAACGTTGTTACCCGTAGTGCTCTCCATACCTGTGTGGCTCTCCGTCACTCCTACATCTTTCGTTCCTCTCCTAGCTCCTCCTCTTCCTTCTCCTCCTCTCCTCCTTATTCCTTCTCTTCCTCTCCTTACTCCTCCCACCTTAGCTCCTCCTACAGCTGGATAAATGTTTGTTTGTTTGTTGATAATACTGAAGATTGAAGCTCAGGCCTTAAGCAACTTTTTGAACTTGTGATCACTCTGACCCAGTCTGTGAGTAGCTGGGACGACAGACAGGCCTGCCCTACCAGGCCTAGCTATTTAGAATGCTTTTTTTTTGAGACTTTACTTTAAAACTTTAAAAAATGTTTTACTTAAAAAACATTACTATATTGCTGGGCATAGTGGCATACACCTTTAATTCTAGTACTCAAAGAAAAAGCAGGCAGATCTCTGTGAGTTTAAGGCCAGCCTGGTCTACATAGTGAGTTCCAGGACAGCCAGGACTACATAGTCTCAAAAAAACCAAACCAAACCAAACGAAACCAAACCAAACCAAAGCAGCAACACTTTACTATATTTATTTAAATAAATATAGAAGCATTATAAGTATGTAATTGTCCATTTGTAATAAATTACTTTTTTCAGTTATTTTTCTCTTATCTATAGCCTAAAATAAAACGTGAACAAAACCTTAGCATTTGAAACGTTTCCCTTTGAGACACAGTCCTCAGAGGGCCTGTTTCGTGTTCCCCTTCGTAACCCATGACTCGCTGCATTAACAGGCACTGGCTGGCATAGCATGTGTAATCTCTGGAAAATCCCAGTCATGCTTTTCCTCCCAAGTTCTCCTAGCTGCTGTCTGGGGCCCTGGAATTGATGGTTATCCAAGTTTGTGAGTTCATTTATTTCCAACAAGAAAATGAAGTTAAACATATATTAGTGCCATTTTATGTCTGTGAGGAACGCATTTGTGTGTCTTGAGTTGCTGTTTAACTTTTCTTTGTTGTGGTGCCACTTGGTGTCCAGGTCTCTGCAATGAAGTGTGGACTCTTGCCTATTTCCCCGGAGGCACTTTCCCTTGGAGATGTTGCTTATCATGACTATCATGGCATTCTGGTTGATGAAGAGGAAAAAATTTTGATTCAGAAAAATCTGGGCCCTAAAAGCAAGGTCCGTAGCATCTTTTGGTATTTCAGCTGTAGAGTCTAGAATGATGAGTCTCGGAGCCTCGTTCCACAGAGCTCCCTTGCTGTCCCTTAGGTTCTCATTCTGCGGAATCATGGGCTCGTGTCAGTTGGAGAGAGCGTGGAGGAGGCCTTCTATTACATCCATAACCTTGTAGTTGCATGTGAGATCCAGGTAGGCCGTTCCATTTAGCCAATCCTTTATTTGGGTGTTTCTGGGGTTCATGTGGATTTTCTAATACTTGTCTTGCAAGAGTGAAGTTATGAGCAGTCCCTTAGCCATGGTGAGCTCATGATTTGGAACTTACAAAAAAATTGTTGGGATTTTCATTTCTGATTTTTCATACATATATGCACACATCACTTACGGAATATTGGTATGTGCTGTAGCTTTATGTATATTCTACATATATATTACTGCAATTGACCTTCACTATCCTTTTGAAAAAGCTAGAGCAGAAACCTAGAGGATTTTTGCCTCTCAGTGTCAATATTCCTCATGCTGCTCTACTCGGCCTCTAGCTCCTGCTGCCCCGCCATTCAGTCCTGACATCTGTCAGGTGATAAGGAAATGTTCCCATTTCTTACTACTGTCCGTATTGTGTCATTGTAAAGAAAATCTCTGAAAATGACTTTATAATCTCTATAAAATGCCCCACATGTTTTTCTAATTTCTGTGGAGAGTTGTTCAGTACTCTTTGTGGTCATTTGTTTCTCTTGATCTCTGTGGAATCAAGCCATATTGTTTGCTCGTTTTTGAAAAGGTTCGAACTCTGGCAAGTGCTGGAGGACCAGATAACTTAGTTCTGCTGGATCCTGGGAAGTACAAAGCCAAATCCCGTTCTCCAGGGACTCCAGCAGGGGGAGGTTCGGGATCACCTCCCAAGTGGCAGATTGGGGAGCAGGAATTTGAAGCTCTTATGCGGATGCTCGATAATCTGGTGAGGATGTTGCTTATTGTTATTTTATTTTATTGTTCTAAAGCGCAAATGTTTTTCATAGCAGTCAAAATGGCTGTCTTCATGTGTATCTGAATGCTGTCACACTAAAAAGTCTTGAAGAATTACCAGTTAATAGTTAGGTTGAACCATAATAAAATATGACATAAAGATGCTTTTTAAAAACAAATTTGTCGTATAGCTGTGGATGACAGTGAACTCTTGAACCTACTGTCTATAGCTCTCAAGTGCTGCGATTAAAGGGTACATAGCACCATGTCTGGTTTTACGCAGTGTTAGGGATTAGGGCTGGAGCTCAGGGCTTTGTACATGTTAGCTGATCATTCTAACTGAGCCACATTCTAAGTTTTATTCTTTTTTTTTCTTTTTCTTTTCTATGAATTTATTTTAAAGTGTGTGTATGTGTGCGTGTGTGTGTGTGCGTGAGTTTGTGTGAGGGTAGTGCCCACAGAGTCCACAAGAGAGTGTTAGATCTGCTGGAGCTGGAGTTAGAGGCAGTTGTGACCCTCCCACCTTGGGTACTGGGAACTAAACTTGCCTGCAAGAGCTGTAAGTGCCCTTAACTACTGAGCAATGTCTCTAGCCCTCTGATCCATCTTTAAATAAAATTTTGTCTGTGGACCTAGTGGGAACTAAGACTGCAGCTCGGATAACTTATCGTTGTGGGAAGTCAGCGCAGGACAGCAAGCAACTCCAGGTAGTAACTAGAGCAGAATCCATGGAGGAGTGCTGCACTGGCTTGCACCCTCTGGCTTGCTCAGGGATCCTTCTACAACCCAGGCTCAACTACCTAGATATGTATGGCACCTCCCACAGCCAGCTGGGTCCTCCTACATTAGTTAACAATTATGAGATGTCTCCATGACAGCTGAAGCTAATGACACCACCTCAGCCTTCCAAAGCAGGTCTCTACTCTGCTACTTGTGGGACTATTTCTAGAGTACTTCTGTCACAGGGTGCAGCCTCTGAATGGATGGATATGACTGGCATAGTCCCATGTGACTCGTGTGATGAACTGCAGTGAGGGACTCATTCTGAGTTTGAGACCATTAGATAAGTTATGAAACATTTGTCTGACACATGATGCTACCTTGTGCTTTTTCAAATAATTTTTTTTTTTTAAGAGGGACAGCATATATGCCGTGGTATATATGTGGAAGTCAAATGACAGCCTGCAGGAGATAATTTTTTCCTACTACCACATGGGTTCCAGGAATTGAACTCAGATTGTCAGGTTTATTAGCAAGTATCTTCATCTGCTGAGCCATCTTGGTGGCCTTCTATGTTATGTAGCAAAATAGATTCAGCTTAATGATTTGAAACAGCACTTCATTATTTCCTTGGGTCAGCACCCCAGATACCAAGGAAGTCTGATGGATGCAATCAGACAATTAGCCAGGACAGGCTTCTCATCAGAAAGTTCAGCTGCGGGGGCTGGAGAGATGGCTCAGTGGTTAAGAGCACTGACTGCACTTCCAGAGGTCCTGAGTTCAAATCCCAGCAACCACATGGTGGCTCACAACCATCTGTAACAAGATCTGATGCCCTCTTCTGGTGTGTCTGAAGACAGCTACAGTGTATTCATATATAATAAATAAATAAACCTTTAAAAAAAAAAAAGAAAGTTCAGCTGGGGGATGATCCACTTCCAGAGAATATTTCTTTATAGCTGCAGTATTGATGGTAGCTTGCTTTTCCATAGCTGGTAGTGAGATGGAGACACACAAAATAGGCACTCCTGTTTTTATGTAATTCATGCTTGTCACCTGTAGCAAATGCCAAGGCCTACAAGCAAGTTTGGAAGTTCCACCTATGCCACAAGGGGAGGGAGTTAGAAGTGATGGAGACCCAGAGTCTTCTGTGCAGTCTGTTTGCCTCAACTTTTGGGTGCTAAGTATTAGATAGGTGAAATAAGGAAGTCACAACTGTCTCTGAGGAAGTTAGCAAACAAGTTGGCCAAGCAGAAGTGTGGATTATGTGGGGCACATCTCTCAAAGCATAGCAGATGGTCACAAGCTCAAGTTGAAGACTGAATTCAAATGTGCTCAAACACCTAAGAACTGGTTCTTAAAATTCTTTGGGCCGTGTGTGTGTGTGTGTGTGTGTGTGTGTGTGTGTGTGTGTGTGTGTCTCTGTCTGTCTGTCTGTCTGTGTGCTTGTGGAAACCAGCAACTTTGGGTGCCTGCCTGCCTTTTTATCTCTTTATCTCTCTCTCTGTATCTATCTATCTATCTATCTATCTATCTATCTATCTATCTATCTATCTCTGTATATATGTATGTATGTATCTATCTATCTATCTCTGTATGTATGTATGTATCTATCTATCATCTATGTATCTATGTATCTATGTATCTATCTATCTATCTATCTATCTATCATCTATCTATGGATGAATGATGGTTTCTTACCATATACCCAAAGTGAATTTATTTTGAGATCTAGAGTGTGGACTGCTTTTCCCTCTTTGAATCCTAGGGCTATAGAACTGGCTACCCTTATCGATACCCTGCTCTGAGAGAGAGATCTAAAAAGTACAGTGATGTGGAAGTCCCTGCCAGTGTCACAGGCCACTCCTTTGCTAGTGATGGCGATTCGGGCACTTGCTCTCCGCTCAGACACAGTTTTCAGAAGCAACAGCGAGAGAAGACAAGATGGCTGAACTCTGGCCGTGGTGATGACGCTTCTGAGGAGGGGCAGAATGGAAGCAGTCCCAAGTCGAAGACTAAGGTGTGGACGAACATTACACACGATCACGTGAAACCCTTGCTGCAGTCTCTCTCGTCCGGTGTCTGCGTGCCAAGCTGTATTACCAACTGCTTGGTCTGTGCCTACCTTACTGTTCATAGTTAGATGATGTAGAGTGAGTTGGGCAGCTGGGGCTCCGGAGGCTTTGGGACCTTCCCTTTCTGACCTCATGAATGAGCACTGCCTGTGTGACTTGCTTCTTTCTGAGCCAAAATCTACTGTATGTCTTAGCTAAAATCCCAGTTAATACTGTCTGCTTGAAACTGCTTAAGATACAAAGTACCTCTTCAGTAATTCCAACTAACCCAACTCTACACATAGCAGAAGTACTAAAGAACTTACATGCATTAACCTAAAAGCAGGAGCTCGCCTTTAACTCAGCATCTGTCTGAGAAACCTTACAGTTCACTTAGGAAACAGTACTCATGGCATAAACCTTATTCTTTAGTGTTGCAAACTCGACAGAGTGCATTCATCCCGTTACCAAAACCGCTTTGTCTCTGGTATCTTCTTACGCAGTTTTCTTCTTACGGTTTTCTGGCCAGTTCTTCACTGACCTTTGTCCTCGTTCAGCATTGTTGCCTGTCCTCTGTCCCACAGCCTCCGAATGCTTATGCCAGCTGCCCTCTGCATGGACTGTTGCATGTGAGTAGATGGCCATGGTGGCGAGTCTTTTGACTCCTGCTGGGTGTGGCATGACCCAAGTGCAGCGCAGGCCATCTGCAGGCACCAGCGACAAGACTCAGCCAGGGGTGCTGGGTTAAGTACAATTGCTGCTCAGGGTTCTCATGTGCTCTGAGAGATGCTTGATGCCCGGTGATGAAACATTCTCTGGAAGTGGATCATCCCCCAGCTGAACTTTCTTTTTTTTTTTTAAAGGTTTATTTATTTATTATATATGAATACACTGAGGATGGATGGACCATAATTTTGTACAGGCTAGCTAGGACAGTCTGCCCAGATACTGAGCTGATATGTAGCAAAAGCCGATTGCCATGGTCCCTAGTGAAGGGACACTGCATGACAAGTTCAGGCAGGGACAAGCAGACAGGAGAGTGGTCCCCTTGTAAACGTGCTTTCACTTTAAACACTTAAAAGAGAAAAAGGTTTTGTCTTCTCCAGGTGGTTCTGGTATGGTGAGAAGCCTCCACACTTCTGAGCAGCTGCGTCCATGGGGTCAGGAGCCTGAATGGCTGTAGCTGGCCTCAGGGCTCGGGTGTGGGACTTTCTTCCTCTCTTATCTTACCCTCCGTTTTCTTTATTTGACTTACTTGTAAAATGGAGTGTACCTTACAAACAAAACCCCTGTTTGCTGATGCTGTGAGCACTCTGCATTGCCTGGAGTCTTTGCACTGTGCACCTGCAGCAGAAGCTGTGAGCACTGAAGCTTAGCTTGAAAAGTCAAGGTACTTGAGGTATTTAGTCAATGTGTGCCTCAAAGGGCCTGGTCAGCATATGTCTATGTTTCTTACTGTTCTGGAGTAATACAAGTTGTGTGCAGGGTGCCCAGGTTGGTATATTTTTAATTTACAATAATTGCTATTTTCAAATGTGTTCAAGCTTCTGAGTGGCTGTTTTAATGTTTTTACTAAAATTATTTTTACTAAAATGCTGGAGTTATTTTTGTCTCAGAAGATAAGCATCAGTGAGTACCCACGGCTCCACGCCCATTCCACACTCCTTCGCAGTGGCTAAGCATTTGATGGTTTTGTTGCTTCCTTTAAACTCTTATGGTTTATGGCTTTTTTATTGCCTCTCAAAAATATTCTGAAAGGCATAACACTTGCAAGATGGCTTGTTTTACACTTTAGTGCCTGCTCATGCTTAAGTATTAGAATTGGCTAAAAAGTCTCATATTTTATTGGAGAGCCCAAAATAATAATGAATAAAAAGTACAGCATGTGGACAATGTGCACTGATATCTAAAACAGCCTTTGAAGACTCATGAAGTGCTTTAAGTTTGTTTGGGATATTTTGTAACACTTAAAAGTATTAAGTTATATAAAATATTTGACATCACCAAAATCTTCTACTAGGTAGCAACTGTATTGGTGCTAATACAGTACTTTTCTTGGTTTGGAATAGTCTATACCTGGTACATTCTGATGCTATCATTTATTTTAATGTAAAACTTTGGTGATGCCCACTCTTGCCTCACAGTGCAGACTTTGCCTACCCCTTGGGTAGGAGCATCACATTGCTTCTCATGATTGTCATCCCATGCTTCCAGTTGGCTTTGGTGTTGGCTGACTCTCAGGGCAGTGAACCAATGGTCTCTGAGGGGACCACATCTAGCAGGTCCCTGGGTTATAAGGCCCAGCTGAGTAGTCAGCTATTTTGCTCCAGACCTTGAGTGAGCTCTCTTAATGGCCTTTTTCTGTCAGTCATAACTTTGAGTCCTATCACTTGCTGTTTTTTTTTTTTTTTTTTTTATGGCCACATCACACTCCTGTGATGACTCTACTGGGTGACCCAGGAAATGTGGTCATTGGTTCCGTCCTGTGATGTTCAGTGCATGATCAGACGTGAGATCATTTGGACAGATTGGATGCTGTGGTGTCATTTACTGTTGTCATTATCCTGACTTTTCACATGTTCTTGATATTCCAGTGGACTAAAGAGGATGGACATAGAACTTCCACCTCTGCTGTCCCTAACCTGTTTGTTCCATTGAACACTAACCCAAAAGAGGTCCAGGAGATGAGGAACAAGGTGTGTATCGCTGTCTGCACTTGGTGGGGGTGTGGGTATAGAGTTGGGAGGGGTGCTCTATGCTATGGGGTAGAGTGTGCATGGTCTAGCACAGTTATCTTTTCGTAGTGGTGCTTCTGCTCATAGTTTGGGGTCCCACTGTTTCTTAAACTTCTCAACTAGCAGTTCTGAAGTGTGGAAACTGCAGAGCCTGATCTTAATAGGAACAGACAGCAGCCCTTGCCTTTCAGGGTTCATTCAGAGATCTGTGTGCTGTGTTTGATGTGTTAGACCAGGAGATGCATCAGCATTCACAGCATCACTGACAGACTTCCCACCGACTTACTAAGTTCAGTACCTTATAAGAGCCATGAACAGTCGAGAGTAGTCCAGCCCATTATGCCTGTAGTTCATCACCCTCTGTGCAGTTAGGCCAATACCCTAAAGTAGGTGTGTCCTAGCCATCTTCCAACATGGGCCTAGACAGAAGCATAGCTTGCACCTGGCCAGGGTCTTAAGTGTGTAAACACAGGATTGGAAGTTACAGTTTCCATTCTCTGTACTACTCATGTGCCTTTTTTCTTCCTATCCTCAGATTCGAGAGCAGAACTTACAGGACATTAAGACGGCAGGACCTCAGTCCCAGGTTTTGTGTGGTGTGATGATGGACAGAAGCCTCGTTCAGGTAAGAGAACATAGTGTCTCTCTCTGACATTAGTGGGTGGTGACTAAGACCAAACCGATGTTGTGAGGTGAGTGTTCTAGGCCAGTGGGTGTCTTTGTTTAAAGTCATGATAATACAGACGCTTGGTACTTGAGTTCCAGACCATGTATAAGCATGCCGAGGGCGTATCCACCCTTCTAGCCCTGCTCCTTAGAGTGCATGCATACTCAAGGGCTCATATGCCTCTGCTTTGAAACGGGCTTCCCTGGTATCCTCTGGGTACTGTGTAAATGCCAGGAGGCGGGTGGGCTATGGACCTTTGTTTTGGTGTATACTCATGTCTGCAACAAAGTGCTGCTTGGGATGCAGAGTGGGTGGGTGTGAGCTTGTAAATGTGGTCTAGCCACATTTACATGAGTTTCTGTAAACCGACTTACATAGAGTGGCACACTGACACTGATTGTGTAAGTGGTTATCTCTGAGATCAGGATGCCACCCGATGCTTTCAGTCTCACTGCAGGAGTAGGTGATTGTTGCTGCTTTTTTTTTTTTTTTTAAATTGGCCAGTTATGGTCTTGGTTTCATGTCCAATGTCTGCATGTACCACTGTCATCAACCATGCCGTTGACAACTGCCCCTGTTGCATGCTCTTAGCTGGCTTTATCCTATCTTCTTGGTTGATATTTTTAAGGCTGGGCCTGGTGTGCTCTGATGACTCAGTTTACTGTTGCAGGACGCACCCCTCTCTGACTGTACGGAAACTATCGAAGGGCTCGAGCTTACAGAGCAGACCTTTAGTCCCGCTAAATCTGTCTCTTTTAGAAAGGTACTCACTGCCCTGTCCTCGCCTACCTATTGGTCCGCAGCGCTCTTCTCCCTTCCCTCCCCCAACCAGCTCCCCTCTACTGCACCGTCTCAGTCAATGAAGCCGCCTGACAAGGGCCTTTGAATCCCCTGAGATTGTAGAGGTGTGTTCTGCCCAATGCCTTTTTTTAAAACAGTTTTCAGCATTCTAAGTTTTTCCTTGAAGTGGCTCACTGGAGCCACTGTGCATTTCTGCAGTTTTGAATGTGGACTTGGTTACTGCTTGGCTTTGGCTTTCAGAGTTTACCTAGTATAGATTGCTAGTTGCAAATGGACATGTCTGGGCTCTGTTGGCAGTTTATGGTGACCCTGCCTCACTTGTTCATCTTTGATTGTAGTAGTTGGAAGCCAGTTAAAGATTGCCTTTCAGATGCATGAGAAATAGAACATGGCTGACTGTGTTAACCCTTATAAATTAGATGCATTTATTTTTAATGTTAAATAAAACGTGGCTGAGGTATGAGCAGAGGGTTCAAGGCTTCCCTGGTTTATAGAGGGAGATTTGACTCAACAAACAAAGGAGTAAGGCGCAGTGGCACAGCCAGCAATCCAGGACTCAAAGTGAGGCCCTTTCTCAAAAAAAAAGTAAAACAAAAGTGGCTAGTGCATGACTCAGAGCTTGAAGCTGCGTGTTTCCAGGCTCGCTTCACTCTGCACACTTGCTGTGAAATTCATGTATTGTTTTAAAGCTGTTCTGATTGCGATAGAATTAGATATTGAGTTCCTAAGTTCCTGTCTGGAGTCATTCTTGGTAACATTATTTAACATATTTATGTATTAAGTGAGTCTTGTCTTCCTACTTTTATATTAATTTCTACCTTTTCAAGGGATTTGTCAGAGAGCAGGGGAAGGGATGCTCTTCACCCTCCAGCTCGCCCTTTCTGTTGTTACTTTTGGCCAGTCGTCATGCAGTCTTCTAACTTAATAATAGTCCTTATCTGCTGTATGTGGAGTTGTATATGGCCTTCATGCCCCATATGTTAGTCTGTGGTCTGATCTTCCTGCTTTGTGGGCTGCAGAAGAGTCACAGTCACACTTGCTGCGATGTTTTTTGGGTCTTGTGCATTTCATAGGTTTTGACTTGGCGATTTAGAAAGCATCAGGGTAGAGGATACATTTTGGGCTGATTATTCATCTGATGGTAGCTTTATTTTCTGTTGCTAGCCCTATTCAGATGTGGGCAGGTCACCTGAATACTTCAGGGTGTGTCTGCACAGGTTCATGTGTGTACCCAGTAGGACACATTGCCGGCTAACCTTAGCTACTTTATTTGTGCTAGGGAGCATCTTGAGATGTGGGTGTAACACGGGGCCTCTTAGGTCAGATAGGCAGACTTCCACTCAGCTACACACCTAGCTTATATGAAAGTTATTACTCCAGCTTCTTACAAATGTAAGTTTCCTCATTAGTTACTTCTCTTGTTGCTGCAACAAACTATCTGACAAAAGTAGCTTCAGGAAGGAAGTGTTTGCTTGGCTCAGAGTGCAGAATGGCCATTGTGTCCTAGCACTCCCTCCCAGTGAGGCAGGCACAGGAACATTTGCATCTCTTGAGGTTCTTAGAAACAGAATTTTGAGACTTGGGAATTTGTGAGGTTTTGGGGAAGAAATTCCTTAGCCTTGGACTTTCCCTCTTTGCTGATGGCTGCTCACCCAGTGCTGGGTTTGCTTTCCCTTGGTGGAGATACTGGAGCCTTTTCCTCATGAGTTTTGCATAGTCCAATGTGGAAGCTGTAAACATCTGGGTCACCTTCTGGATTTTATTGCAAGTGTATTAAAGGGTAGAGACGAAGGTATTAAGAGTATGTTGACATCTTCCTAGGGAAGGGATCTGCAGTTCAGTCTGTATTGTGAGCTTTTCTGTGTCTTTAGGTACTTCACTCTGGCTTGGTCTTCATGCTGTGTGGCAGAAATACCAAGGGGAGTAAGCCTATCTCTTAGAGCCTCTGACCTTATGAGTACCCAGTGTGTTCATTGCCCAGCACTATGAAAGTCAGATCTGAGTGTTTGTCATTGTCTGTTTCTCTTTCTCTCTCTAGTTCATGAACAGTTTAATTAAGGGTTTTTTTGTTTGTTTGTTTGTTTGTTTTTGTTTTTTTGTTTTTTAAATACACATTAGATGAAAATCTTGGCAGCTGCAAGGAGGGGTGAGGGAGAACGTTATGCCTTTTAAGTTAAGATGGAACAGAAATAGCTTGTTAGAAAAAGAGAAAGCACTTCTAGGAGTGGAAGTGGGTGAGTGAAGAGCCTGAAAACCTCACCTCAAGTCTCTATAGATGAACACGGGCTGTTCTGAGGTCTGGTCCCTAACCCAGGTGTGCACACAGTTTTTGTTTCAGTCAGAGGCCTTAATCAGGTACAGAAATAGCTACTGGGTCTCTGTGTTGCTTCCTGTTGGGCAGCCAGGAGTGTGATGATACCAAGCTTTCATGATCTTGCCTTCTTAGTCCTGGCTGCTATACTCAGTGAGGTCTGACTCAGTCAGAGGCTGCCTGACATGTGTTTACATTTGGTCTTTTCAACACTTTGACTGGTGGAAGGTCTTGCTCTCTGCTTCTTGAGGGCCAGCTGATCTAGCATGGGGACTTTGTTTGCTTTTCCTCTAGAATGTCAGAACATGGAATAGAAGCTTTGCTGTCTCAGTGATGGCAGATGCCTGCTGTCATTTGATTACATGAACTTCGACATGCTTCTCATGCCCGATACCCCTCTCATTTTGTTGCGAGCAATGGTGGCCAGCACACTGCTGTGTTTACAGAATGCTGTTGCATGGAGGATCTTGCTAATTGGATGTTTTTTGGTGGATATTTTTCTGAGTGTGGCCTTTGGGCAAGAAAGGACTTGTTTCAACTAGCATTAGCAAGTGACATTTCAGATTCTTTTCTGTCTTGCAGTGGCTGAGCTACGCATAAATGAAAAGCCAGTCAGTCATTCTTAGGCCAGACCTGAGGGAGGGTCCTTTCTTCATGAGTCTCCAGGATCTTCAGCAAAGCTGCCTATTCAGCGAGCTTGCCTTTCTTTCCTAGGGGGTAGGGGGATGGTTTTTGTCATTATTTACACGTGGGGTACTCTAAATACTTTGTCTCCTATTCAACCCAGACACACCAGCTTCTCCAGCCAGTGCCTGAAGAGTAGTTACTGGTGTGGGTTGACTTTCCCTAGGAAGCAGTACTGCAGACACTGATTACATCTGGTGTTCACCCCTTGCCAGTGTGTGATCTGAGGCTCCAGGCCTACCATCCAAATGATTTGGGGTTCCTTGTTTCATAAGCTGTCATTTAATCATGTGCATGTTTGTGTTTTCTGGGTTGTGTTCTCAAGTACTTGAGGGCCACTTTCCTCCCTGGTTCTGGGATGGGGCAGGCTGCCCTCTGGCCCCCACGGTGGGCCTTTTAATCTGTCATGTTTCGCAGGAGAGAGCTGCCTTAGTGCTTTGCTTGCATTTTTGTGTCATACATTCTCAGTTTCCAGATTTATCAGGCAGACCTGCTGTCTCGGGATCTTTGTTACTTCTGAGTGCTGTGGGGTGAATTTAGGCCCAGGTTGTAATGGAAGACAGAACCTTGTTGAGCCTCAATAACCTAAACCAATCTCAGGACAGGCACAGTGGCACACACCTTTAATCCCAGCACTCAGGAGGCAGAGGCACGTGGAGCTCTGTGAGTTTGAGGCTAGCCTGGTCTACAGAGTGAGTTCCAGGACAGCCAGGGCTACATAGTAAGACCCAGTCTCCCAAAAAGCAAATCACAACAAAAGAACATAAGGAAATCTCTATATGCTCTGCTCTGATTGTTGTAGAGTAACATTTTCTGAGGTCACATGGGAATGAATTCCGTAGTGTAGTACCAAAGCATAGTCCTTCGCCATTCTTGTCTACAGCAGGCAGAGGAGGCTGCTCCTCCAGGGTGTATATGCTCCTGACTCTACCTGTACCTCAGTCGATGCCTTTGCTTTTGAAATCTGCCTTGGTCATGGGCCCTGGCAGTGTAGTCCTTGAATGTATGTGCACTCCTGAAAAAGGCCTCTCCACCCTTTGCTGCTGTCTGCTCAGAAAGAGGGAGGCCCCACTGGGCCAAGTGGTACAATCTTATGTCTGTGTGCTCCCGAAAAGCCCCTTTCTCCCCCTTGCCTGATGTATTCCTGGGAGGAGGGAGGTCCCACCAGGCCAGGCTCTTGCATACCAAGTCTCTTTGGTCTACAGGGGGAGCTGGTGACGGCCTCCAAAGCCATCATTGAGAAGGAATACCAGCCCCATGTAATTGTGAGCACCACAGGTCCCAACCCCTTCAACACGCTCACAGACCGGGAACTGGAGGAGTACCGACGAGAAGTGGAGCGGAAGCAGAAGGGCTCTGAAGGTGAGTGCTCATGAGCTCTGGTTGTAGGACAGCCCCCCAAAGCAGGAGAAAGTGTCTAGAAGCTTCTCTGTGTGAGAAAAGTCTTGTACATGAAGCACAAGTCTTGTTTGGTTAAGACCTGAGCAGTATACCCTCATGGACCTACTCTAATCTTTGGGCTGTGAGGAAAGAATTTCAAAGTTAAACTCACTGGGAATGGTGCTTGTCCAGATGGACTTGTGCAGTGCACACTCCACAGTGGTGGGTCTCAGATACATGTATACATACCATCACAAAACAGGGTAGAGGGGTTCTGCTAGAGATTGGCCTCTGCTCTTCCAGGAGCTGCAGTGAAGAGCGAGTTAGAGGACTCAGCTCTAAGACTGTCCCTCCACCTTGGCTATGTGCAGGGCTGGTTGTGTCTGTCCATTTGACATTATCAATTTGGATTAGTTACTAAGAAAGACCTCTTAAATATTATGTTTAAGCAATAAACTTTTTATTCATGCAGTATTTCTGCCAGCGTTTCCTTGAGTCTTCTCAGGGAATCAGACCTCCTGATTCATTGATTCATGGTGCCGGGGCAGACACTATTCAGATGCTGTGCATGCAGACATCTGAGCTCATCCTCAAGTCCCTGGGCAATGGGCTGGTTCCCAGTTGCTCTAGAAGCGAGCCTGCAGCCAGGAGGAGTGACTACTAGTGGAAGCAGGGTGTACATGTCAAAGTTTGAGATTGAGCCAGGGTCTGTGAGTTTTCACATCTCAAAATTGAGGGTTTTGGTTGGACCATGGTCTACGTGCAGATGAAAGTCCTCATTACAATGGTTTTCATAGTTTGGACCTTCTAGGCATAGTCTTTTCCTCCATAACCCTGTCCTGTACCCCTAGGCTGTAGATTAGAAGGTTGGGAATGCCCCTATCCGGGGGTAGTCATAGGGTGTGTGTTAGTGTACTGACTGTTCTGGCATGTTCCAGACCATGTCAAGAATAGTGCTGTCTTCTGCCGTGGCCCTTTTTCCAACTCTTTTGACAACATTGGTCATGATTTTGTCAAAAGTTATAGAGCAGTTTTACAATAAATGGAAACAGATAGGGCTAAGTGTCAGAACTTGACAGAAAAAGTACCTCCAAACTTTGAAAACCAGACCCTAACCTTTGAGAACTAACAGAAGCAGGCCTATAGGTTGTGGGACAGCCTTAATGTGGGCCATGTTACCCTGCTCACCACACACTGGGAACCATTTACTGGTACTAGGAGGAGCCTGGGGAGAGAGGCTGTGCTCATGAACATTCATGACAGTGTCCTGAGAGCCACAAGCTGAACTACATCTGAATCCTTTGTACTGAATACCAAGTGTGCTTCTTAGCTGTCCTCCCAGGCACAGCCTTGCAGACAGTTAGTACAGAGCTATAGGGTACCTGGGCTATAGGGTACCAAATGATGACAGTCTCACTTGATCCATCTTAACCTTATTTGGTCTTGTTTTAGATTAGTACTGTATTGTGTAGTTGCTGAAGAAATGTGAGTTATGTGAAAAGTAGTTCCTCAGTTATTCAGCGTATACTGGCAGCAGTGGGAGTGCCATAGGTGCACACACCCACCCACCCAGACCTTGCTTGCTATTGCTGCAGCTCTTGGCAGGGGGGTGGAGCCTGCTGAAGGAAGGTAAAGCTAGGGCTGTGGTGAGGAGGACATCAGTCCCTTTTGCCCTGGAAGGCCAGGAAAGCTGCTCCACTGTCAGAGGTGAGTTTGTGTGAGAGACCCTGATGAGCTTACGAGAGTGGTTAGCATTCAAAGTAAGCTTTGAACATAATTGGTGGGAAATGTTTTATATAAGAAATTAAAATCCTAAATAATTCTAGTGTGACTTCCTGGTTGACAGTGTATAGGTATTGTTTTGTAACCAGAAGGGCTTCTCACTCACAGACATGGCCATCTTAGGTTACCTTCTACTGAGGGAAGAATTTTATATGAAAGGTATATATCAATTTGAGAAAAATTGATAATAATTGATATATATTTTCCTTAAATGAGACGTAAACATGGGGTTTTCTGGATCTGGGGCCCCAGTTTCCTATATTTTTCCTTTGGTCTTCTTCAGTCTAGTTCACTTTAGAAAATTAAAGCAATGCTGGAGTTGAGAAGTCTGAATTACTGCAGGCGTCTGGGGTGACCCAGCACTCAGACTGCACAAACCTGATGAGTTTGGATCCCCAGAGTCCGTGTGAAAGCCAGACACAGTAGCACAAGCGTCTGTAGTCCCAGGAAGTACACAGCAGTACACAGCAAAGATGAGACCCTGTCTCAGAGGCTGTGGAAAGTGAGGACTGATGACTGGGTCATCCTCTGACCTCCACAGACGCTCTGTATTTACTTGTATGAGCACACATAACATTATTTGTGGGAAACATTTTATATAAGAAACTAAAACCTTACATAATGCTAATGTGACTTCATGGTCAGCCAGTGCAAGTGGTGTTTGTATTCAGAGGAGCTTCTCACTTATAGAGGACATGGCCAACAATCAGTCACATGACAGCCCTGACTGGAAGATTCTCTTTGAATAATTGGAATTGTTTTATTTGTATGTGTATGAATGTAGGTATACACATGCCATGGTGGGTGTGTGGAGGTCAGAAAACAACTCGTGGAATATATGTGTTCCCAGGTCTTAATTCAGGTTGTTGGGCTGTGTGTCACTTGCTTTTTACCTGCTAAGCCATCTTTCTGCCCTAAAGATTGTCTTTGTAATAAGGGTAGAAATTAGCCAGGTGGTGGCTCATGCCTATACTCCAGGCACTTAAGAGGTTGAAATACGGTAGTTGCTTATAGAGGCCACAACTGGTAGTTTTTTGAAATTCAGTCAGTACCTCAGTTGTGTGGATAAGAGGAGACCCCAGGCTGGGGGCCCACCTTGCTTCCTGAGGTGCATCCTGGGTATCTCTGCAGCCTGAAAGGGGCTGGCAGATGGGCCGCTCTGCTGCTAAGGAAGGGGAGAGCTCCTTATGTCCTCAGCCTCCACACCATGGACTCACTTTATTTACATCTGTAGAGAACCTGGATGAGACAAGAGAGCAGAAAGAGAAGAGTCCTCCAGACCAGTCAGCTGTCCCCAACACTCCGCCCAGCACTCCCATCAAGCTTGAAGAAGGTGAGTCCTGTGGTGAGGCATTGTGGCTACCCTGGTGTGGTGAAGGGTTGCATGGCCTGTGTGCACTAGCAATGGAATGTGGCTATCATTCCATGAACATGGATGCAGAAGTGTGCATTTCCACAAAGCCAGTGCCGCACAAAGGTCTGGAAAGCAGTCGTTTCTCCGGTACCTGCTCTGTCCGGGGCAGCCTGAGTCAGGATAGTTTGAGCTGTTGTGAGTGGGGGAGGGCACCCTTTAGGATGTTGCCCACCATCTTGTCATGTCAGTTTTGCCCTTTGCCTGCACACTCCCAGCATTGACCAGAGTCCACTGACACCTCCATGTTTTCAGTTGTGTGAGGGCTGCAGGACTCTAGGCCTGCTGCACTAATCAATCCTCTGAGAGTGCTGTATGTGTCCCCTCTGCCTCTCAGGCCACCGCATGTATGTGTTGTGTGGTCCGACACGTGACACGTTTGTCCCTTAGTCTCCCATGTTTGTCTATGTGTCCTGGCTCCCCTCACCCCAGTCTGTGGTATATAAGACTGGCTTGGCCTTTCTTCTTATGTAACCCAATGGCTGTGACTGAATGCATAGATTCTCTACTTGTGCTTTCTTTCTTGTGGCCGCCTTACAGCAGGAGACGGATGTGCTAAAGAGTACCTGTTGCCCTAGTAAGTACCCGCACCTGCCTCTGCTCTAACCAGGTGCTTGCGCTGTGCCTTGCTTTCCTGCTTCTCTGTTGCTTATGTTTTCTGTATATCCAAATAAAAACACAAGACCTCATTAATATGACCAGTCTTTCAGTGACTTGCTTGGTCACTAGAATGGTGAAATGTGGCGTCAGCTTCCCAGGATGCTCCTGGCCCCTGTCACAGTGCTGTTCAGCATACTCTGGGCCTCAGAATATTCACCTTCTGAGCATATTTCTTGATTGCTTAGTGGGATGCTTTTGCCATAAAGGGTCAGGAGTAGATGCAAACTGGGTTCTGACAGGGTGGATTCTGCTAACTGGTGTTTATGGAGGCTTGTTTGAACTTGTGCTTAAGTTGGGATTGACATCTTAATGGGCTGGAGTGATAGTTGGTCTGCAGTGAGCTTGGCAGGGGGACCTCTGGTTGGTGCTAGGGTGTATGGAGCCTATGGGCTTGCAGTCTTCTCCCTCCCAGTTATCCTGGGTCAGAGAACAGCCATTGGGGCGCTCTCTAGGGGCATCTCCAGCCTCCCGAGCTGCAGCACTCAGGTTTGAGGCTTGGAGCCGTCAGTGGCCAGGCTGCTCCTAACCCATGCTTAGCTCAGCTGCTCCTGGTCCTAACCTTCGGCTTGATTTTCAGTACTAAATGGTTTGGTGTTGCCTAACATGCCAATTGCTTATAATTTTTATGGACTAGATATCTACAGTACTGGTGTCCCCTGGTCAGTGTAGAAATGTGTTGTGCCCTAGATGGAAACCTGCCTTCACACTGTTACAATTGCTCTTTATGTTTAGCTATTGGAACTGTGAGGGCATCCTGTCTTACAGTTCATTTCATAGTTAACCATAGTTTGATATTATTGCATAAGGGATCTATCTCATAGTTGACTCCTGGTTTTCTACTGGCTGCCATGGGGGAGACCCAATGTTGTAGAAACGAATTACATGTAATTCCTGGATACCAGCAAACCTCTCTTCATTGTCAGTAGAGTAACGTGCCCTGATGTGGTCTGTTTCAGAAGTGGCAGGCTGTAGCTCTGGCTCCTGTCTGTCTGTTCTTCATAAGAAGGTACTAGAACCCTCTGAGATTGAGTCTGCGTTTCATACTGTGCTGCATCCACTGTAGAGTAGAGTAGACCATGTGTCAGGTGTTTACTCTGGGGAGTGCCTAGACACTACACGAGGGTGGCGGCTCAGGCCTGTGTTCTTATTTCCAGCTGCTCTGTCCAAATTTTAACTCATCTCTCTCATGGTCACCCATCAGACCTTCCCCAGGAGCCGACATCCAGGGATGACAGTGATGCTGCCACCTTCAAGCCGACTCCCCCCGACCTCTCCCCTGATGAGCCTTCAGAAGCACTTGCCTTCCCAACAGTGGAGGAGGAAGCCCATGCTTCCCCAGATCCTACTCAGCCCCCTGCTGAGGCTGACCCTGAGCCAGCCTCAGCCTCAGCTCCAGGAGCTGAAGAGGTAGCCTCCCCTGCCCCTGAGGAGGGGTCTCCCATGGACCCTGGCAGCGATGGGTCTCCCGGCAAGTCTCCATCCAAAAAGAAGAAGAAGTTCCGTACCCCGTCCTTCCTGAAGAAGAGCAAGAAGAAGAGTGACTCCTGAAGGCCCACCCTGCATACTGTCATGTCTAAAGGCCTGGCTCTGCCAGGAGTCCCTCTTTTTGTCTTATGTTCTGTCCTCTCGTGTAATGGAATGCAAAAAGCCAAGGCCTCCATGTAACTAGAGCCCCCTCCCATGTATGGTTAGCCCCTGCACCAGTGCTAACCCAGTGTGTGCTCAGCCCCCCTACCCTGGGCCTTGGGTTTTGTGGGGAGTTGGGCTTAGCCTGTACCTGTGAGTTGTGGCCCCCTGCAGGAGGGGGACACTGAATCCTGGTCCTGGCTGGAAGGCATTGGAGGCTTCTGCCAGCTCTGGTTACAGCGTCACCCTCCTGAGCCTTGCCTCTCACTCTCCTTTCTGTCGTGAGTATTGAATTGTCTGCTCAGTTTCCCTCCACCCTGTGGAGTCTCAGGTGGCTGGTTTGGACTCGGCTTTAGCTGGCATCCTCTGGTGATGTCAGTTATTCCCATACACAGGTATCCACATACCCCAGCCATGATCTGAGAAAACACTCCTATGTCCATCAGCAGCCTAGGGCACTGTGGCTGCCTTAAAGAAATGGGTTAAGCCTGCTGCCCTAGCAGTGAGCAACCCTTTGTATACCCAGCACAACGCTATGCATGGTCTAACTGGTGACCCCATGACCAAAACCATATTCAGGCACTCATAGTTGATCTTACTGGGGTCTTGGATTCCCATCTTAGGGAACAGATACCAGGAGGGGGAAGAGTCCTTTCTAAAACATTCTTTCAGCAGGTTTGTGATTTAGCCTACATTTTAACTGTGAATTTGAACAGGCCACTTTTGCATTAGTTTTTGTTGTAGAGCCAGTGACAGACTGCAGCAGAACACTCTTGACTTGTGTGGGGAGGTTTTGTAAGAACAGAGACCTTAACTGAGTCTGACGATGCCCTGGTTTTGGTAAGGGGTAACTCATGGTAGAAGCCAGCCTTGGAGGTACCATCTAGTGTCGTGCATCATTCATGGAGCCCATGACCTCCTTGATCCATCCCTTATGAATTTTTACTTAACTTTCATCCCTGGAAAAGGGCTTGAAACTGCTTAGTGGGAAAGGCTGAGTGTCAGGTAGAATCCTCATGGGGCCTGTGCCAGGAGCTGCCACTGCCAGCCTGACTGGAGTGAGGAAGCCTGCTGGGGCCCAGATACCCCTGCTGGGGTTGGGCCTCTGTAGAGCAGGTGCTTGGGTGTGGACAGAGCCCTGTGTTCCTCCCAGTGGGGCACCAAGCAGGACCCCACAGCCTGCTGCACTGCTAGTCTCACTAGTCACCATGGTGGCCTGAGCTCTCACCTGGTCCCGAGTTCCCTCATCCGGACTCTTCCTCGTCCTTCCTTCTGGCCCTTCCTTTATCCCACATATGCAATGACTCTTCTCACTTTTGTAGTCTAATTCTTTGTATTACACATGAACTATCGTTGCATATATGGACAGACTTGGAGGATAGGTCCTGTGTGTCCTTTCCTCATTGTAACAGGTTTTACTCACAAATAAAAGTCTTTAAGCAGTTTCCTTGTCTAAGGTTGGGAAGCAGCTTTGTGTTTTTATGCCTTTGTTCCCTTAGTTTATTTAGCTGGGCATATATCCACATGTATCTAGGCATGTATGTATGGTGTGCATGGATGTCAGAGAAAAACCTGAGCAGTGTGTTCTCTACCATGTAAGTTCTGGGGATCAACTTCAGGTCATTAGGCTTGGTGGCAGGTGCCCTCGTCTGCTAGGTCACCTTGCTGGCCCTAAAATAGGGCTTCCTAAGTGTCTGTCCTGTGTTAAGAATGGAGAGCCCTTTTCTTTTTAAAGTTTTGTTTGTTGAGACAGGATTTCACTGTGTAGCCCTGGCTGCCTGCTTCTGCCTCCTGAGTGCTGTGGTCAAACACATATGCCTTTTTAAGGTTTTATTTTTCATTTATGTTTACTTATTTGTATTATGTTTTTTCTGCATGCATGTCTGTGTGAGGGTGCCAGATCCCTTGGAACTGGAGTTACAGACATTGTGAGCTGCCATGTAGATTCTGGGAATTGAACCCAGGTTCTCTGGAAGCAGCCAGTGCTCTTAACTGCTGAGCCATCTCTCCAGCCCAAGCTTTTAATTGTTGGTCAGATGTCACCAATAGCTATGAGCTACTGGGGTCCCTTGTATCTTATACTTAGAGCTGCCTTTTCTGGTGCAGAATGGCCTATCATGAAATTTGGGTCTGGTAGCATTCTATCACTGATGGGGGAGAAGCTTGGTAACCTCACCCTTCCCATTAGGAGTTAAGGTTGGGGCTAGAGATTAAGAGCACTGACTGCTCTTAATCTCTGTCTACCTACTCTGTCTGCTCTGTCCTGAGTTCAATTCCCAGCAACCACATGGTGGCGCACAACCATCTGCAATGGGATCTGATGCCCTCTTCTGGTGTGTCTGAGGAGAGTGACAGTGTACTCACTTAAAAAAAAAAAAAACAAACAAGGTTGCCCTTAAAGCTGCTTTGGAGAGGAGTCACTTACTATAGTGATGCGGCCCGTGCTCCAGTAAATACCCCACCTCATACACACACTAATTAAATTCCAGTGGGCCACCAAAAAAAGAGGGGAGGGTGTTGTTAGAAAGTGGTTCAATGGGGTAGTTATATTATCATAGAGCATTTAGGCCAGGCGGTGGTGGCGCACGCCTTTAATCCCAGCACTTGGGAGGCAGAGGCAGGCGGATTTCTGAGTCCGAGGCCAGCCTGGTCTACAAAGTGAGTTCCAGGACAGCCAGGGCTGCACAGAGAAACCCTGTCTCGAAAACCAAAAACCAAAAACCAAAAAATAAAACAACAAAACCCCAGAAACGGGCTGGAGAGATGGCTCAGTGGTTAAGAGCACGGACTGCTCTTCCAGAGGTCCTGAGTTCAAATCCCAGCAACCACATGGTGGCTCACAACCATCCATAAAGAGATTGGATGCCCTCTTCTGGTGTGTCCGAAGACAGCTACAGTGTACTCAAATAAATAAATCTTTAAAAAAAAAAAAAACCTAGAAACATTTAGTACACAGTTGTCAAAGAATAGTAAGACAAAAAGAAAGACACTTGGTACAAAATAGCTGCTTTATTTGGTCATTCAGAAGAATGAGAGATAAAAAAAAATTAGAAGCCTAAAAGGCTTTGGAGTAAGAAAAGGGTGTAGCTGCCCAGGCTTCCTGCTGGGTTACCATCCTCAGAGGAGGGCATGGTGAGCCTCCCTGGGCCAGGAGGAAGGAGTGTGCTAGGGGCAGAGTGGTCTGGGCCCAGGTTCCCACTTGGCAGCAGGACAGCTGGGGTTGGGTGTGGCGGCTCAGTTACTCCTCCTTGGAAGTCTGTGCTGGATGCCTCAGCCTCCGCAGGAGTAAGAAGGGGAGCAGAAAGAGTGCGGAGCACACAGTGAAGCAGACCTGGGCCCCAGTCAGCCAGTACACTGTGGAGAGAGGTGTAAAAACCCAGGCTTTTTACAGCCCTGTTCCTGCCCTGACCGAGCAGAACAGGCAGCTGGGGAAGGCTGCAGGAAGGATTAGCCTGTAGCACTTACCTGAGGCTGCCACCATGGGCCCCACCGCCCTACCTAGGGCGCCTAGGCTCCGCAGAATGCCCATGATTGTGCCTTTCTGCCCTGGAGAACCTGAAGGGGGAAGACTTGTCAGATGCCTGTTGGCTTTCTCCTACCCTGAGTAGCCTTTTAGGGAGGGCTCTCACCATAACTGGAGACCATGGTGGACAGACCAGGCACCACAACAGCAGCAGCTGGTGGGAGAGTATTGGGAGGCACCAGTTAGCCCAGGAGAGGCATGAGGATGTCTGCACCAGCCCTGGCAGAGCCCACTCACCGAAGGAGTAGAGCATCAGTCCCACGCCCAACGTAGGTAGCGTGTGCCCCCAGCCAATTAAGAGGAAGGCTGGTACCAGCAACAGCATTGCCTAGGGAAAACAGAAATCTCAGGACTGGGTTTCCAGCCTGCTGGGGGTCAGAGCACCACCTGTCCTCACCGTGGTGGAAGGAAGTCCCTTACCCGTTTCACAGCTGCAGCTTCCTTGCCAGGGCTAATCCGCCGGGCGTAGGTGCCCTGTATGGTGGCCATGGTGAGGCCGATGAAGAAAAACATCTTGCCCTGCTGCAGGCTAGGAGGTGGAGGGTGAGCACCCAGCCCCCTAGGCCACCAACTGCCTGGGGGATGGGCAAGACCAGCCAGAATACTGGAAGGGGTACCACAAAGGCTTCCTGGACCTGGGGTCTGAGAACCTTGAAGCGGAGGCTCTCTAAGATGGAGACCTACCTGCTGAATTGGAAGCGCTGGTGTGCAAGGAAGCTCAGTGTGTACTCCAGGCCTGAGAACAGGAAGAGGTAGAGGAAGTAGACCAGGCCCAAACGGCGTAAGTTTCTGAGTCCTGCAAGTCAACACAGACCACAGGCTGACCCTTGTTCACGCTGGGTAGTCAAGACTCCAGAGCTCAGTAAGGGGTAAGGCTCCTTACTGTCCTCCACAGGTGGATCCTGACTCTGAGCGACAGCTGCAAAACGAAGCAGGGCCAGGGGGCTGAGCAGGCTGGCAGCAGTGTGGAAGCCCAGGGTGACAGAAGATGCCTGTGGGAGGAAGTGAAGGCTGGCCAGGAGGCTAGGAGCACATAGCCCGGCAGCTTAAGGACCAGGACCTGTGAGGCATTAGGGGCCAAGATCCAGGAAATCCAGGCAGTGCTATGATGCTAACAGCTTGAGGGCAGGCCAGTTTCCCTCTGACAATGGACAATGGTACAAATAAGAAAGGAAACCCCTGCATACCCACAGGAGCCCTCACCCTCCCTGGACCTGGACCTACCCGTTTTTCCTGGGGCAGTGTCTCTGGCAAGAAGCAGAAGATGAACAACATGTCAAAGACTGCAAAGAGTAGGCTGATCCAGGGCACCGTTTCCACAGACAGGAATGCTCCGAGCATGGGACCCAGAGTAAAGGCCAGGGAGAAGGCTACCCCAATGACTGCCTAGGGAAAAGACAACCTGAGCTAGGCAGAGTCTGATGCCCAGACATTAATCCCCATTCCCTGGGTCTGTTCACTCACCATGCCTTGGCTGCGGGTTGAAGGTGAGCCTAGGTCAGCGACAATGGCCGTGGAGAGATTAACGTTCCCCTTGCTGATGCCGCCTATCACTCTGGAGGCCAAGAAGGCCGTAAAGCTCCGAGAGGTAGCCCACACTGCATAGGAGATGGCCAAACCTGTCTGCCAATGAGTGGAGGCCAGGTGGCAGAATCAGTCACTTGAAGCCAGGAAGCACCCAGAGTAAGGCAGGTAAACATATAACAACCCTCAGACCCGGGCCACTTGTGTCCCTGTGCTGTCCTTAGGTGTATTTCGCTTGGTGTAACACCAGGAGCCAGAAGGTCCCTCTAGAAGGGATGAGAGCCCACTATTGGCTGGGGAACCCCACAGCTGCATTCTCCCCTCTCTGCCTGTTAACAGCTGGGTCCAGAGGCTTACCAAGGATAACATCATAACTGGGCGCCTTCCCAGGTAATCAGAAGCAGCTCCTGTGAGTGGTGCAGAGAAGAACTGCAGGAGGGAGAAGGCTGAGCCGATGAGACCTGAGAGACAGAGAGCAGTCAGTCCTAGAGTGTATACCACACTTAGCCCTATACACACAGGCCATCGACTGAAGTTCAGGTGGCCTCAATTAAAAAAACAAACAACAAACAAAACAGACCTGCCAGTTAAAGGAGGCAGGACCTAGGGAGGAGAGGGAGAACCTAGGCGGAACTAGCTCTCCAAGAAAAGGCTGTGGGCCCCAGCATGGCACATAGCGACATACCTCCGAAGAGGACGCTGTTGTACCTCTTCTCCGCTGGCATCCCGATGGATGTGGCAAACCAGTCTACCCCACGCTGCCAGGATCCATAGAGAGGGTCCTGGGTAACAAGGAAAGCAACTTCAGCTGGATGAATCGGTGATAGGCTAGGCAAGGGGTGCTCTCCGCCTTGGGGGAGGGGCTCACTTTTTCGCGGCCGTGACTCTCAAGCAGCCCAGGCAGCAGAGGCAGCAACAGTGTGAACGCCAGGAGGTCGAGTAGCAGGCCAAGGAAGATCACGATGATCACGCGGCGCTCGGACGCGGGCCGAGGCCGTATAGGCGGACGAGGCGTACAGCCTGCATCCCCTGCCCATCCCATGATGGAAGCTCCGATCCTGCTGGGGAAGGAGAGGGTGGTGAAGATGCCCCCGTTGCCAGACATAACGTAAGTGCTTCCAATGCGGTCCTGGCACACCCTTCAAGGCCCGACTCCGTTACCCACCTAGGGCAGCAGTAAGACCAGGGCCGCAGTGTTCAGGGCGCCCCCTGTTGTGAAGCGGGTAACGGGGAGAAGACGGGAAAGCCCGGTTGGGGAGTCGCAGGCGCCCAGAGCACCTGTTCGGGTACCGCTTTGGCCTCCTCGGGCGATGTCCAAACCTTTGCTTCTTACCCACCCACCTGGGACCAGTGCACGTGTGCCGCAGCTCCTGGCGGGGACAAACGGGTAGACGGACAGGGAAGTTCCCTGGATAGCGGCCACACCCCGGAGGCTTCGGAACAGGCACCTCCTCTTCCGGGAGGCCCGGCTGTGGCGGGAACCGGGCTTGGAGCTCCCAGCAGCCAAGTATAGAGGCTGCTCGCGGGCCTCTAGATGCAATAGAAGTTAGCAGTGAAGTTCTAAAGGTCTGGAGTTTGAGACCAGCCAGAGCAGTGCATGTGAGACACTGTCTCCAAAACCCCAAACAAACAGAAAGACTCATCTTTTAGATAACACCACAGTCCTGTCCCTTCAGTGCTGTTAACCTCTTTGAGCCATACCTAACACATTGGCTCTTTCCCAGAGGACACACCACCAGGATGCACTCTTGGGCGATGAGCTCCTCTAGCTGCATTTTTCCCCTTCTAACGACACAAATCTGATGACAAAATCTGGAGGCTCTATAGCTTTTTTTTTTTTTTGGCATGTCCTCCTCAAAGATTGAATGGTAAATTGAACTTATGCCCAGTATCAGATTTGGCCACTCTGCTTCTTGGCTGCAGTTGGGCACGTAGAGGGTGGAGCCCTGTGGTTAATTTAAACATGGAAGAAGCTGGGACTGGAAGGTAGCCTTAGCCAGGCACCAACCAGCCTAGCTGGTGAGTGTCAGGCCCAGGCCACTCTAGGTTTGGGGTCATGCAGGCTGTCCCTGAAGAACCCTAGGGAGAAGTGATAAGGTGAACACTTTTGGTAGATGTAGCCCCTGTAAGCCAAGCCTAATGCCCCTCCAGGGTTGTTGACCAGCTCATTCTGAGCTCCAGGGAACCCACAGCCATTCATTTTGTGCTCCAACAATGCCTTCACTATATCCAAAATCAAATTCCTAATCAGCACCAGCCACCAACCCTTGCACAAGATCTCATACCTCAGAAGCCATAGCAGGTGACAAGGACTCAGCTGGACATAAGATTCAGTCATGTTCAGTCATGTGTGATAAATGGTCTGAGAAGTATGTGGGACGCTATATAGTGTACTTACCCAACCCATGATAGCTTGTTAGTTTTATGGGACAACTGCCTAAAATGTCGTTCTGTGGTGTGGCTATCATCTAACGGTGTGGAGCTCATAGTACATCCAGACCATGTTTCTGAGCTTACTTTATCATTGGAGGACATTATTTTTAAACAGATGCTGAGCATGGCTGGGGAGATGGGACCCCACACTCCACAATGCCCCTCCAGGACCCTTCATTACAACACACAACACACCCTTGCTACATTTACAAAACAATTTATTTTTTGAACTTTTTCCTCTTCAGAGCCTTCCATTCACCTTCTTGCGTGGCCAGACTATTAAAAAGCTGTTTTACCTTGCGCTTTCTTTCTGCATCCCTAAAAAGAAAAAGAAGAAAAAAAAGCAAGTGTTAATTTTGCATCAGTTTTCAGGGTATTTTGCCTTTCTTCTGTTTGAACACTAACAACTCAGAACCATACATGCATGGCTCAACCCTCAGTCCTGCAAAGGCTGCCAAATATCGGTCACCATGCTTCCTGGTGCTGAGAGAAACCAGCAGCATAAGAGTGTGTGTCACACCATAGTGGTGCCCTAGTCCTAAACACACAGTTCCTCCTCACCGTTCCATGATTTCTGAGAGCTGCATCCTGGCCAGGAACTGATTGTCCTTTCGGATCTCCCGGACGGCACCTTTAAATTCCCGCTTGTGTTTGTGAATTAGTCTTTTCCTTTCCTGTTCTTCCTTACTGCTGCCTTGTTTCCGTCCAAACTCGAGCCTACAGAGAGTCAAAAAGGCTACAGAGGTGAGCTGACTGCCAAGTGCAGCATCTCCTGTCACAGGGTGCAAGCAGATGCAGTGCCCTCCTCCAGCCCACCCAGTCCTGGCCTCCTCAGGGCACCCAGCACTCACACTTTGACTAGCCGTGGGGTGAACTGCTTCAGTGGGACGGGCTTGCTCTTCTCACAGATCAGCGGCCGGCAGAGCTGCTTCTGGCTTTCCATTTCTGACAGTATGCTTCGAGACAGCTCCTGAGGAACACATAAAGACATGGTTAAGAGGCCCTACCTGCCACTGCCTAAGCTATACCCAACTGGGCTGTCAGGTATAGCTTGGCTGAGCTGCCATCCTCTATACAGGGAACACATGCAATAAGGACCCCTTAAAAGCTGAGGTGGGCTAGTGAGATGGTTCAGCAGGTAGGCCTCCTGCCACCAAGCCTGAGTTCAATCTCTGGAAACTAAATTTCAAAGGCATTGGCCTCTGTCCTCCATACATATGTCAATGTATACACATCCTGACCCCCAGTGAGAAAGCTGTAACTGTGAAAGCTTGTACCCAGGGTAGCATATGGCCTTTCTGCAGGGGACACAATGGCAAGGCAAGGCACCATCAGCCCATTCTGATTAAGTACACAGGACTGCCTTCCCTGCCTAGGTGACCCGCAGTGTGTTGAGGCAGTTGTCAGAGCAACAGGACGCTATGAGGCAGACAGGATCTCTGCTACCACATAGCTAGGGCACGTCTCTCTAAGGCCTTGGCTTCCAGATATCTCTGAAGTCGTCTAGGGAAGCTTGTAGAAGCCAGATCACTGAGGTCGGTCTTGTCCTTTTCCCTCGCTCAGATGTGTTCAGGAACCCACTGCCTCCTTGCACCCATTGTATAGTCTTAGTCCATCTAAATGTCATTGGAGAACTTAGAAACCACAAACTCCATAACCCTAACTGGCTAGTCTAAATCTGTAGGACCAGAAATACCTTTAAAAAAAAATTGACAAACCAGTCATGTACACAGTGATGCAGTTTGAGGAGGTGCTAGCAACTCAGTATAGTCAAGGGATGGCTTGCTCTAGACTTGGGGAACTCAGCAATCAGTACAGCCATGGTCTGTCTTCAAGTGGCACAGAGACAAGGGTGTAATGTGTACAGGAAGGGTCAGCACTATGGGCAGATAGCAAGCACCCAAAGCTCTGGGCAGGGGCCAGGGAAGAGCAACTGTGAACATCACCAAAACTGAGGGAAAGCCCGTGAGAAGCCCAGAGTGCAGGTGGTGAGGCCAAGGGAAGGTTACTCTGGCCTGCGCTGTAGCCTGAGCTTCTGTCTTTTGTTGTGAATGGAGATACCACTGGGGGTAGGGTACGGAGAAGACAAACAACATGCCTTTTTCTCCAAGGAGCCTGGGCTGGTATGTAGATAACTGGTGATGAGGGTGGAGGCGGCTGAAGGCAGAGGACAGGAGACCAGTCAGGAACAGGGGCACAGAACTGTGAGGAGGGAGGGGAGGACACCCAGGAGGGAGGGAGCAGGCGCAGGCATGGGGGGAGGGCTGTGACCACCACACATGCTATAGCATCGAAAACCTTGTTCAGACACACGGGGAATCCAAGGACCAAGTGAGGGTGTCCCTTCGGGCTTCTTGTCACTTTACAGGATGGAGAGGTCACCCTCAGAAACTGTGGGGTAAGGTGCTTTGGATGGCCTTGAATGAGAGTGGGGCTGTGAAGCTTAGTGTAATTTTATTTTCTCTCTGTGCTTATGAGATTCTAGATGGTTCTGGTAGAGACTTCCCAGTGATGCCTTTTAAGCTGCAACTCCAGTGACAAAAACACTAAGCTAGTGCCAGGTCCCGGACAGGGCAAGGAGCCTAGTTACCGGTAGGCCTCACCTGAAGTTCTTGGGGGAGGTTACAGCCTGCAAGATGCTCTGCCAGGAGGGCTTGATGGGGGCTGACGATGGCACGGAAGGACGGCAGTGCACTGTACATGAGCACGCAGTGCTTCAGCAGGCTCAAACACGAGGCCACGCACGACAGCCTACAAGGGCGAAGGACAATGAAACGGACTCAGTTCATGCTATTTCAGTACTCACTCATGAGCCAATAATGTTGGCAAAAGGAAAAATCCCACGCCCTGCTCAGAAAATCGAAGTGGAATCACATCAGCAGAAAGGCTAAATGGCTCTTTATGGTAGTCTAGGAAATAGTTTGCCCAGACCAGGAGGCACAAGAAATGCAACAATACTTTTGAATGGGGACTCAGTTTCAGTTCCCAATCAAATAAGTATACTTTGAAAACAATGATGCTCATGTTAGGATGTTTATTCTAGATGTCCCTGGGGTGTCACACATACCTGGTGTGATTCGCTTCAGTAGCTGTCAGGGTGCTCAGTCGACTTGCCCAGTGCAAGGGGAGGCTTCCTCTCTGCCATGTGGTCACATCTGCTTTGTTAGAGACTACGAGCAATTCCGAGTTCTTCCCAAGTGCTCTAAAAGGGTGCACCAGAGTGGAACCTGAATCCCAAGCGTGACAGGTCAGAAAGGACCCGGATGTTACTGGCTCAGAAGGCCTGCTCTGCAGTAGCTCAGCCTTTAAAAGTTGTCTGTTCACCAAGCTGGCGGGTCTTGCTAGATACCAGTGAACCCATCCAACTACCTGAATAAGGATGCAAAGGATACCTGTACTACTAGGTAGTGGTAGCTCACACCTTTAATCCCAGCACTTGGGAGGCAGAGGCAGGCAGATTTCTTAGTTCGAGGCCAGCCTGGTCTACAGAGTGAGTTCCAGGACAGCCAGGGTTACACAGAGAAACTGTACCTTGAAAAACCAAAACCAAACCAAACAAACAAGTAAGTAAATAAATAAGTA
Source organism: Grammomys surdaster (assembly GCF_004785775.1). Lineage (NCBI taxonomy): Eukaryota > Metazoa > Chordata > Mammalia > Rodentia > Muridae > Grammomys > Grammomys surdaster. The sequence goes on along the minus strand of NW_021620993.1, from coordinate 5,219,468 downwards.
GACAGGATACCAGTGGGGAAAGCTCTAGAGGGGATGGGGAAGGCAATGTGCCCAACTTAACTTGGAAGCCTGCTAGCAACACACTTCCTATGGCCTTTTTCATAGTTTTCAGGTTATACACTTAGGTCAAGACCAAGATAGCCTTATCCTCGTAGGGATGCCATGCCAGCACCCTTACAGATACATGAACTAGATATAGATAGAGAAAGCAAAAACGGATTCCAAAACTAAAATAGAGTGAGGAGCAGCCAGAATGCTGGAGAGCAGGTAGGCGGAGTTCACCAGAGGTCTAAGCAGGCTGAGAGGAGGGACAAGAACAAGATGTAAACGTCAGTTAACGATGGAGGAAGAGGAACATGCTGGACAGAGCTCAGGCATGGTTAAATGGTAGTGGCTGGTACACGAGGGGCAAGCGCACGGTCAGCTTGTTTCAATCTCCTACTAGGCCCTGGGACCACCTTCCTGACTGCACTCCGGTACCTGCACTTTCTACTGCAGAATCCTCTCCAAGGAACTATACGGTAAAAAGAGAGTTGGGAGTGGTGGTGCACACCTATAGTTTCAGCTATGTGGGAGGCTGAGGCAGGAAATCATTTGAGTCTAGGGATTTGAGACCTGCCTAGGAAAAAGACACTATATTACCCTTCCTCCCTAAAATCGTGAAAGAGGAAGGTAAGATTAATTTTCATAATGTATTTTAGTCCCAAACACTTAAAAGTTCCAATCCTTGAAATCTGCTGCAATACTTTACACGGCTTTGGCATCAGCCTTGGAGAGATGAATATCTAAGTGTAAGGTTGGTATGCAATGTGTGTACATGCATACACACGGATTCAGAGAAAGATAGTTGCTTCCTGGATTGCAGACTTCAGAGTCTTTTTCAATGTTTTCTCAACTTTCCAGAATGCATATATAAATATTAAAAAGCAAGAACTCTAATGCATATTTAAAAGTCTCCATATTCAACTTACCTTGGCTCTTCGTGTTTGGAGTTGCTGTATAAAGAATCCCGAGAAGAAAATTTAAAAGCTCAGGGATGAATCTCCGAGACAGAGACACATACTCCAGGAATAAGCAGCACACAAACAGGCCCTTTATCACATCTTGCAGGGACATGACTGGACACTAGGAAGGAACCACAGAAACGTTACTGCTCTGGAACCATGTTCTAGAATACTAGACTGGGCAGACAACTAGCACCCCACTGAGTATCACAGGAAGCCCTGCATTCTGATAAAGAGGCTTATTGATTATGAAGGATACATGATCACGGGGCATGGTAAGCAGTGTGTCAATACAGGAAAAGGACAGTCTGAACACAAGCCCTTCACAGACTTGGTGACTACTACTTCCTGAAAGCTTGTTTTGGAGTCATGCTCCTCATGTCAGTTTGCACTGCTGAGTCAAGCCTCCCACCCAGCTCTCTCTACCCTGCTCTATCTGGAATAATTGCTCATGCAGAGAGCTCTGGAATGGGACGACGAGGCTGCTGTCTGACCTTGGAACTCCTGATCCTCACAGGTTCTCACAAGCCCTTTGATATGACCAATTTTATGCCAAATTTTAATGGTAAGTAACTATGGACTTATTTTTTGTTATTTTGAGACAGGCTTTCTATACAGTTCAAGCTTGAACTGCTGGATTCATGTGACCCTGTATCACTTGTAATTGAGACTAAAGGTTGTGAGATGTGGGCACGACTCCACCCACCTTTGGAAGACAGGACCCACCTTAGTAAGCATCTGGCTCATACAGATCAGGGCAGGGGTCACAACTGGATGCCAGAAATCAGAGGTTGGAAATAACAGCCCAGTGATTTTCAAATAAATGAGCTGGAAAGGAAGTGTTACAAGACAAATTAAAGGGAAAGTAATGTCTAAAAAGGTCCCATAGCACAACTGGTCTTAAAAGTCCTGGTGAGATAGAGCAGGCAGCGAGCGACAAGCCACCATGACTCACACTAGGTCAGGCCCTCCCTCAATACCTCCCAGGACACACCAGCATTCCCATGCTTTCCCACACAGAGCTGGGCTCATCTGGAATGTCCAGAGGATGGGTTTGTTCTTCCCTGTGGAAACGTTTCCAACCCTCACCTCTAGAAGAACTGGGGCTTCAGGATAACAAAGCTAGGACACTTGCCTCAGTGGACACCAAGTGATGTCCTGTGTCTGCTTGTAGCCAACTGTAGCAGCCAATACCTGTGGTTCTACTCCAAGCACATGTGAAAGCAAGAATAGCCAAAGGTACCAGGAAACCCTCCAGTGCACACAGAGCTTTGCCAATCTGATCAAGCACACTTAGAAACCAGCAGGCACACACTAATAGAACTCACTTCCTTCTGGTCAGGCAGGGACTCTATCACTGTAGAATGACTTGATCCCCACTCCAATTTGGGGCTAGGGGTAAACAGAGCCTGGCAAGCTTCTTGTACACCACAGCTTCTGTTGTATCAGCAGCAGAACCACAGTATGAGCTATAGCTACTACTGTACTGGCAGCCGTGTCTCAGCACAAACAGGCTCATGTGAAGTTTGGTGTATCATGAACACTCATATAAGCTTATCTGAGGTATCTGAGCAGGTATAATTGTAATTAATACCCTCCAACAAAAGAAATGGTGAGAGAGGATGAAGAACCCGACTTGGAACTTAATTAATACCCTCCTACCCCAAATTAATGTCTACAACAGAACTCAACAGCCCTGGCTCAAGTAGGCAAGTGTGTAAGAAGTGAGTTAGGGAGGGTCAAGACCCACCTAACTAGTATGCTGACTCAGGGCAGCCATCTTTCAGCATGCATTAACAAAAACTTAAGCACCCGTGAGTCACTGCTGACTCATTTCAACACAAACACGAGAAAATGAAGTAGCCAGCACTTCTGCGAGTTCTTCAAAGGTACAAAATTCAGTCAATGATAAAGCACGAGAGTATGACAAAATTGTTAAAATCTCGGAGACTTAAATATTTCTCAACATTTGAAAGAAAAGAATGCAGGCTGGAATCATTCTGCAGAAAGTGGTTTTGTTTGTCTTAAACTCCATCTCTACAATTATGATTTGACATAGCCCTATGTAGACACAAGCCAGAATTCTCCTATACATCCATCATTAAGAATGTACACTCGCGGGCTGGACCTAAGCCTCCCACACATATGTAGCAGATGTACAGCTTGGTCATCATGTGGGTCCCAAACAACTGGAGTGTTGGCTATCCCAAAAGCTGCTGCCTATATGTGGGGTATGTTCTTCTAGCTGGGATGCCTTGTCTGGCTTCAGTGGGAGAAGAAGCACCTAGCTCCCAGAGACATGAAGTGCCAGGGTCAGGGGATACCCAGGGCGGCTCCCATGTGCTCAGAGAAGAGGAGGGGAAGAGATTATGGGAGGCAGTGAGCAGGATATAAAGTGAGTATAAACAAACAAACAAACAAAAATAAAAAAGAATGAAAACTATATGCTACTCTCATATCTCCTGCAGTTCTCTCAGATCATTCTGGAAGGTCTAGCTTCAAGCTGTCACCTTTCAACATGATGCTGTCATCTACAAATGTATCCAGCCACATTCATGGGAAATATGGGACACATGGGCTGACAGGCTGGACACCTAAGGGACAGCGAACCTCTCAAAGCCAGGAGCATGTATGCAAGGCCAACTATTCTGTATAACTAATAAAATAAAGTTGGTTTCCAGTGGATGGAAAGAAATGATCTGTGAACCTTGTCTCTGCTTACCACATCCAACCCTGGGAACGCTGCCCGGCCTTTGGTCTCTATGGTTTCTTCCATCTCGTGCATGGCATCTCGGAGAACAAATCTCATGGAGTCACTTGCAGACTCAGGAAACATCTGGCAAAGATTATATAAGTGCCTGTTAAACAAAAACATAACAGAGATGACTTTAGAAAACAAAAGCAAATAGCCAAAACAACAGATCTCCAAACTATGCTCCTGTACAGATGCTAACTCGGCAAGGAAGGACCGGTAGCCTCTAATGGAGATACATTTTTGTTTTGTGGTTGCTGGGTACTGATCCCCATCTCATGCACAGTACGGAGTGAGTACTCTACTGCTGAAATGAGGCCAGCCTGAAGAGTCTACTTTTCTTACGGATGGCTGACCTTTCTAGTGGTTCATGTGACATTTCAAGTAGCACTTTATAATAATATGTATGTTTTTGTCATTTTCTAAAGCCCTGGTCATGGTGTTTAGGCAGTGGTAGGAATATGTGAGGTCCCATGGCTGCTTATAAAATCAATACTGCTGGGAGCATAGTCTAAGTGCTGGCCACAGCACTTCACATGTGAACTTATTCCTCCTCACAAACACTGTAAGAGCATCCATCTTTGTGCATCCTCAGGTGACACACAGGCTAGTTATGCAGTACAGAAGTGGCTGGAGAGTGTCCCCTCTAGGTGCAGATTTTCCCTTATCCCACATGCCAGTACACAGCTCCTGACAGAGATCTTCCAGCCACCAGAGAGTAGGAAACCACCACAGGGGTCACAGGTTACAACTGTGGTAAGGGTCAAACCTCCTATAGCCATCCCTGGGCAAGACAAGGGACATGTTCCCCAGCAGGCACCCTCAGACTCAAGCAAAGCACCTCCTGTGAGGCTGCAGTGAGGCAAGGAGCAGTACTTCTGAACCCACCCAGAGGGCACCTGAGGCTTCAGTGCCAAATGAACAACACAAACTAACGTACTAACTATAACTGTAGCTGTGCTGTAACTGCGCAGTAACTGAAGGGCTCACTAGCTGTGTTTTAGAGTCAACTTGTTGGTACTCTAAGATTATCTCATCCCTGCATGGGTAGCATATGTCAGAGGGGAAAGCTGTGAGCAAGTCATGGCAGTGGGTATGTGCTGTGTGGTCTTTCTATAGCTCTGAGGGCAATCACTTGCCTAAGGTCACATTGCCACTGTCTGCCACAATGACACCAAATGTGTATTATAACATTAGATAGGATGAAAGTATCCAATTCAGCCCATACTCCTCTTGGTACAAGCATTCTTACTTACACAACCAACTTATCGATGGTCTTGAGGTCTGGCGTGCTGTCTGTAGCCAAGTCTCCTATGTATTGCAAAAGGAAGCCAAATAATTTCTGCAGGGACAGATTGGGAGATCACTCAGTATCAAATACCAAATGCTAAACCACAGCCTACAACTCCCAGAACACTTGCACACTGGCCAGAGCCCATGGGGACAAAGGACTTCAGGAGAATATAAACAAAATACAAGCAAAAATCGCTGCTTAGAAACTGCTGGACACAGATGAGGAAAGACAGCTAAGGATAGGACACATTCTTTATGGAATGGGATGGTGTATAACTGGTTAAAACCAAACAGTGATTGAGGCATGGGAGGTAGCTCATGCCGATTATCTCAGGACTCACAAGCTGAGATTGAAGCCCTCTGGGCCACTAAGTATGAGACCATCTCAAAAACAAAACAAAGCTGGGTGTGATGGTACATGCCTATAATCCCTGCACTCAGAGCTTGAGGCTAGCCTGGCCTACAGAGTAAGTTCCAGGGCATCCAAAGATACAGTGAGACCCTTTCTCACAAACAAAAGAAACCATAACAACAATAACAACAACAACAATGAAGAAAGCTGTAGTCCTGCACGGCCTAGACAAGGGTATGATAATCACTATAAGGAATGGAGCCAGTCACAACTCATTTATTCAAAGTCTTGGCTGCCTGATGGGCTGTGAGTCTGTTTCCTGACATGTGAAATGACGGTAACAGGGCTGCTCTGAGGCAGAGAGGAGGAGCCTGATGCCATGTATGGCTTTCTGCTCCTCATTAAGTGCTTTCTGGTGTTACCACAGTGATAACAAACACCAAGGCACTTGGCGCTGTGTCCCTCCAAGCATGTCTAGCATTCACAGAAACAGGACTGTGCTAATACTCCAATACCCAACACATCTACCCCAGCGTACTTCCAATTTTGCTTTGTTTCCTACTGCAAGACTTGGATGGTTGCACTTCTGAATTCTCTCCACCACCAAAAGCTGTTCTTCCATTGATCTTCCTGATAATAAAAACTTCAGCTCCTCAAAGGATTCAGGAGCTATCAAAAACACAAAGCATATTTCACAGTTAACCTTCAACAGGACAACAATCCAGATGGCTACTTACACAGTGTAGGCACAGCTCCTTCACTTTAAGAAAGCTATTTAACTTACATGTTATATAAGGTGTCTAACCTCATACCTAGCTACTCTGTTTTTTTTTTTTTGTTTGTTTGTTTGTTTTTTTTTTTTTGTTTTTCGAGACGGGGTTTCACTGTGTAGCCCTGGCTGTCCTGGAACTCACTCTGTAGACCAGGCTAGCCTCGAACTCAGAAATCCGCCTGCCTCTGCCTCCCAAGTGCTGGGATTAAAGGCGTGCGCCACCACCGCCTGGCCGACCTATGGCTTTCATCAAGTAGTAATTTGCCTGAAGACCCACAAAACATTACATCTCTATGGCAATGCTGGTTTCAGTATAGATGTCAGACAGGATTGGAGCACATACGTGACACAAATCCATTTCCTGAGACTCATACATCAAGTCTCCTCCATGGAAGCCAGCTTTGCTCACTAGTTATCTTTTCTGGAACTAACTTTCAGTCACAGAAAAGTCAAGGTTGCTTGCTATAACTGGAGAGTTTTTCTCTGTTTCAGATCAAAGAACACTACATGTGATAAAAGGTATTTGTTGTGGCTGGAGTATCCAGGTGTAAAGCCTTTGTACAGATGGCCCAGGAATCTACATTCTGCTGCAGAAAGGTGCCTGCTTCATCTGTGCATAGTCACAGAACTCTCTGTGGCCATGGAACCAATGTGAAAGTCATGCTAATATGCAGATCCACAGACACCAGGAATGATAACTGGCCACACAGCAAAGACGTCACAAGTGGGAATGTGACCATGCATTCACAATTGCATCTCCAGGGAGGGAGACTCACAAGTACACATTATGGCCATTATTTAGAAAACAACAAAACCCAACAAGGCCAGAGACTGAATCCCAGACTGAAAACAGAAGAAACAACTGTTTACCTGCAAAGACATAGGGCAGCTCAGCTCCAGCAACCTTTTGAGCTTTCTGGTCATCCCTTGGCAACTTCCCCCCAGGAGGCTGGCGTTGCTCTTTCTTAGGTGTCTCATTTTCCTCCTCACTCTCTGTATTAGATTCTAGGTCTGAGTGGCTGTCTGGGTCATCACTCTCTTCTGGGTCCTCACGGCTCTCGTCATCGTCACCCTCTTCCTCACTGTCATCTTCTCCCTCTTTCTGGTCATTCTCTTGGCCATCTGCTTCCTTGCTTTGCTCTTCCTGAACATCCTCAATGTTCATCTTCCCATCCTAGAAAAAGACCATGGTGATCACGGTTAGAACACTCTGCAGCAACATCAGAATACCACGGCAACATGGTCTCATTCCTTCTCATCTGTGGGGGCTGCCTTGTGCACTTCTGTGAGGTACCCTACACCACAGGAACTGAAGCTCTCTCATAGTGCTTTGGTTCCCTGAGGGTTCATGCATTTAAAGCTTAGTCCTCTGTGGAGCTGTGAGAAGGGAGGGGGCACTGAGAGGTGAGGCCCAGAGGAAGGTCTTTAAGTCAAGAAGGCTCTCAGGAGTTAGCATGGTTTAGTCCCTGATCGTGGGGATTATTAAGGAACATACAAGCCTGGACCTTTTCTCTCCCCTGGACTTCCTGCCCGATGCACATGGTCATTTTCTCTTGCATGGATTTTTATCAATAAGGCCTTTGCCAGGGCTCAGCAAAAGGTGGCACTAACCCCTTACACTTCTAGTAGAGGCTATTGCAACCTCCCAGAGAACCCTGAGCTGAGGTGCTGGGAAAAATGTGGGTTTTGCCGCAGAGCTTATGAAAGTGAAATGCTGACGGTATTTCGAGGTTGTGAGGGCTGAGGGCTAGGGGACAGAGGAGACACAGTGCCTCAGTGCTGGACCTGCTCATGTAAGTGGCTTTCTTGGTATTTTTGTTTTGTTTGAGACACGATTTCTGTGTGTAGCCCTGGCTGTACTAGAACTAGATCTGTAGACAAGACTGGCCTCAAACTCACAGAGATCTACCTGCCTCTGTTTTCCAAGTGCTATGATTAAAGGCATGCACCACCACCACCACCCAGGTTTTTTGGCACTTTTAACACCCAGTTTTATATATTAGACCCTTCCAAAACAGTAGGCCTACCTATTTTCCTTCCCTGAGCTCTGGCTAATACAGTCTAAAATCACTGGTATTTTATAAATGCTCTAGACTAAAATCTACACCAGTACCAAGGATATAACTTAATGGCACAGAGTGTGCTTCACTAACAAATGAGGCCCTGGTCCAGCCCCAGCACCACACAACAAACAAATGGCACCTAGAAACTAATGACTTCACTGAAGAATATTCATGGTGGCACATCCCTCTAGTTGCAGAACTTAGAAGGCAGAATAGTGAGTTCCAGCCTTGCTTGGGCTACATAGCAGGAGCCTTTCCTCCACCCCTCACCCCCCAAATCAAAACCCAGTAACAATTATTAACCAAGAGTTAGCTCTGTCAGTAGTATACCAATTGAAACAACTCATCAGTTTAAAGAACACTGGGAATGGTAGATGTCACCAACTGAGGAACAGCAAAAGAAGCCTAGTCTATATGGTTCTGCCCCAGCCCCTTCTCTAGAGGAAGGACATCTTTCTTTAAAACCTGACACCTGCCATGCTGCAAATATATAATGAGATGCGAGAGAAACTGTTTATAAGGTTTCAATATTCCAGCTATGGTGAACCCCTATGAATAGTAGAAATGTGGTTTTTAAAGGGGGTGTGGGACACCTCACCTTGTAAGAAAGCAAACGCCTATCGTCTTTATCCAGTATAAAGCCATCATTTAAATCATCTGCCGACATATGTTTTGGTTTCTTTTTATTTTCATGTTCATCTTTTCCATGCATTCTTCGAAGTCTTTCAGCCTAAGGCGATAAGGAAAGAGAAGCTGCAAGCTGAGTTCGTCAAATCTCCACAAACACTGAGGTACCAACCAAAGAGGCCTGTGGCAGCGTGCTAAAGGAGCCAGCTGCACAGTATCTGTTTAAACACAGTAACTAAGACCCGAATGCACAGGCGAGGTTTAGATGGTGATGTACTCACTGTTACAAAGAGGCTTCATACACTGTTTGTATTTTACTTTATATGATCATCTTACTAATGAAAAAGACATTCATATCTATACCAATGTAAAATTTAAACATAGCACAATCCAGCCCATCTTCCAAGGTAGAGCAGAAAAGCTTATAAGAGAGCCTGCTGCATTCAGGACCCATGTGAGAGAGCTGAGCCCCGTGAGGGTCCAGCTGAGCCATCCGCTGGGTTACAAGTCCCTCATACCTCCAGTTTCCTGAGTCGCTCCTGCTCCTCTTTGGCTAGCTCCTCGTCCGTTTTCATCCTATTAGAGGGCTGTGCCTTCATTTCAAAGCCAAGCTCACGAACCATCATGTCGTATGCATCGGGCTAAGGGAAAAATAAGATACTTTTCAGAATTGTTTACAAAAAAGTAAAGAACATTCCATTAATGACTAGACACCGTATATAAGGAAGGGGACAAACTATGCCTAAGTCTTTTCTTCTACACAGACAACTGTTCCTGGGGCTAGTGAGATGGCTCAGTGACTAAGAGTACTTGCATGTGCATATAATACTCTAATAAATACTCCTACTCTAATAAATAAATAAAAGCAAGCTGTTGTAATTGGTTCTAAAAACTGAAAAGCAGGTAGACATGTAGGCTACATGGGCATTTCTGCTCATAAAAAATTATTATCGTTATTTTATATGCTCATATATTATATACTTTATACATGATATATAACATATATTTATGTTATTATATATTATTTTTGAGCCAGGGTTTCTCTATATAGTCCTGGCTATCCTTGAACTCTGTAGAGCAGACTGGCCTCAAATTGTGGAGACATACATCTTTAATCCCAGCACTTGGGAGGCAAAAATTATTCTTAAAACATATCAGCTGCTGGGCATAATAGCATGCTTGGGATCCCAGCATTTGGAAGATGGTTGCAGAAGGTCAAGGTCACTCTCGGTGAAACCGATCTCAAAAAAAAAAAAAAAAAGGCAAACCAAATTCCACCCAACTAACACATGTACTGCTATAACAAGAATAAACACCACTCATCTGAGTACTAAGCCTAAAGCACGGGAACCACGGGTGTCACAGCAGTAATCCGGCTGATGCAGAGACACACAGATGGCCATGCTGCAATACAATCCTGTAAAATCCTACTTCCTTAGTAGAATCTTGCTACTAAACAAATGTACCGTTTTCAACAGGTTAGGAAAAATTTAAAAAGGATCACTGTCAAGAGGAAAAGAAATCAAGCATTAAACACAGTACACATGGATATAAGGACCGTAACACAAGTTCAGCTTTCCCATGTTTCTACCTAAAGTACTTCTCACCTGAGAAACACACTAATTCACTTAAGGTAGAAAAAAAGGTAACTTTTGGTCACTTCCACCCTGTAACAAACACAAGGTAAACTAACTGAAAGTTGGGTACAGCACCACAGTCCTTTATTCCTAGCAGGAGGAAGAAGTAGGCAGACTTCTGTGAAACTGAGGCAGGCCTGGTCTACACAGAGAGTTCTAGGCCAGCCAAGGCTACATGGAGGGATTCTGTCTAAAATCAAATCAAATCAAATCAAATCAACAAACAAAAAAGAAGAAGCATTTATAAGGTTAGCAAAATGACTCAGTGGACCCAAGTCTGCACAAATACTAAAACCAGCCCTAAGAGTTAAGAGCCAAAGATGTTAAAATGTCAAAGTCAACAGATAGTAAGCTCACTGTTGCTTCTTGTGAAGTGAAGGGTGCCACCCACCTGGGGTTTTTCCTTTTTCTCTTTGTTTTCTGACTTCTTAGATTTGCGTGACAGGAGAATCTGGATTTCTTTCCAGTCTTGGTCTAGCTTCTCTGTGAGCTCAAGGGCATCTTCTCTTTGAGCCTGTCTTTCTCTCTGTGGAATAAATCCAACAAATACAAACCACACACCATTATTATTAGACTTTCACTAGTGGCCTGGAATCAAGGCTAAGCACACACACAATGACCTACTTAATATGAAACTCGTCGACATGAAAGAAAGGACCAGAAGCAAGTGTAAATTTCTAAGTTAAACAGAAATAACTTCCTGCTACTACATATCCAAACACTGCACGTTTAATAAACTATAGTGTTTTACAAATACTAAAGCCAACAAAAACATCAGAGGTATAAGCTTCAGGGAGATCTAGAATATTCCTTCTCAAAATGAATGGTCCTATATTAAGTTCAGATAAAAATTAAGTACGGAGCAGTCGGTCAGCAGCCCACCTTCTCCTGCTTTGACTTCGCAATGAGCTCTTCGATCAGCTCTTTCCGTGTCTTTGGCTTGTCTCCATCCTCACCTTCCTTCTGAGAGGTGTTCTTGTGGACCCCACCACCAAAGTGGGAAGCAGTCAGCTCAGCTGCAGACAGACAGCAGAAGACACTGTGAAGCCCCGGCTCTAACTCTGCAGCCATTTTTTGGGTAGAACTCTATCAACGTTTCCCTAAGGGCAGTTTTTAAATTAGTCTTTTTATACGTGATGTGAGTATGGGCACTGTGTGTCATGGCAATCAATGAGAAGTCAGCGGACAATTGTGGACTCTCAGTTCTCTCGCTCTACCTTTATGTAGGTTTTGGGGATCAAACTGAGGTTCTCAGGTGATGGCATAAGCACGTACTCCCCCCACCCCCTCATCAGTTTCTCTGACTTTATTAGGTCATGTCTTTATTGCCTCCACGTTAAGACAAAGCTCAGCTTCATCTCAGCTTTTCTACTCTTGGTCTCACAGCAAAGCTTCCAGGGTCTTCTGCTTCATCTTCAGTCTCCCTGTCTTCTAGCATTGCCCTGGCTCCCCAGCAGAGTCTCACTGACCTACAAGCCAGCTCCTAGTCGTCTTCATACCAGTAGGCTCGCTACACCCTCACTCTCTGCAGAAAGTGCTCTACTTGGCTTCCAGCCAACATGCCTGGGCACCTTCAAGATTCTCTCTCTGCCTTCTCCGACTCTTCAGGCTTCAGCTCTTCTCTGTTTTGATTACATGTTTGCATGGAGAGCCTCGGATACTGAGTGTCCTACTCTACTGCGCTCCTCCTATTGCCTTAGCACAGGCTCTCTTACTGAACCTCAACTCAAGCCGACCACCTACCAGCCCCAGGGATCCTCCTGCCTCTGTCCCCTCAGTGCCATGCCAAGATTTTTCTGTGTTGATGTCTTTAAAATCATAATTATTAGTATGTGTATGACTGAGTGAGGACGGGATTACATACCACAGCACACATGTGGAGGTCAGAGGAGAGCTGTGGAGCTGTTTGATCTCACATTACCAGGCTTGAGGAGCATGCTCATCTTTCTCACTGCGCCGTCCTGCTAGCCCCACAGCTAGTCTTTCTTTCTGTGAGTGCTATGGCTGCTCATGCTTGCCCTCTCACTCACTGAGCACCTCCCCAACCCATGCCATTCTTTCTACATGGTCTTGCTCATTTGGTGGCCTTGGTTCCCATCTCTCCCACTGACCACGGATGTTTCTCTACAGACTCCTCTAAATCTATGTAAAAATTCTCCCCATTTCAGCGAATGGCAATCCAATGTCTCAGTGATTAGGCCAACACCTTTATAATCATCCTATTTCCCTTTCTCCCATATTCATATTCAAATTACCAGGAAATCCTGTTAGGGTGACCCACCAGACAATGGAATGTGGTGACATAAACCGTTCACTGGTTCCGCTTGCCAAATATAGATAGAGCCCATGTGGCTCTGCTTGCTGTCTACCTACCGCTGTCTCTTCCCACCGCCAAGCCACCAGCCTTCCAGCAGTTCCCACCTCAGACCCCCCCACATTCACTGTTTCTCCCATGGGAAGCCTCCTGGCTCCTAGGGGGACAGTCTTTATACCAATGCCTTCTCAGTGAGCCTAGCAATGTCGACCTGATGGCATTCCCAGCCCTCTCCCCTCACACAGACAAAACAATTTAGTGATGTAACTGTTTACACTGAGTCTGCCATCTGATATGAACTGCTCTTGGTATTTTGTTCTCTCACATTTCCCTAGAACTAAGAATGTCCCCGTCACATAAACTATGAATGAATGAATGAAGATTCCTGAATCTCCTTGTAAATTTGGTCTATTTGATACAGTCATATATTAATGTTAAGTAAAGTCAACATTTACTCTACTTATGTTGTTTACTTACAGGCACAGGCTAAACATCAGTTCCTGCACAAAGCTGACCTATAACAGTCCAACATGAATGCCATGGCTACATCTATTAGGTCAGAATTTATGAACGCTTAGGGAGCGAGGCAATGCAGAAGAGCTCTTGCTAAGTCAATGAGGTGGGTTCTTCTGCAGTTCTAACCGTTTCTCTGTGCTTAGAGGTAAAATTGGCAATTATGATAGTAAACTGAGAGAACGGTAGAACGGTACTACCTGCTTTCTCAGCCCCTACAGGCATCGGTCACACACACCAACCTAATGCTCGGAGACAAACACACAAAACAAACCCAAAAGCAAACAGCCCTGACCCGCGCAGTTCATCAAGAGGTTAAAACATCATTTTCAGGAGAAAGTCCAACAAGAAACACACTGTCCCATGCTCCACGTTACCAGGCTTCTGTGGTGGCACCCCAACTTACCGGACAATGCACCTCGGTCTTCAGTATCACTGTCACTATCCACAATGTCATTGTGCTTTTCAATGTCAGCCAAGGACTGGCCGTAATGAGTCAATTCTTCATCTTCATTTAGGTTGTAGATGTTCTTTTTCTCATGATATCGCTTGACAAAGAGGGTTAAAGTCAGTTACTTAAAAGTATTATGTTTACTTCCTAGAAAATTAGTTATTTTCCATTATAGGTGAAATATGAGAGCACAAGATAATCCGTCTGAAAAATTATTCTGGATCATTTGAAAGATGACTGGAATACACACACAACTTGTAGAGAAAATTCTTTTTTTGTTTGTTTGTTTTGCTTTGTTTTTCGGGACAGGGTTTCTCTGTGTATCCCTGGCTGTCCTGGAACTCACTCTGTAGACCAGGCTGGCCTCGAACTCAGAAATCCGCCTGCCACTGCCTCCCAAGTGCTGGGATTAAAGGCGTGTGCCACCACTGCCCAGCTGTAGAGAAAATTCTTACATAAGTCATCTACGCTAAGCTAAGCTCCTGCTCAGTCCTCCCCATTGGCAATGGTTCTCCACTCACTTGTTCTCCATCCAACAAAGCTGAAGGCAGGACCTTAAACAACCCAGTGCCAGTCACTACTTACTATTTGCTCTCATAAAGGTATTTATCTACTAGTAACTAGCATGTCTTGAAAGTACCTTCCCCTCTGTCTACCCAGATGAGACACACCACTTGAGACATATCCCCTGTACATGGCAGGCGAACAACTCAGAGGCATACATGAACAAGGAGAAGCACCCTTTTCCTTGGCTTGCCTTGTGTAAAGTTTATAGCAAAGACTTCCCTGCCATTTTTTCCATACCTGTTGTTCCAGAGCAAATCTCTTCATCATCCTCTCCTCTGGACTTATGTTGCTATTGTACTCCCCAAAGCGTTTGTCTGTGAACACATTGGACTTGTTCCTTTCCTTGTACTCCTTTAGTAAAGTCTGTGTTCTCTGGAAAACACACACATCAATGATTCTCACACAAAAGCTCTATAGTCTTCACTGAAGAGGCCACCAGAAGGGGCTGTATGTAAAGCTGAGAAGAACAGTTTGCCACCTTATTTAATGCTCATAACCAGTACAAATGGCAGAGTATAGTACATGAAACTCAAGGCTTACCTAGAAATGGCAGATGTGGCTCTTTTAGATGCCACATTATTCTATCTCCAAATGTCCCCTCTGCCATCCTTGGCCTAAAGTGTATACTGGTGAAATATTAGTCAGTCATTTGCACTTTCTATAATGCAAACACTGGACCACATACAGAACAGTGTCAGCTCCTTGCAGTATGGATATTTTACACAATTCAAAAGATATTTCCTTCAATTTAAAGATCTCATGTAAACTGGATCCTTTGTAACAAAGTACAGATTAGTAGCTGTGAAGGACAAAAACCAAGTCTTACTTATCTCCTTTGCAAATATTACCAATAAGTCTAACCTATTAATTTTCTCAAAGTAACCATGAATTGCCTTTTGCTTACTCATTTATTTTATTTCTTTATTGAGATTCAACTGGAAGTTTTGAGTCTCACTATGTAGCCCTTAAACTCAGAGATCCACCTGTCTCCGCTTCCCCGGAGATTAAAACCATGCAACACAAACTTCTTTTTAAAAGCCAAATGAACATCAGCAGTTACATATAGAATGCCATTTGTTGAACTGAATTTGAAAGGAAGGTACAGTATACTCTTGAGATGGGGCCATAAGAACAAGAAGGAAGGAAGCTATGAGGTTATCCCCAAAAGGTACTATTCCAGTGACTTCCCAAGGGACAAGCTCATGAAATTCAGAGAAAGGACATTTTTCAAACATTCCAAGAGCATGCTCTATGAATCCTATCCATGGATCGAATGCTGGCATGGCCAAAGCATACAGAGCAGAAGTAATTAACGTCAGCTCAGACGTGATTAACTCTGCCTAAGCCTTAGGCCCTAAAGGATCTAAGAGAAGTCAAGAAGAATGTATACCTGGAAGATCCCAAGGAGAAAGAGTTCCCAGAGGAAGGGTATTCGATATCAAGCAAAGGAGAGGTAGTGTTATGCCTCAGTCCTGATCTTTTTTTGCTGGCTAGTTTAAGACAAATTTGACACAGAGTATAGTCATCAGAAAGAAGGGAATTTCAATTGGAAAAGATACCTCTACAAGATCGGGCTGCAAGCAAGCCTAAAGAGCATTTTCCTAATTAGTGATTGACAGGGGAGGGCCCAGATATTGTGGATGGGGCCACCCATGTGCTGGCGGTTCTAGGTTCTTTAAGAAAGCAGGCTAAGCAAACCATGGAGAGCAAGCCTTAGTAAACCGCACCCCTCCATGACTTCCGCATTAGCTCCTGTCTCCAGGTTCCTGCCTTGTTTGAGCTTCTGCCTTTAATTTCCTTAATGGTGGGAATATAGAAGTGTAAGCCAAATAAATCTTTTTCTCCCCAAACTTCTTTGGCTAGCCATTGGGCATAGTACGCAGATCCTGGTAGTGCCTGCCCCCTTACCTTCCTAATGGCCCGAGCGCGGGACACCCCGGGCAGGCCCACATCGTGGCGCGTCTTCCTGCCAAGGATCTGGAACTTCTGCCGGTTGACTTTCACTTCAAATGGGTTTGGGTTAGTCTTCGCCGGGCCTCCGAACGCCCCTGCGGGCGCTCTGTGGACCTGCCTCCGCGCTCCAGTCCGCTTCGCCTTCCCCATGACATTCACTCTGCCACACTTTAAAAGACAGTGCCTACAGTTCAAGAAACTCGTGCATAGGATGCAGATGCAAAACCACGCCCAGCTTCGTCTCGCAATGAATGCGTCAGCTTCCTGTACTTCGCGAGAAGTACACAAGTCCTGGATGACACTAAACAGGCGCTCCAGTTTACTGGATTAAAGACTACAACTCCCAGGAGGCCACACTTCCTCGACTTCCTGTCGCTGGGCCTTATGGGATTTGTAGTGTCCCGAGAGCTGCCACAGTCACCTCAGACACCGCCCCGAGGGGAGCTCTCGGGCTCCCTCTAGAGGAAAACCGTTAGCCGGGGCCCTGCTGCCTTGTGAGTTAACTGGCGGCTGCGGCGGCGGCGGCTGCTGTAGCCGTCGCCGCCGGAGACGGCTCTCGAGTTTGTAAGCTCTTCGGTGTGGGAGGGCGCGCCGAAATTTGAGTGCCGCCCAAGACCCGGGGCTGAGGAGAGAGGTACGCGCCCTGGGCCTGGGAGATGATGCTAGGAGGAGCTCGAGCTATCGCGCGCCGGCGCCGATAGCCGAGGCCCCTCGCCGGGACAGCAACAGAGCTGGAGCCCGTAGCGAGCCATCCCCTGTCCTATCTTCGCGGCGGCTGCGGCGACGACGGCGACGGCGACGACGGCTTTCCTGGTGGCAGTGGTGGCAACGCCAGAGGAGGCGGAAGAAGAAGCGACAGAAGCGGTCGCTGTTGCGGAGGGCCAGCATCAAGAAGTCGCGTTCCCCAAAGGACAAGGGATGCCCGGAGGCTGCAGCTGTGCCTTTAGGATCTCTCCGGAAGCCTTCCCTGTCTCCATTGCCTGGACCCGGAAAAGTTCACCATCCGAAACCGCGGCACCGACGGCGCAGGGGAGGGATCATGGAACTCGAGAATTTCATGGCCAACAATTTGTTGCTGAAGGCTCGTCAAGGTGGGTGCATCTCAGGCTCCTGGTCTCCCTGAAGGTAGCTCCTCCTAGGAGCTCCAGTTTTTGAGAGAATCCTGATCTCCCTGAGACCTTTACATCGTCGTCTGATAAGGGAGGTTTTTTTTTTTAATAATTTATTTATTTGTTCTCAAATCGTAATTCATTCACACAGGGGTTATAAACACAGAAAGGCAGGATGTGGGGAAGGGGATGAGGGAGTTTTGATTCTATTGGAACCAATTCTGGGTTGGAGCTGCTGCTTGGCGGGTGTCAGCAAGTGATCCTGGGCTAACTTTTGTTGTGTTTTGAAACAGTAGCGCTAGCCTAACTTGCACTAGGGGCTGATTGAGTTCATCCCACTCTCAGCGCTGCTAATCTGAAAGACGGGGTATGGAAAGGTATGCATTGCACACTTTCTAGCATTTCTTGATTACCCAGGCAAAGATGCCTGGGAAGTAGATGCTATTAAGAAGCTTCAATGTGTTCACCTTACAGAATGTGAAGTATATTCTTTGAGAAAAACTAATGAGTAACAGAGAAATGGTTTTGATCTTTATTTTTGTTTGTTCCTTTTAAAAATTGTTTTTAGCTCCATTACAAGTCCATTTATGTCCCAAGTGATTTTCAAGAAGAATCTTGGAATTGAAAAATATAACTATTTTCAATATTGGAAACCCTAACAAGAAACATTGTAAGAAAAATTTTAAATTATAGTGAGTGGTGTCCAGAATTAGAAACCAAACTAAGGGCTTTGAAACCCTTATGAGCAAAGAACAGTGAGAGGAGACTTGAAGCAGGAAGCTCCTGAGTACAGTGGCAATCTAGGCTCTGTAGACTGTGCAAACTATGGAGTAGTGAAGACTAGAGGTATAATCAAAGAAACAAATGCAAAAAGGACATCACTGTCAATATTTTTGAATTAATACTATTATTCAAAATAATACTATTTTGAATAGAAAAACTAAGAGTGAGTGGGAAGAGAACAGGTCTTGGTTTTCTCTTAAGGCAGTTAGGAAAGACTCAGAAGTATATACTCTTCTCTTTCAGTAGAACATTTGACTGTTCATCTTGTCTTTCACTCCAAATTCCAACTGGTCCTTGAAGGAGATTCTTAATAGAAATAAAATTTGATCAATTTTAGGTTTTTCTTCCCTTTTCTATCTTCATATCTGGGTACAGTGTCTGAGAATAGGGAATATTACATTAGTTTTTACTATAATGTTGTAGAGATTAAATAATGGTGTAGATATTTTTAAAACCCACAAGAACCTGGGTTCAATCATGAGAATTCATACAAAAAGTTAGACCATGGTGCTTATAATCCTAGCCTTGCCCAGCCATGGGAAGCACGTGTGTGGGTGTGTGCAGACACACACACGCACGCACGCACGCACGCACGCACGCACGCACGCACGCACGCACGCGCACGAAAGTCAAAGAACAAATTCCAGGGCTTGGTTCTCAACCCTTCACTGACTGAACCTAGCTTAGGTGGCAGGACTAGAAATTAAAAACAACAAACTAGAAGCTGGGTGTATCAGAGGTAGAACATTTGACTAACCTGTGTAAGGCTACCCAGGTTAAATCCCCAGAAACGGGGATGGGAGAGAGCAAGCAAAGCCTACCACCTAAACTTGTTCCCTCACTTGCTCAAGAAATACATCAGGGAATTTTCCAGAGATGTGGGAGAACCATGCCCTAAAAGAGGAGGCAAGGAATTCTGAGCCCTATCCAGGGGGCTGCATCTAGCTAGATGAATAAGCCTATTTAAATTCCACAGTAGCAATCTTTCTTGAAGCCAGAGGCCTGACATCTCAGAAAAGGTCACCTGTCTGTCAACACCAAAACAAGCAGTGGACTGACACTCAGTGACAACTTTGTTCCCCTTGGACATACCTATGAAGATCAGACCAATGCTATCTATGCTGGACGGTGGATCTAGTCTGTGTAGTGGGGCCTTTTGACATTGACATTAGGGATATGGCTGCTGCTGAAGCAGTGCCATGCATAGTCTCTGGTACTGGCAAGTGCTTATTAAATGTTTATTTAATTTTTTATTTTTTAAGGCTGAATTTGTGAGGGGAAGTAATGAATGTTTTTAACATGTTAACATAAGGTGCTCTGGGCAGTGGGCTGTTGATTCAGAGCTTCTAGTCCCAAGATTTGCAATAGAGTATGTGAGGAGCACAAGATGACTGAACGAGCTCTCGGGCCTATACCTGCTTCATCAGTTGGAGCAGAGCTACTTTTGATATATCTCACAGTTTTTCAAACCACTGCATTGCAGACAGAGCTCCCCAGAGCCCAAGGAAATATAGACTTCTTCCTCCCAGTTTTCTGAGTCTTAGTTGACAGTTAAAGCTGTGTTACACTGTTGGATGACAGTAAAGTTTTGTCTCTCAATGGTTGAGATTAAAGATTTAATTTCTCTGATTTAAGGAAAGTTTTAGTTTTAACAGACCCTTTAAAAACAGGTTAGCTCTTTTCTCCATTCTGGTTTCATTGTGAGTGCCTTTGTCTTACTTAGGGTTCCTGTTGCCGTGATGAAACACAATGACCAAAGCAACTTGGGGCGAAAATGTTTATTTCAGCTTACACTTCCAGGCAGTCCATCACTGGGAGAAGTCAGTGCAGAAACTCAAACAGGGCAGAACCTGGACGTAAGATCTGATGCAGAGCCATGGAGGAATGCTAGAGAACGGTTCCTTGTGGCTTGCTCAGTCTGCTTTCCTTTTATGGGGGGAGATGAGGGGGGTTCGAGGTAGGGTTCTTTTTTTTAATTTTTTTATTGGATGTTTTATTTACATTTTATATGTTGTCCCCTTACCCCATCCCCCACCCACTCAGGAACCCACTATCCGCTCACCCCTCCTCCTTCTTCTCTGTGGATGTAACCTCTATCTACACCCCCCCACTCCCACCTCCCACCCTCAAAATTCCCACCCCCTGGGGCATCCAGCCTTCATGAGGTCAAGGTTCTCTTCTTCCACCTATGCCCAGCAGGGCCCTCCACTCTTATGTATTCAGCTTGAAGCCCTGGATCCCTCCCTAAGTGCTCCCAGGCTGGTGGTTTAGACCCTGGGAACTCTGGTTGGTTGGTATTGTTGCTCTCCTCATGGTGCCGCAAATCTTTTCAGCTCCTTCAGTCTTCACTCTAACTCCTCCATTGAGAACCCCATGATCAGTTCAATGGCTAGCTGTGAGCATCTGCCTCTGAATATGTCAGACTCTTGAAGACCTCTGAGGAGACATCCATATCAGGCTCTTATCAGCATGCACTTCCTGACTTCCACATCAGCATCTACCTTTGGTGACTGCACATGGGATGGATACTCAGGTGGAATGGTCTTCAGATGGCCCCTCCTTCAGTTTCTGTCCCTCACTTTGTCTCCATATTTGCTCCCTTGAGTATTTTGTTGCTCCTTCTAAGAAGGACCGAATCACCCCCACTTGGTCTTCCTTCTTTATGATCTTCATGTGGCCTGTGAGTTACATCTTGGGCATTTCAAGGTTCTGGGCTAATATCCAATAATCAGTGAGTGAATTCCATGTGTGTTCTTTTGTGATTGGCTTACCTCACTCAGGATGATAATTTCTAGTTCCATCCATTTACCTAGGAACCTCTTGAATTCTTTGTTTTTAATAGCTGAGTAATACTCCATTGTGTAAATATACCACATTTTTTGAATCCATTCCTCAGTTGAAGGACATCTGGGTAAAACCAGATACACTGAAACTAATAGAAGAGAAGGTGGGGAAGAGCCTCGAATACTTGGGCACAGGGGAAAAGTTCCTGAACAGAACACCAATGGCATATGCTCTAAGATCAAGAATTGACAAATGGGACTTCATAAAATTGCAGTTTCTGTAAGGCAAAGGACACTGTCAATAGGACAAAACAACAACCAACAAATTGGGAAAAGATCTTTACCAATCCTTCATCTGATAGAGGGCTAATATCCAATATATACAAAGAACTCAAGAAATTAGACTCCAGAAACCAAATAACCCTATTAAAAAATGGGGTACAGAGCTTAACAAAGAATTTTCAACGGAAGAAACTCGAATGGCCAAGAAGCACCTAAAGAAATGTTCAGTATCCTTAGTCATCAGGGAAATGCAAATCAAAACAACCCTGAGATCCCATCTCACACCAGTCAGAATGGCTAAGATGACTCAGGTGATAGTAGATGCTGGCCAGGGTGTGGAGAAAGAGGAACACTCCTCCATTGTTGGTGGGACTGCAAGATGGTGCAACCACTTTGGAAATCAGTGTGGCGGTTCCTCAGAAAATTGGACATAGCATTACCTGAGGATCCAGCTATACCACTCCTAGGCATATACCCAGAAGATGCTCGAACATATAACAAGGACATATGCTCAACTATGTTCATAGCAGCCTTATTTATAATAGCCAGGAGCTGGAAAGAACCCAGATGTCCTTCAACTGAGGAATGGATTCAAAAAATGGGTTGTTTTTTTTTTTTATGTAGCCCTGACTATTCTGGAATTTTGCTCTGTAGACCAGGCTGGCCTCAAACTCAGAGCTTCGCCTGCCTCTGACTCCTGAGCACGGGGATTAAAGTCTTTCAAGGTCACTGCCTGGCACAAACAGATCATTATTAAGCAACAATTTTTCTTTTCTTGTTCATCCCCAAGATCACACATTAATAAAGATATCACAATATGAAACATTTTACAAGCTCTCTTTGCCCCATCTACTGAGAGAATGAACACCATTCTCAGCAATCAGACTGTCGACATTCCGGAAAATGTCGACATCACTCTGAAGGGGCGCACAGTCATTGTGAAGGGCCCCAGGGGAACTCTGCGGAGGGACTTCAATCACATCAACGTAAAGCTGAGTCTCCTCGGAAAGAAAAAGAAAAGGCTCCGGGTTGACAAATGGTGGGGTAACAGAAAGGAACTGGCCACTGTCAGAACCATCTGCAGAACATGATCAGAACTGTTCAGAACATGATCAAGGGTGTTACACTGGCTTCCGTTACAAGATGAGGTCTGTGTACGCTCACTTCCCCATCAACGTCGTTATTCAGGAGAATGGGTCTTTGGTTGAAATCCGAAATTTCTTGGGTGAAAAATATATCCGCAGGGTTCAGATGAGGACAGGTGTTGCTTGTTCTGTCTCCCAAGCCCAGGAGGATGAATTAATCCTTGAAGGAAATGATATTGAACTTGTTTCAAATTCAGTGGCTCTGATTCAGCAAGCTACAACAGTTAAAAACAAAGATATCAGAAAGTTTTTGGATGGCATCTATGTGTCTGAGAAGGGAACCGTGCAGCAGGCTGACGAGTGAGGCCTCAGATTCCTAGCTCCAGAAACAAGATCCTGATCACAAGTACAATTTGGGCAATAAAGGACTTATATATTGAAAAAAAAAAAAGAAACATTTTACAAACTAAAAATGTCCTACAACCTTTAAAAATTGAAACATTTAAAAAATATTTAGTCTCTTAAAGTTCTAAAGACTTTTAAAATATAATGTCTCTCAGTTGTGGGCTTCTATAAAATAAAGAATAAACTGAATACTTTCTTACTTCAAAAGGGAAGAACCAGGGCATGTCAGAATAAATTGAAGCAAAACCAAATTTTAACTGTGTAAGTAATTCAATATCTAATATGTAGGATCCATTCATGATTTTCTGGGCTCCCCCAAAGGACTTGGGTAAGTTTCTGGTCTTGCCCTCTGCAGCTTGTCTCTGAGGTTCTGACTGGCTCTACTCTGCTGCTGCTGGTGTTCTTGCTGGCCATCCCATCGCATCTCAAAAACTGCTGGGGGCTCTTGCCGAAACTGGGCTGCACTTTTACCAATAGCCTTTCCTCTTCTTGAAGGAGTCCAGCCCTGCCACACTCAGCCTCACCTGCTCTCTGTGACCACTCCATACCTGCAAACCCAGCGCCATCTGGGTGAGCCTTACACTACCACGTTCAGCTCCCACCTCTGGAACACAGCTTGTCTGTGCTGACCCTGAGGAAACACTTCTCATAAGACTTCACCTCAGTGATGCTGTTCTCTTAATTATAGCTGATTTTTTTAGTCCCAGCTGACCAAAATCCATTGTCCCAGCAATGCAAAGGTTTTACTTTAGTGATTCAGGTCTCTTGTTAATTACAGTGATTCTTCAGGTTCAGCTGACCAGCTACCACAGATTCTTCACACAAATGGTCTGCTAGAGTTTAGAAATTTCCCTCTACAACCTCATCAGTCAGGTCTCCATTGTCTGTACTCCTCTCAGCATTCTTATCCTCCAAGCTCCTATAGAGCAGCTCACTGGGCTCTCAACACTCGGTGGCTTTCCTAGCCCAGAGTCCCAACGTTCCTTCCACAATCCTCACCAGACTATCTTGGTATCAACTTCTGTTCTAGTTAGGATTACTATTGCTATGATGAAACACCATGACCAGGGGTGGCCCCTCCTACAATGGGCGAGCCCTCCTCCATCAATTACTAATTAAGAAAATGCCCTACAGGCTTGCCTACAGGTTGACCTTATGGAGACATTTTTTAAAACTGAAGTTCCTTGCTCTCAGATGACTATAGTTTGGGTCAAAAAACTAACCAGCATAGCCCTCTTCCCCAGTCTTCTAGAGGTTCTTACCCCATGTTCTTCAAAGTCTGTCTGCATGTGATCTTCCTTAGAGGGAGGTCTCCTCAGATGCTACCTAGTCACAATAGGATCTTCCACCTTTTCCCTTCAATTTTATTTCATACTGTTAACCATAATATTATCTAATTACTTATATTGTGTGGCTTATAGTATTCTCTCCCTTACTTAGGTTATTGAGGTGTGTGTGCTGGAAAGATGGCTCAGCAGTTAAAAACCTTTGTTTCTCTTGCAAGAGAACCTAGATTTGGTTCCTAACACCCAGTTTCATGGAATTATGGAAGGCTCGTAATCTTCCATAATTCCAGTTACAGAGGATCTGACAAGCTCTTCCTACCTCCGTGGGTTCCAGGTATGTACATGGTGCACATTCATACATGCAGTCAAAAAAATGATACAGATAAAATAAGTCTAAAACATTTAAAAAAGAATATAGAGCATATATTATACATTATATATATGAAATTCCTTAAAAAATATAATACAGCAAAAATAATAAAGGCTTTTTCCTCCTTAAAAAAGAGAATATAGAGGATGGGCTTTATTTTTGTTGTTGGGATGGAACACAGGCTTCCATACATGTATGTACTCTGATCACTGACTTCCACCCCAGACTGTACTTTAAGAATTTAAAAAAACTATTGTGCATATGTCTCCACTTCCTCCTGCTGTGTGAGTGTGTGTGTGTGTGTGTGTGTGTGTGTGTGTTTGTGTGTGTGTGTGTGTGTGTAGTGTCTATAGAGACAAGAAGATATTGGATCTCGTGGAGTTGAAGTTACAGGTGTGAGCTACCAAATGTGTGTGCTGGAAGTAAAGCTCAGGTCCTCTACACGAGAAGTGTGCATCTTTAACTGCTGAACTCTCTCTCTCCCAACTCTTTGTTTTGTTTTGTTATTTAGTTGACCATTGCATTCCCAGTGCTTTGACATGTGGTAGGTGTTTAGTAAATATTTGTTTAAAAGTAAATATAAATGTATTTTAATAATTTTAATAATGATGAACCAGTGTTTGTAAGTAGCAGTGTATAGTGTGTCATGTTGTATCTAGTTTACAAATTTGGAAATGGAGACTATAATTTTATATTTCACTAAGCTGATATCTATTTGAGACAAATTATTATAAAGTTATATTTATCTTATGTACCCAAACTAGTATTAACAATAGGATAATTTTTATTATGAAATATAAATATTATATTGATAATATTTTAGTAAACAAACAATTCCCCCACCCCCTTTTTTTGGCTAGGTGTATTAACATAGCTCTATGACCCTAACATGAAGTTAATGCAGAAGGATCCAGAATTCAAGGCCTATCTTGTCTCAAAAGCAAAACCAAAACACAATTTGAAATCTAAATTCTTATTGTTTCAAAATTTACAGGATTTAGCAAAAAGACTGGTCGTAGTAAGAAATGGAAAGAGCTCCTGAAGTTGCCCCCAGTGAGCATGTGCACTGAGTTAAGATACTCCATCGGTGAGTACATAGTGCTTCCTTATGTCTGGAGGGTGTCTGACATTGCATCATTACATAGATGTTACTACTACTTCAGTTCTATATTTGCTTCAGAAGTTTTCTGATAAAATTTTCATAGAACTTCATTAGTCTTTTAGTGTATAATGGAGACTCTAAAGTTATGAAAGATGATTGCTGACTTTTTCATTAATAAAAAGTAGTATATATTGAGGCTACAGAATTGGCTTAATAGTTAAGAGCACTGGATGCTCTTGCAGAGGACCCAGGTTTGGTTCCCAACATTGACATGGATGCTCACAGCTGTCTGCAGCTCCAGATCCAGACACATTCTTCTGGCTTCCTCAGGTTATGTGCACATGTGCACAGATATATGTGCAGGTAAAGTACCCATCCACCTAAATTAAAAACAAGTTAATCTAAAAAATATGTCTGCATATGGCTTTTTGCCTGTGAGTGCAGTACCTGTTGAGTCCAGAAGAGGGTATTGGATCTCCTGGAGCTGAAGTTACAAGCAGTTGTGAACTATCCACTGGGGTGGAAATTGATTGGCCCTAAGTCCAAGTGCCTAAGCTGATGCAAA
Source organism: Grammomys surdaster (assembly GCF_004785775.1). Taxonomy (NCBI): domain Eukaryota; kingdom Metazoa; phylum Chordata; class Mammalia; order Rodentia; family Muridae; genus Grammomys; species Grammomys surdaster. Next base: position 5,193,400 of record NW_021620993.1, on the reverse strand, counting down.
GTAGCCATCATGACCACAGCCTAGTCCCATTTCTGTGTTTCTTTTGGTTTGTCTGCTTCACAGCACTTGAAAGCCAGAAATCTAAGGGTTCCCATTCCCAAAGATTTCCTGGCTTCTGAGACTGCTGTTCAAATAACTTAGGAGGAGAAAGGGACAACACTCACTACCCTGCTGGATAGGGCTCAGCCTGTGTTAGTTTACTAAGAGGAAGCATGTGTTGAAGGAAGTGCTGGGGGAACACATGGTGTCCTCCTAGAGGAAATGTGAACTGTGAAATGGTGAAAGTGCTCTGGACTTGCAAATGCCGTCTGCATGAGGAAGTGCCCTCCAGATACTTCAAGAGAATATAGATCAAAGACAAGGCTTTTCATTGTTGACCCCATTGAGGAGGGAAAGTGAAGACTGAGATTTCTTGTTCACTATACAGCAGAGGAATTCTCTTATGGGGCAGAGAAACAACCACAACAGGAACACTCAGCCAGAACTCAGACAGAGCTACAGCTGTCAGAAAAATGGTTCTAAAGATGATTTTGGCCTCTTTGTTAAAACCAACCACAGACAGTGTCAGGAAAATAAGGAGAGTGAAGAGGAAGAGGTAGTGTGAGTCTCAGCAATGAACTTCTTGTTTAGGGAGAGCACCTAGAGTTCCGGTGGGCTTGGACATTTCAGGGCACCTTTCAGTTCTTCTCCTGTAGGTAGGGGCAGAGTTCTTCTTTGAACTGACCTTCTAACCTTGGAGAGTTAAATGGTGACTTGTAAAAATAAATGAATAAATGTGCACAATGCAGTGCTTTACTTAGGTAATTATTTTTAAGGAATGTGTTTATGTAGGCGAGGCTGGCCTTGAATTTGCAGTGTAGACAAGGATGATCTTGAACTTCTGATCTTGCCTTTACCTCTCAAGTGCTAAACTTATGGGCATGCACTGCCGTATATGATGTATATGATGCTAGGGATGAAATCTAAGGGCATTGTGCGTACTGTGTAACTTGAACTTGACTGCCTACTGAACTTGACCCCTAGCTCCTTTGCCTAGATATTTCCATGTTTAAATCCAATGATCTAAAACAGGAATAGCTTAGACTCCCAGAATTACTTGATATTAATAAACTTTACTGGAGAGATTTGTTATGATTTGTTCATTTACCTTAATTCTTCAGTTACTTTTGGGAAACCAGCTAAGTCAGGGCAGGAACTCAGGATAGGAACCTGACGGAAAAACTGAAGTAAAGGTCATGGAGGAAAACTATTTACTGGCTTGCTATGACTCTCTCAGTTTGCTTTTACATATACCCCAGAATCACCTACCCAGAGGTGGGACCTCCCACAATGAGCTGGGCTCACACATATCAATCATTAATCAAGAAAATGGCCTACAGATTTATCTATGGACCAATTTTTATGAGACATTTTTCAATTAAGATTCTTTCTTCCTGGGACTGGAGAAATGGCTCAGTAGTTAAGAACACTGGTTGCTGTTACAGAGACCTTGGATTCAATTCCCAGCACCCACTCAGTGGCTCATAAACTTTAATCTGTATGTCCAGTTTCAGGGGAAGTCTTCTGACTTCCAAACGTTCATAAACATAAAAAAAAACTAAAAGAAAAAGTTTCCTGTTCCTAGGTATGTCTAGGAAGATTTATATTGAGTTGACAAAAAGCAACCAGCATAGCTACTGCTAAGAGAGCAGCTAGCCTTCCTGCTATTCTCCGTCCACCCCTCTTCCCTTCCCTCCATTCCATTCCTGTCCTCTTCTTCCACCCTATTTTTTTGTTTTTAGTTAATGTACAAAGTAATGAGCCAATACAGTAATATCTATCTTTATTCCCAACATTCAGGAGGCAGAGGCAGGTGGATCTCTGTTAGTTTGAAGCCAGCCTGGGCTACATAGGAAGTTACAGGTCAGCGAGGACTACATAGTGAGACTTTGTTTCGTAACAACACAAACAAAACTAAAACAAAGTAATGAGTTTCATTGTTACATTTTATTAGACTTTTTTCTTCCTTCCTTCCTTCCTTCCTTCCTTCCTTCCTTCCTTCCTTCCTTCCTTTCTTTCTTTTTTTTTTTGGTTTTTCGAGGCAGGGTTTCTCTGCGTAGCCCTGGCTGTCCTGGAACTCACTCTGTAGACCAGGCTGGCCTTGAACTCAGAAATCCACCTGCCTCTGCCTCCCAAGTGCTGGGATTAATAGACTTTGTTCTTATTTGCCTTCCTCTGCTGCCAAACGTGGCTTTCTTGCTGAAGTTTGACTTGTTCTAGACCTAATGCTTTTGTTTTATATTTTTCTTGACACAATGCTGGAATATTAGAGCCTTATTCTCAGAACAATATCACTTAGGTAAGGAGAGGCAAAGCATAAGATATTTTCTATGGAAAAGAAAAAACAAGCAAATAACTATAAAAGGATAAGTTAGAAATCATAAATTATAAAAAGAACAAATCAATAATCATAATTATTTTAAATTTTGTTTGCAAGAATAAAAAAAAAGTATCAAGAATCAAGATGGAGAGAGGTTTTTAAAATTCTGATGTAGTACGTTGCTGCATAAGCAGTTTATTCTAGATATCTAGGGTGAGTGCAGTAATAGAAAGTTCCCTTTATACTCCTGCCTTCCTTGTGAATGGTCACCCCTAGGGCTTATCTATCTCCTATATATTTCATTTTGGAGAAGAATACTTTTATTTTGAGTTAAGTTTTACAAATCCTTACAAGTTCTAGGTGTCTTTGGTTTTACATGTTGGTTGGTCAATTGGTTGTTTTTTTGTTTTTTTTTTTTAATTTTGGGAGAGGGTCTCATCATGTAACTGAGGCTGGCTTTGAATGTATCATCCTCCTGCCTCAGCCTCCAGAATGGTAGGATTATAAGCATGTGCCACTCCAATCAGTTCTGCCTGTTTTGTTTTATGTATGTATGTATGTATGTATGTATGTATGTATGTATTCATATTTGTGTATGTATGTGTCTATACATGTTTATATATGTGCATATGGAAGCTAGACAACAATATTAGGTATCTTCCTTAATCAATCTCCACTTTAGTTTTTTGAGACAGAGTCTCTCACTGAGTTTGGCACTTGACAATTCAGATAGACTGTCTGGCCAGTGAACCCCTGGAATCTTTCTGTTTTAACCTCTTCAGCCCTGGGATTACAGGAACACTCCATCATGCCCAGGTTTTTAATGTGGGTGCTGGGCATATAAAATCAGATCCTCATGGTTTCGTAGTAAGCACTTTACCAACTCAGATGTCTCTCCCAGCCCCTGCTCATGTCTTTTAAATATGTGGTAACTCAATTTGATGTAGCAAACAGAACAGTAGTTTAGAAATGATACAAATATTTTTTACTTTCATTTTATTAAGTGAAAACAATGTAGATTCAGAATAGCATTTAGTGGATAATAACTACTATGCTTGTTTCCCCTTTTACCCAGAAAAGGATTTTAGCAGTCTTTGTGACAAACAGCCAATTGGAAGACTTCTTTTCAGACAATTCTGTGATACAAAACCAGATCTAAAGAGGTGCATTGAATTCTTGGATGCAGTGGTGAGTGATTCATCTTAGGAATGTTCTGTGCAATTTTATGCTTTTGATTAAAAACTGGGCCTGACAGAGTTGGTAGTTGTCTTGATGTTATATTTCCCTCCTTCTCTCCTTCTCTCTATTTTTGAGATAGGGTCTCACTTTGTAGCTCACACTAGCCTGGACCTCTCTTTGTAGGTCAGGGCTCTTACAATATAGCCTTGAACTTGTAGCAGTCCTTCTGTCACCAGCTCCTGATTGCTGTGGGTAGGCACAACCTTTCTGGCTCCTGGTGAGTAATTTTTGTATATGAAAAAGCATCAAGAAAAGATTATCGCTTTTCACCTTGAAAAACTTTTTTATTTTAAATGTGAATACCTACATGTTTGTGTGGATATACGCCATATATATGTCTGATGCCCTTGGTGATCAGAAGATGGTTCCTTTGGAATTGGAGTTACAGGTTATTGTTAGCCACCATGTGGGTTCTGGGAACTGAACCTGGGTCCTCAGAAAGAGCAGTAAATGTGCTTAACTGCTGAACCATCTCTTTAGCCCTGCTTTCTCCTTGTTTTTATGCAGCCTGGGATTCCAGCTTGTGGGATGGTATCGTCTACATTTAGGGTAGGTATTTCCTGGTTGGTTTATCCTTTCTAGAAACACCTTCATAGAAACATCTAGAGATGTATTTCCATGGTGGGTCTAAATCCAATCAAATTGACAATGGAGATTAATTCACCTATCATCATTGACATTTTTACCCCAGTATTGTTCTTACATTCTAAGAGAATTATTTAAATTTAATCCATAGAACTGCTCTCTGGTTCTGAGGGTGCCATATGAGTTTAGGCCAGATAATTTAAAGCATTATGAAACACTGTTGTGAGTAGCATCACTAACATTTGTCTTTTCCCTAATCTCTCCAATCAGGCAGAGTATGAAGTGACCATTGAAGAAGAACAAAAAGAATTTGGACTATCCATCTTTAGTAGATTCTTCAAAGAGGTACGGTTTCTTTTCTCCTTCTCTTCATCCTCTTCCTCCTCCTCCTCTTCCTCCTCTTCCTCCTCCTTCTTCTTCTTCTTCTTCTTCTTCTTCTTCTTCTTCTTCTTCTTCTTCTTCTCTTCTCCTCCTCCTCTTCCTCTTCTTCCTCCTCTCCCTCTTCTTCTTCCTCCTTTTTCCTTCTCCTTTTCTTCTTACCTCCTCCTCTTCCCTCTTCCTCCTCTTCCTCCACCCCTCTTCTTCCTCCTCCTTCACTTTTTGGATAAAATATAACATGTATTAAAGCCTTTAATTTTTTATTGGATATTTTATTTATTTATATTTCAGATGTTATCCCCTCTCCCCATCCCCACCCCCATAAACCTCCTATCCCATCCCTCCTCCTCCTTTTCACTTTTACACCATTTTAATTACACGCAAGTATTAAGGTCAGTTCTAGGTTGAGGAACTAGCAATACAATAGTTGTGAATAGTCAAGGAACAAACAAGACAATAAACACAAATAGTCAAAGAACAAACAAGGTGATTAACAAAATTCCTTGATGATGCCCATTTCTAAGGGGTATCAGGAGGACCAAAATATCAGAGCCTACTTCCCTGTGCTAGCCCAAAGTCATTTCCATGCCTAAAGCCTACTTCTTTGTTCTAGCCTAAGATTTAGATTCCTGCCTGAAATTACTTCTTTGTTCTAGCCTAATGTCAGATTAACTGCCTGAAGCCCATTTCCTTGTCTTTGGCCAAGGTCAGACTCCTACCAAGCAGCCCATTTCCTTGTCCTTAGCCAATGCCAGATTCCTGCCAAGCAGCCCCAAAAGCTCTCCACATCTTCCCCTTTTTTATTTCATAAGCAAGACTGATCCTGTCTTAGGTTGTTCTGACAAGAATGCCTTCCTTTCCCATCATGGAATATACATTATCAAAAGCAATGCACTTCTGTCTTAGGTCGGTAAGGTTCTGTCCTTGGCTTGCCAGCCTGTTAAATTAATAACTCTGTCTGGGGGTCCATTTTTAGTTTCAAGTCATATACTTTGGCTGCCAACATGTTGATGTTGTTAAAGACAAGCACACAATGGGCAGGAATAAAAGTATTGCCAAGACAACAAGGGCTAGCATGATCAAGCTATATATGCCATTCTTGACACTTGACCAAAATAGAAACACCAACCTCAGGCCATGAGTAATTTTGTCAGCATTATCTGCAGCATTAAAGCTCAGCAGAACAGTATACTTTAAATTCATAATCTCACTATGCAAAGTTAAAACATCCAGAGAGGTGTTAGAATTATGCCAAATACCCTTCAAGTGTCTTTAAACTTTTTCCTAATTATAATGACTATCATTGTAAATTTTAGAAGTAACACAACTCCATTGGTATTTGGCATGACACTCAAGATGGCCCCTTACTCTTAAACTCTGAACCTCTTTTCCAATAATTTGAATAGGATAAAGAGCATCAATCCAATGTTCCTAATGCCTATCTAAATCCTCTTGTATACTCAACACTTTAGTAACATTTTTTTACTAAATGATTAACAAAAGTAGCTGTCTTCTTGTGTCAAAGCAATTGCAGAAACAGTGGTGATCTCAATTAATGTAATTAAAGCTGTTATATATAACAGCAGTAATCAGGCCCACTACTATCTTGCTTCTGCTTAAAGCCTCACTCACTTCTTCCAGTACTTTCAAGCTTTTTTCAGAAAACCAAGGTCCTGTGATACTCAGGGCAGTAAGGCAAAAGCTGGTTGATAGACCCCCGTAACAGACATGCCAGGTTTCAACACACTAACACAATTAGAAAGTGTACAATCAATGCAACTTACAATAAATACTGTAGAAGAAACAAAAGTAATTTTAACTCGACAAATAAAAGATCCTTAACACTAACACTTGTTTGAAATCCAGATCCTGTCCCAACTTTATCTCTTGCTAACATAACATCATAAAGAACTACAGCTAACTTCCAAATATGTCTCTGAAAATGTCCAGATCCAGCCTTCCAAATGAAGACTGTTATTTCTAATATTGTATTGATTTCTAGACCAGTACATGAGTCCAAATAACTGGTCACATTAAAGAAAACTACAAGAGTCATTATAACTTCTCTTTTTGATTCTCTGTCCCACAAGGTCTAAAAACTTGAGGCAGCTTGTCCCATCTGGGATATAGGAAAGCAAAGATGGGTCAGGAACATATGTCTAATACAGCTCCCCAGTCACCATTGTCAGGGCACTCAGCAAGCACACAGGTCAGCATCGTTCTTTGTCCCAGCATCAGCATGTCTCACCAATCACTCTGGCAGCCACCATGCTCCTTCAGCATCCTGCAGAAAAAAACACAAACACGCTCTCTGCTATCCTAGGTGTTTTAGTGCTCCACAGAGCTAACACTCAAGGTCTGCTCAGGACACTGGTGCAGACTGGAGGGCAAGGCTTTAATTTTTTTTTTATAACTGTTTCCCTTTTTGTGTTTTTGTTTAGATTAAGAAAAAAAAAAAACCTCTTAGAAAATCGATTCAGCCGGGTGGTGGTGGCGCACGCCTTTAATCCCAGCACTTGGGAGGCAGAGGCAGGTGGATTTCTGAGTTCGAGGCCAGCCTGGTCTACAGAGTGAGTTCCAGGACAGCCAGGACTATACAGAGAAACCCTGTCTCAAAAAAAAGAAAGAAAGAAAGAAAGAAAATCGATTCAAGGAATTTAATTTTATTTCCTGAAGCCAGAACATAAGTTCAGAAATTTTATTTGCCTAATTTGAACTAAAAATATCTCCTAAAAGTTTCTATGTCTTAGTTTATTATTTCTTTTTAAAAAAAACAAATCCATGTATTTATTTATTTGTTTCTGTTTTATTTTAATCTGAGTTATCCACACCCACATAGACAGTGGTCTTTCTCTATGCAGCACTGGCTGGCCTAGAACTTTCTATGGTTACAGGCTGGCCTTAGACTCACATATATTTACTTACCTGCCTCAAGGACTGTTGAGATTGAGGACATGTGCCACTATACCTAGCCAAATCCCTCTGCTTTACTGTCTATAGTTCAGGAACCCTGCTTGTATATTTCATATATGGAATCACATTACAATGCTTCTCTAGTTTTCTGAGGTGGTATGTTTGTCTGTGCACTGTATGTGTGCCTGGTGCCACAGAGGCCAGGAGAGGGCATCAGGTCCCCTGAGACTAAAATTAAGGACAGTTGGGAGGTGCCATCTCTGTGCTGGTAATTGAACCCACGTCCTCTGGAAAGCAACCAATGAGTGTTCTTAACTGCTAAGCCATTTCTCCAGTCTGTTTCTATTTCTCTTGATTTAGTAATGTATCACCATATGAATACAACTAGAGTCCTATGTCAAAGACATGACAGGGGGTGCAGGGTATGTCCTAACATGTTATATTGTCCATTTGCCACAAAGAAAGGAATTTTAATGGAGAAAAGACAAGAAAGGGTTTTAATCAAAATAGACATTTGAAGAAGACATAAATTAAGCATTTCAGGCCATCTGTATAATTATATAAGCTTTAGATTTAAATAGAGGAAGAACTGGGGCAGGTACCAAGGGGCAAGAGGAATGTATAATGAAGTCATGCTATGCTCTGGCTGGTTGATCATTGTCTCAATTCTGGTATTGTAAAATGGCTTCAGACAAATTCTTACCACTTGAAGGGACATTCTATCTCTAGTAATGACTGATCCTATTTAGGGGTAGGGTGTCATTTTTTATCATAGGGTAATTTGTCAGAGAAGTTTTTCTATTTCTGGAATCCAGATGACTGTAGGTTTAGCACAAGGTTTGGCTCTTTCAGGATCCTTTCTGGGATCTAGACATTGGAAAAGTTGTTGGTAGAGTACTTTTTTTGCTTCAGTGTTAAAAGAAGGATGAGGCAAGCTAGGTTTCAGTGATTAACATGCCTGTGTGTAGAGTTAAACAAAATGAAGAAAAAAATGTCAAGCTTTTATCCACTGTTAGTTATCTTTTGTTTTTGAAGAGTATTTATAATTTTTAAACATTTTTTCTTTGGTTTTGTTTTTTAATTTTTTGGTACATCTTTAATTTCAGCACTTGGGAGGCAGAGCAAGCAGACTTCTGTGAGTTTGAGGCCAGTTTAATTTTCATAGTAAGTTCCATGCAGGTTAGCCAGGACTATATCCTGAGACCCTGTCTCAAAAAAAAAAACAAAAAGAAAAAAAAGATATACAAAGTTTAAATGAGAGAAGAGCAAAAAGAGCGTATAGGAAGGGGCAAGTCCATGGTCTCTTCCAGGGGTTCTCAACCTGTGGATGGCAATCCCTGGAGAGTCTACTGACCTTTTCACAGGGTCACCTAAGACCCTTGGAAATATCAGATATTACATTGCAATTCATAACAGCTGCAAAATTACAGTTATGAAGTAGCAATGAAAATAATTTTATTGTTGGGGGGTGTAACTGTATTAAAGAGTTGAAGGCATTAGGAGGATTGAGAACACGGTTCTAGGCAGATGTTAATGCATTCAAGAGGGCTCTTGTACTCGTGTACTTAAAGAGCCTAGATCCCAATATTATTTAAATACCAAATAAATCTCAACATGAGTTTTGGAGAAATGAGATACTCAAACTACAGCATTAGGTAAAAGACGTGTGTCAACTTCATTTTTCCCTTTTGTTTTCTGAGTGTGTGTGTGTGTGTGTGTGTGTGTGTGTGTGTGTGTGTGAAGTATACATGTGTGCATTTGCTTGAGTGT